>NC_090930.1:180458909-180761940 GCF_040938575.1 Ambystoma mexicanum | reverse complement strand
CAGCAGGGGTGGTCACAGCAGCAGCACCCTTGGCTGATGTGCAGGCAGCAAATGGCAGGGCAAGTGGGCAGCAGGCAGTCAGGCAGCAGCAGATGGCAGGTGGGAGCGTGCTCGAGGCTCTGGGGGTCAGTAATTCGGCCATCTGGGCAGGAGCGTGGTCTTCCGTGTGCTTACGCGTGGCCAGCTTGATATGGAGTGATTTGGCACGTGAAAATTCGGCACATCAGCGTGTAATTCGAGGAAAGGCCCTTAGCGCGTAAGCGCGTCTGCACGCATACGCAATTTCATTGGACAGAAGGCCCCTCAAGCCCCTCAAGGGCATTTCAGCGCCCGTGAAAAACTGCACATCCGCGTGTAATACGAGGAAAGGGCCCATGCGCGTAAGTGACATGACGCGCGCGTGCGTTTCCCTCAGCACGGGTTAAAGGTGAGCGGGCCCAGCAGTTCGCTGTACGTGCCTTTCGTGGAGACCGACGTGTGTTGCTGCATCCTGTTGTTTCGCCGCCATCACAACTTCACAGCTATCAAGGACGTATCTCTACTTTTGGAGGGGGTATTGGCTACGCGTGTTGTTCTGCATCGCGCTAGTCAGACGGTGAGTCGCACACGCTCTTTTTCCCACTGCGGGTGCCCCTGTGTATCGCACCCATTTTCGATGTCATAGTAGCCTGCGTGTCCCACGCGTATGCGTTATTCGTGTTACTGGGTGCCACCGCGTACTGCGGGAGGTTGAATCCACGCACGTAGGCTGCAGGGTTGTGTGCACGGTTTTACTGCAGTTTTGGAGTGCCTGAGCGTTGCGTGACCCGTCACTACATCACCGGGGTCACATACAGCCTTGCAGGTGCAGGGGGGCTGTTAACATCTTGCTTCCCACCCCCTTCACCCCAATTGCCCAGGTCAATTGTGGTGTACACCTCCCATTGGCACCACTCCATCTGTGCCGGCACTACTACATCTGTGCCATGGTTGGGAGGCCACCAAAGGTGAGGGGCGCCTCAGCTGGGCATACTCCTCGTGGCGGGCGTGGTCGGGGACGTGGCCGTGGTGACCAGGGAGTAGGGGGACTCCAGGGTATCCAGGGCAGCCACAGAGGGGGAAGAGGCAAGGGTGCGCCACTTGAGCACAATGTTGTGTCATGTGTCGGAACAGTCATGCCACCACCCCCTGTGGTTCCGGGGGATGCAGCTTCTGCATCTGGCACGGTGCCCGTGTGACCCGGCAGTCTGTTCCATTGACTGCCACGGGCCCAAGGGTAGTGGTAGCTGCAGGTGCAGCTGTGGACACCGCCACCCAGACTCGGGGTCTGCCAACGCAGGCTGCGTTGGCACTTGAGGAGTCCTGGGTAGATCTCCAACAGGCCAGGGGGGAAACCATAGGGGCAGGCCCGGCTGCTCAGACCAAGAAACGTGTCCCTGTGACAGTCATGTCATCTGCTGCCCCGAACAGCCGGGTGTTGGCAAGTGCAGGGGCAGATGCACCCAACAGCACCCCGGTTGTGAGTCTGACAACCAGGACCGTTGCGGTCAATGACCCTGCCACAGCTGATGTTGCTGTGCAGGGTCCATTAGTGGGCACCCAGCTGCCACTGACACAAGTCAGGCCTTTGGTCATCCCTCCACCTGCCACTCCCTGGGCTCAATCCACCGAGCCCACTGGCCATACTGGTCAGGGCGGCATTAGCCAGCCAGGGTCTGTGCCACAGTCCAAGAGGAGGAAGGTTGCACCTGCAGCACAGGATGGGACCCCACACACAGCCACGACGTCCTGCACGTCGAGGAAGAAGCCTTTCTGTAAGCAGGAACTGGACTTCCTCGTGGACTACGTGTGGGGCCACAGCCGTGACATACTAGTGGGTGCCAATAGTCAGACTACGGCTGCCCAACGTGACACCCACTGGAAGCATGTTGCGGAACATGTCAGTTCATTCGGCCATGAGGTGCGCACGGCGCAAGAGTGCAAAAAGCATTGGAATGACATCAAACGCAGCACTAAGGCTTAGCGTGCCTCTAATTACAACTTGACTCTGGTGACTGGCGGTGGGCCTGCACCAGAGGAGGAAGAGCTCACTCCGCATGAGGCACTCGTTGCGGAGTTCATACCATCTGAATTGGTCGAAGGAGTGAGAGAGATGCTGGACTTTTTTGCCCAGTCCAGTGAGTGTTGATGCGTGTTTGTTGAGGACATGTGTGTTTCACTTGTGGGATGTGTTGTGCATGATTGCTGCTACATGTGACGTGTACATGTTCTGATGTGTAAGTAATGCAGTGCTTCCGTCATGCATGTCTCCTCTGCCTGCATGCAGGGACTCCATGTAGGGAGGCTCCCTTGCCCCTCCTCCGCCACTCTGCACCCCAGTTCCACCTTTGCACAGGTGTTCTTCAATCTTGCCAATGTGTACTTTCTTGTTCATGCGTCCTGTGTAGATGCTCACTTCCAGCGTAGAATCTGCCAAACATACGCCGTGTGGTACAGCCTTAGTACTTGGTGCAGGGTATCTCACTTGTACTGTGCATAGGTCAGATGTCCCGCCGGGACATATGTGCCCGTTCATGCTCCATGTGCATTGCACGCATGCCCCTATGTGTCCTTGACTGGATGATCACTGTAATACAAGTCCTTGGTTACATACATTGCCTGCCATCTCATCAGCCTTCCCATGTCAACTGTGGCTCAGTCCTGCGTTGCACACATGTTTAGGGTCTGACAATCTGTGTGGCTCACAGGCCTCAGCCTGTTCAATGGCCAATGACTCTGTCCAACTGTTGTTGTGTCTTCTTCACACATGGGCGTAATCCAGAGTTTTCATCTTGTGTACTGCTTACTGTCCCAGCATCATTTGCAGTGTTGTCACATGAATCACATTAAGCTGTTGATGCCAGTCAACACTGCCTGTCAATACACAGTTGTATGGTCAGCCTTTTGATACCATGCTAGGCATCCCTGCTTTGGTACTGGGGTGGAGAGGTGCTTGGCTTCTAGATATGGTACACATTGAATGCACAATGTACGTGATGTCTGAATTTGACATTGCACTGCCTTCACATTTCCTGGCACACACAATGGAGTCCTTGTACATGTAGGTAGTGAGTGGCGTACACATTTTCTGCACTGCATAGACCCACTTCCATGGAAACTGCCACCTTTCAACAGGCCTGATCACAGAAGCAATTCAAAGTTGACCCAGCATGCATGCCAGGTTATATGTTGTGTGTCACATGTCTGCCTGATGTGTTTGCTGTCAGTGTGTCTGTGTGTTGTGCTTCTGACATGTGTAGTGACCTTTTTTCTCTCTATTTTTCAGGTGATGACGCAGTGGATGCGGAGGATGGTGTTGTCATGCCAGACACAGGGTTGTTACCACTACATCAACCCGGCACTAGTGGGGGGCGTGGGGTAGTAGGCCACGAAAACCCCCAAGTGCTACAGTCCATCTTGTCTCTGGCTGCCTATGAGTCCAGCCTTGATGACGACTCTGACGTCCATGTTGAGTTGGATGAGCATCAAGTCCATGTGTCAGGGGTGAGTGATTCTGATGTGGACACTCCTCTGTCTCCAACACCTGCACTGAGGGATCAGATAGTCTTGGTTCCTCCACCCGTGGTGGATCGGGACGCAGGGTCACCCTCCACACCAGTCACTGATGTGCCTGGGACATCACGTCGACGGGGGCATGTAGTCGTGCAGCCGCGGGCGATGCCAACACAGTGAGGACCCCCGGTCCTTGGGTCCCGCAGGGGTCAAGCCCGGCAACGCGGTCGCCGCGCGCAACCGCAGTATACTGAGTGTGAGCAAGACATGACTGCCAATTCAGAACGGCAGGGGGCAGCAATGGAGAACATCGCTGAGAGCATGGAGCGTGTGGCCCGATCTTTGCTCCCCCCTGCTAGGCAGGTGCTTCTCCAGCAGCAGGCAGCACAGTCCATGGCCTGCTCGCTCAGGCTGGGCATGGCGGCCTCAGACAGGGCACGCCAGGCTGAAATGTCGTCTCTGCATCACGCAATTGCTGCTCACGCAGAGGCGCACATGGATGCCCTGAGGGAGGAGTATGCTTCCCTCAGATCCACTCTGGGTGTCCTTATGATGTCCCAGAGGCAGCAGGCAGAGGAGAGGTTTGCACAGCTTGAGCGTACCATCTCGGCTGAGCTACAGGCTTGCCGGGAGGTGCAGCGGTTGTCCAGCCAGGCCTTGCAGGAGGAACTCTGTGTTACACGTGCTACTTTGCAAGAGGAAGCACGTGTATCACGTGAGGTTCTGCATGCAGACCTACGTCACATCGCCACACATAACCAGGCTCACCAGTCCAGCAGACTTGCTGCCGATGAGGGGCAAGCTGCGGCTAGGCGTCGCCAGGCTACTGTGCCACATCCTCCTTTCCAGGATGAGCCAGACTCGGACGACCATCTATCTCCCACATAGGTCGGGCTGTGCAGGCGTTGAGCCCATGGAGGTTTTTTTTTTTGGCTCAGCATCATCGCATGTGGATGTTGAGCAGCACCCTGTACCTCCCCCCTCCTAGGTGCCTCCTCTCCCCCCCGGGTCGTATGTGGCCATTTTTGATTTTTCTTTTAGCTTAGTTAGTTAAGTTTCTGTTTGATAGTTAGTTTAATTTGGTAATGTAGGTTTTCCATAGTTAGTGTAATTAGTTCATATAGTTTAAAATTGCTTGTCTATTGTGCTTTCATGTGACGGTGCGGTGCTTTGTGGCTTTTGAAGGCATCCACTGTCTGTTCCAGCTGGGCCCTTCAGGCTTGTCCTGTGTATGTGTTTGGTGCTTGGGGTCCTTGACTCACATATGCCACTCCTGCCTCCCTTATCCATGGGCTCGCAAGGATGGTTCGGTGTCACAAACTTTTACACAAGGGCTTTGGACTGTCATATCTGTGGCAGGTCTGGTGCTGTGTGACTTGTGTTTACACCCCAAGTGGGGATGATTTTGGTGTTATTGTCCACTATTAAGCTTTTGCTAGATGGGGTGTTTCATGATTAATGTATACATTAATTTCTATGTATTGTGTAGTATGTTTCTTATCTTTACTGTACACGTGCTTATTGCAATTCATGCTGTAGATAGTGTTCCATACTTTGGATGTGAAAGACGGACTGATTGTGTGATTTATGCTGTGACTCTCTGACATGGTCAAGTAATGAGATGCCTGAAGAGACACACACAGATGACTTTGAAGCATTAATCATGTGTTTCATGCCCTTTCTGCAGGGGGATGAGCCTCCAGAGCACCTTTGCCAGCAGACATGGCCCATTGGACGACGGAATTCTGGACACGTTTGTTGGTGCCCACATGCACATGTGTGCACAAGCAGAGGCACAGGGATTGCAGACCTACATCCTAGAACTGCTGACGTGTTTCAAGGAACTCCAGGCAAGGTGAGCAGCACAGGGGGGCCACAACACAGCAAAGCTTGCACCAGGCGAGTTGCACATGCAGGCTTAGTCACAGCACTGAGGGTAAGCTTGGACGGATATTGGTGTTGAAGCACACAATGCAGCTCAGATGTGTTGGTGGACTGATGGCTGTTGATTGTAAGGTTGTCTGGGACACCTGCAGGGGCAGTGGCACATACTCTCCGGTACACCAAGGTCCATCGAGGCACTTCTATCAACCATGTAGCCTTCTGAGACATGGAAAGGGGCAGCTCACAGGGACATACAGCAAGGGACATACTCGGGTGCAGTGCATTTCATTTCCATGTACTTTATGATGAATGCACTGACAACTTTGTTTCGGTCATGGTGGTACACAACTTGCTCTGAAGTCATGGCTTGCTATATGGGTCTGTCTGCTTACCCAGTGAACATTACATGTTGTGTGAATTGTGACACATTGGTGTTCCATTTGCCACGCACCCACCGGCAGCTGACTTACTGCATTGACTGTGTATGACCCGTCACAGGGGTAATGTTATATATGGGTACGAAGCATCTACACCAGATTGTCTGTTTGTAGAGTAGTTTGTTGCTATGGGGCATGTTTGGTGGTGTGTTTTTGTGTAATTGGCATGTACAGGCTGTTGACTGTGGCTCTCTTTGCAGCATTGCAGTGCTCCTGTAACCGGACCTGAGAGTGTGCAGGCAGGAGGCCAGCACTCAAAACCAGAGCTAAGTGTCTTGTTGTTTTTCTTTCAAACTGCTCTGCATAGGCTTGCTGGGGGGTGCACTAATGCATGGATGTATGTGTGATTCAATTTGGTATGTTTTTCCCCCTAATCACCCAGAATCCTATGCAATTTTGAATCCTGTACCCTCTACCCGGTGTTCCTGCTTCCCGTACCTATCCAAGCAACGTTCCCTAACCCTCTTTCCCCACTGGGGTTGCGGATGCCTGTGTAAGCCCCAAACTTGCAGGCGCCAAAACCCTAGAGGGGGTGGTTGGTTCGTACCACTCCTAAGCCTGGACTACAGAAGGCCATGACAATGATGTCCAAGTTTGTTTGGATTGTGTATGTGTTCATGCAGGTAGCACATTTTCGTGCATTCCCTACTTTCATGTGTCATTCCTCCTCCCCTCTCCTGCCACTCATTCCAGTTATCCAGTGTGCCAACACCTGTCCCGACTGCATATCCCTGACCCTCCTTCCCCACCAGGGTCTCAGGGGCCTGTGTGAGTTTGACCTTGCAGGCACCCGGGACACAGTGGGGGTGGTTGTTTCGTGACACCCCTGCGCCTGTTCATGGGACCTGTGACAGTACACATCTGTTCATGGTGCATCATCCTATGTTATGTACCACACATGGTTCACATCCTGTTGTGACATTGTTTTACTGTGGTACCTTGGTTGTTGCATCTTTGTGGTAGTACTTGGCCTTTGTGAGGTACTGCTACGTCAAGTCATCTACTGGAGGGTGTTCTGGTTTGTTTTTATGCCTTGGATTTTGTGATTTTGGAAATGAGTGTGGATTCTGAGGGTGCAGGCACCTTTTTACACAGAAGGTGGGAGATGGTGACGAAGGGTAAAGGTGATCCTGTGTCCAGGTGGAATTGAGGGTTGAAGGCTCCATGACCCAGGTGCAGTTGTTCAGTGGGTCATGGTCATTTGTGAGGGAGGGAGGGGTTGTTGTTGATAGTTGCCTTGCCCTGCAGTGTGATGGGAATTCTGACATTGGAATGGTGGTATCCTATGTACATGTTGTGTTCTGCTGATCAATGCCTGTTCATGTGTTGTGTTTACCTTTCAGGTGCGAGGGGATAGTTGTGGTTTGACATGCTGGGGTGTACACATGGTGAATGTTCACATGTGATGTGTAGAGAACACTGATGGTCACTTGATTGCACATGCATATGTTGAGTGCATGTCCTTGCAGACCCACACACTTGCACTCTGATGCACTACATGTACTCCCACCCTTGCATATCCACGTGTACACTGTTTGCCTTCTGGTGCCCACTGTGTCCGTGCAGCACATGTTCTGTGACCAATTATGGATCCTGTACATGCCTAATTTGCTTTTTGATGTGGTCTGTCGCTTAGATGTAATGCTCAGGGTGTGCATCACACACAATGGCTGTTCACTGTGCTGTGCGCTGAGCAGTGTGTTGCAGGAGTAGGACACAGCACACAGAAGCTGCAGTGTTGATTTTGCAATGCACAATGTGCATGTAGACAGGCATTCATTGTTATGTTACGTCTACAACTCTTGTAATGCATTTGGAAATGACTTATTTTGGGTGGGAGGTTGTTGGTCTGTCATTTCATCTGATTCCAGGTCAGGCATCATTGTCGGATGCCACTGTACATTTTGGACATGGCAATGTGTACCTTATTGTTACTGTGTTGGTGTATGGGTATTGCTTGCCATGTCATGTTGTGGTTTGGGAGGGTTTGAGTGACATAACAGTGATGGCCATGGCCTGTTTTGCAGGTGTGTGTGGTGCACACCTTGCATGTCAGGGTCGTCCGCTTCTCAGAGCAACTAGCTGGGGGTAGATCTCTCTCTGCGGCAGGGCCCTCCCTCTGGAACAGCCTTCCTGCCTCTCTTGAACTTGAGGAGAACCATCTCCGGTTTGGGAAGCACCTCAAGACCTTCCTCTTTGCTTCTGCTTTCTCTCTGCCTCTCCCTTGCGGAATTCTTCACTGGAACTGCACTGGATCTGCAACTGGGCCACTCTCACTGACCTCGGTCCCTGGCCCAGCCACTCTCCACTTGCACTGCCTCCCTGGCAACCCCTGCACTGCGGTACTGTCTCTCTATCCCTACAGCCCCCCCTTCCCAGCACTTGTCTGCACTTACCTTTGCAGTTACCACCAGATGACCTATGTATTTGTTTTTTGGTCTACTTCCCCTGTACTGCACTCCCCCCCTCCCCCTTGCACTTTTCCCTTCCCCCTACCCCTGCACTTGCACAATCTAAATTACACCTGGCCTAGTAGTACCGTTGTCTGTCTTCCCTTATTCCCCCCTCCCTGCCTCATCGCACCTTGAAATACTTGTGTATAGGCCATATCATGTCATATGTCATATGTGTGCCTTTTTTTCACACAAGATAGCTTGTGTTTAAGTAGCTAGGGATGCAGACAATGTGGCACTTCCATGGCAACTATCTCAGGGTGGTAGGGTTGTGACAGTTGACTGTCTCTTTGTCATCATCGATTGTCACCTGGTATGTGCCAGGTCTGTGTGCACTCCGCAGGGGTGGGAGTTTAGGTGAAAAATGTGGCCACAAGCTGGGTCCGGGCTTCCTCGCCACGTGCCCTGTCCCCTCCAATGGGCAGCGCCTGTGCTTGTGGTTGGGGATCTGGGGGCACCACCATGTCCACCGGGACACCCTGCCGTGTTGCAACATTGTGCAGGACACATGCTGCCACAATGATTCTGCACACTACTGGTGGTGCATAGAGTAGCTGCCCACCAGAGCGGTCAAGGGAGCGGAAACGTGACTTGAGCACTCCGAATGTGCGCTCCACTATGGCCCTGGTTGCAATATGGGCGGCGTTGTATCTTACCTGGGGTGGTGTGGTGGGGTTCCGGATTGGCGTCATCATGTGGTTGCTCAGAGGGTAGGCACTGTCCCCTGGGGAGGTGATAATAGTTGAGATTATTCGGGTTTGGGTATTTGTCTGTGTGTGACTTGCATGCATGTGCAAGGGCATTTGTACTCACCTAGGAGCCAGGTGTCGCCATGCTGCCCAGCTTCCAGGGCCCGGCTCAGGGCGGACATTCTGTATATGAAACTGTCATGGGTGGAGCCAGGGTAGTTTGCATAGACAGAGGTGATGATTCCCTTTGCATCGCATACCACCTGTACATTGATGGAATGCCAGTGCTTGCGGTTTCGGTAGATGTGCTCAGTGGCCCTAGGTGGACGTAGGGCCACATGGGTGCAATCTATGGCACCGAGCACTTTGGGGAAGTGTGCCACCCTGAAAAAATCCAGGACAACGGCTTGCCTTTCTGCGGGTGTTCTGGGCATGTATATGTGCCTGCGGACTGAGGGGCGCGCTGTCGTGATTGCCAGTACCTGGTGTAAGCAGCGTGACTGCGTGGCCTGTGAGACCCCCCCCCCACTATGGCAGTAGTCAGCTGAAATGACCCAGTGGCCAAAAAATGCAGGACATTGAGCACCTTCTCCAAGGGGCTCAATGCTTGGGAGCAAAGGGTGGGGGATGTAAGGTCATCTTCCCACTACCTGACCAGGTCTAGGATGATGTGGGGTGGAAACTTATACCTGCCATAGACCTGGTCATCAGGCATCCCAAAAAGGCTTGTCCGTGGTGTGAAAATGCGTGCCCTGGCTATTCTCCTCCTCCTGCGGTGTCCCACGATCAGTGCTGCGACAAATGGGGCATTCATCGTAGCTGTATATGCGTGTTTGTTGTTTGCGCGCACTTTTGTACTGTGCGCGGGGACGCTTCCGCCTACCTTCGTGTGGCGGACGCATTGACGCCTGTGTGCGTCTTTTGCCGTGTGCGGGTTTCCCGTATTCGGATCCATGAATACGGGTTGTTCGCGTGCGTGTGGGCGTTCCGTGTAGTTCCCTGCAGTACTTCCCCAGTTACGCCTTCTTTTTCACGCGTTATTCCCCATTCCGCGTATTACGCCCACTGTTCCGCCCACTTTGGTTGTGTGCGCCGTGCTATGTGTGCTTTTGCTGTGCGCGTAGCGCACGCCGTGTATGCCTGCGTGCGCCATGGCTGGATTGGGCGCACGGACAGCGGGAAAAACGCGCAGCGTCTTCCTTGAATCGCACACGTGCACGTGCGCTGCGTTTCTCGCGCTTGCGCTCCCTTGCGCCTGCTTGCACATGGATTTTCGGCACACGTTTGTTCCATGAATCGGCCCCCGAATGTCTCAGGTACCATGTGCTATTTTAAAAATTCAGTGCATCCTATATTAAATATTTATATATGTATATTCAGTCATCAAGTTTATTTCGGATATACGTAGAAAATCATAATACAAAGATATCTAAAATGTAAGAATCAGTAAAAATACATCTATAAAAAACAGTGTTACAACAAACCAGAAGGGATTACAAATTCATCTCATTCAATATTGTCATTTAGCTCATTATAGGTCAATGACTGCAGTAAACATTTTCTATGATATGATATGATATGATATGGCATTTATAACGCGCCTATACACAAGTGTTTCAAGGCGCGACGAGCAGGGGAGGGGAACAAAGGGAGGACGGGCAGCGATCCTACTAGGCCAGGTGACATTCAGATCCCGCAAGTGCATGGGAAGGGGGCAGGGAAAGTGCAGTACATGGCAAAGATGATAACAATAAGTAGGTAACGGCCAGCATGTGGCAAGTGCATGGATAAGTGCAGACATCAGGTATCGAGGGCTGGGAGGGGTCTGTAGGGATACAGAAACAGTCCCCAAGTGCGGGGGATGCCAGGTGGGCAGTGCAGGTGTGAGATGCTGGCGGGGAGGGGCCTGGTCCCGAGATCATAGGGTGTCCAGGTAGCCAGTGCAGTACCAGTTACAGCTACGAGGTCAGCAGAGGAGAGGAGGAGAAAAAGCAGAAACAAAGAGAAAGGTTTTGAGGTGCTTTCCGGAACCGGAGATGGTTCTCCTCAAGTTTAAGGGAGGCAGGGAGGCTGTTCCAGAGGGAGGCACCAGCCGAGGAAAGGGATCTACCACCAACTTGTTGCTTGGAGAAGCGACTGAACCTGAGGGAGTTGGAGGCGGATGATCGAAGAGCTCGAGAAGGAAGATATTTAAGAAGATAGAGTTGAAGGTGTTGAGGCCCCAGGCCCCAGAAAGCCTTGTGGACGATGCAGAGAGTTTTGAACTTAATCCTTGCAGCCACTGGGAGCCAGTGCAGAGATTCCAGTCCTGGAGGGATACAATCCCTGGGCTTGAGGCCAAGGACAAGTCTTGCAGTCCTGTTCTGGATAAGTTGCAGAGGGCGGAGAGTAGAAGCAGGTAGATTTAGAAAGAGGCTGTTGCAGTAGTCCAGCCTAGAGAGAACCAGAGCTCTGGAGACAGTGAGCTTCTGGGGGAAGGAGAGGAAAGGAAGAATACCTTTGACGCGTTGGAGCTGGTAGTGTGACTGCTTAGAGACATCAGAGATGTGAGGAGAGAGGGACAGAGGTAGAGTGTGGAGTCAAAGAAGACCCCAAGGTTTATAGCCTCACAGGTGGGAGCAGGCAGGAAGCCAAGAGAGGCCGGCCAGAGAGAGACAGGAAAGGAGGGAGCGGGTGTGCCAATGAGGAGAATCTCAGTCTTACTGGCATTAAGGCAGAGATCATTGGCGGAACACCACTCCTGGATAGCAGACAGTCAGAGATGAGGGAAGGAGAGGAGGAGGCTGAGGGTAGCCTGAAAATGAGCTGGGTTTCATCCGCATAGCACTGAAAGTTGGGGCAGAGAGCTTCGATGCGGTGGGCAAGGAGTGCCAGGTATTGGTTGAACAGCCTGGGAGAGAGGTTAGACCACAGGTAGAGAAAAAGATAGCGGAGAGGAAGGGTCTGGGAGGGTATGATACAAAGTTTTTTTCAAGAACAGGTGTAAGGACCGGGCCACACAGGGTGAATTGAATTTGCCCACAGCAGGTAAATCAATGCTGGCTGATACTGCACAAAGCCCTGTTCGCACAGTATTGGCCTAATAAGACGAGTTCTATATGTCACACAGATAGGGCAAAACAAATAAAATTATATCATATATGGAATAAGTATAATCTTCGAATAAATGCCCCTGAAAGAGTCTTCCTGCCTTTGATTTATTTACCTGTCACCAGAGGAGAGTGCGTGGAAATAGAATGAGGTACTTTCTCCGATGAGACAAGAAAAAAAGCACCAGAGCAACCCTGATCCTTTGGGTACTTCATCTACCTGGGCCCTGCTCCCTATAAAAGAAAATGTAGGTACATTTGGGATGCATCTGCTTGCCTTTACTCCTGAACCTGCATATGGATGAGTCGGAGAAGCATCCCGACAACCACTGTTTCAAGATTTGTCTCTGCATTGATTTCAGGAATACATACAGAATGTGGGAAAGGACGCGGCTCCAGCAATGTAGTTGTAATGTGGTTTCTATTGAGCGTCTCTGCCCACAATGAAAGACATTCACTTGAGTAGACTTTCACAGAGCAAATGACTTATTGATCTGAAAGCCTGCGAGCCTCCTCCCCTGGCCAGTAGATCTGGCTCCCTTAACGCATTTTAATTGTTGTTTTTTCTTTGTTTCCACGAAGTTATCGTTTATCACACCTGCCCTGCGCCTTCCCCGGGGAGCCGTGTGCGAGTGCGTGGCAGGAAATTTAAGAGCCTGGTTACGCAGCATTATTTACTTAATCTTTCCATTACACAACGTAATGTAAATGAATGGCAGTCATTCTAGGCACGCATAATAGCAATGGCTCTTTCCATGCTACACACCGCAAACTGGATTTTTCGAAGGAGATTGAATAATTAGAATACCAGGTTTTTATATAGGGCTTTCTGTCGGATTCCTCCTGCTTCCCAGTGCTGTTAAAATAGCTATTAATATTACCCAGTGTAATGATACCCAATGTATAGATGCTTGACAGATACATGGCTGAGTCGACCCTGCAGTGATTGGAACCTAGACATGTAGGGTGGCTGTGTTCGAAGAGAGCACTGGAGACATGAACTAACCTTCTGCAATAGCAGGTGCGTTCACCGCTCAAATCAATGGCATAGCATTACTATAACATTTCCATAGGATGAGTCAGCAATCAAAGGATCCAAAACCTGTCTGTGCAACTAAAAACACCTTTCCTGCAGTCACAATATCAGGTATGAATGTTAATGTGTGTTCATTGGACTCAATTTCCAAAGCTCAGACACATGAAGAGAGGAGGGTACCCTGCCAGAATTACAATATTGGTCATGCAAGCTTAAATCTTTTTCCCTTCTCTTCTTTTCCCTTCCCTTCCCTTCCCCCTTCCTCCCATCCTTCCCTCCCTTTCCCTTCCCCCTTGCCCTCCCTCTCCTTTCTTTCTCCTGCTTTTTCTATCCCTTCACTCCACTCCCCTTCCCATCCTTTCCTTTCCCTTCCCTTCCCTTCCCTCCATCCACTCCTCTCATCCCGCCCCATCCTTCCCTCCCCTTCCCCTTGCCCTACCTTCCTTTTCCTTCTCCCTTCTTTTTCTGTCCCTTCCCTCCCCCTTTCCCTCCTCTCCCTTTCCATTCCCTTCCCTTTGCCTCACCCCCCCATCCTTCCTTCCCCTTCCCTTCCTCCTTGCCCTCCCTTCCCTTACCATTCTTTTCCTGTCCCTTCCCTCCCCTCTGCCTCCCTTTCCTTACCCTCCCCCCTTCTCATCTCTCCTAACCCCTTTCTCTTCCCTCCTTCCCCACCCTTTCCCTTCCTTCCATCTAGTATCACCTACCAGGAAAATGCAATATTCGTGAAAGGGTCATGTTATTTCAGTTTAGCATTCTTGGGGTGGGTGCGGAAGAATTCATCACCTGCTTTTAACATTTATAACAATGTAAATGGTGGCAACGTGCTACACTTCTCATGCTTAATCTCGTCCATGAGGATCCACGACTGTGGACAAAAGGATGTGTTTACAGAGTCTGACACAGTATGGTGCTTTATGGCACCTCTCAACAGCCACAAGTAAAAGTGAATGAAGCAATCTAAAAGGAAATGCCCCTGAGAGAAACAAGAGGCATGCTCCTCAAAGATTTGCACTGAAGCAAATGGAGAGATGCCCGCAAGCAGCTCCGATTTGCACCTGCAGCCTTATACCTGATTCGCCAAATCTAACATGGTTTACTACTGTCTCTGCAGGTCACGCTGGACACACAGTTATACATTGGGGAGTTATACATTTGGTAGGTTCCCCATCCTCGTGATTGTCAAGGACATGCTTCAATACTGTCAAACCTCCGATTGAGATTGTAAAGCACTGCATGCTTGATGCCTATAGGGCAGTATTGATATTGGGGACAGATGCTTGCTCCCATGATGTTTGTCACGTCAATGGATTGGGACACCTTTTTTTCAATAGTTATTATCAGGCCTGTGAAGGCAGCAAGCATTTCATGATTTACAACCATATTTGGAGGTTCGGTTCTATGTGGTTACACAGATTCCTTTTTTTGGAAATCTTCAATTTGGTCGACTTATTTGCATCAACCTATTGTCAACATTTGTTTCCCTGTTAGGGGGACCCGCAGTTGTTACATTCTCTCCCTGTGACTGGTTAGCAATGTACATGATGTCTGTGTTTGTCTTGTGCTGCGCTGTAATGCATGTGCCCTGAGGTGCATATGGTTGTCAATGCATTTTTATGGTTTGTGAATGCCTGCTCTTATGGAATGACAATCATGGTTAGCTGTGTACATGACATCCCTGTCTGGCAGGGTAGCCGTGAACTGGAGACTTCCAGCCCCTTAAGATGAGACAGCAATACTCTTGAGATGGATGGGGATGCAGAAGTTACTCAAACATCAATAATCGAAACGACTCAAGTAGTTGGCAAAAGGATAACTGTTTTAATATCAATTATCTAAAACAGAGTACAATGGACATCAACGGACGTCTCAGCGTAAGATCTCTCAATGCACCTTTAAAAAACATTCCTTTATAGCAAACAATCATCATAGGTGACGTCAACCCATTGATTACCAACGTCGTGCTCGTGGCAAACTACAAAAACCGAGCGAAGAAAGTGATTTGTTCTTAAGGAACCTCTTAGTATATGATCCATACTCGTCTAAAGGAGTGATGAATAGTGATAGGCTTCTTAACATCAGGTGGGGCAACTAAGCCCTCCCCTTAAACAGGTCACTATGAATGTCACTAAATACACAATGTCCCACTGGCTACAAAAACTATAGGACCCTTAATCACACGGCCCCCTATCATAGGCTGGCACTCTAACCTCCATCAGTAATTTTCCACCTACGTTAGTGGTACGCAGACTGGGCTTCCAGGTGCTGGTGAGCTAGTCTTTAACCATAGCTTCCCACCAATTAGCATATTCATCTATCATCACCTCATTGGGCTGCTGTCAATTAGGGCTTTGAACTTGTCCTTGGGAGTGTACTTAGCTCTGAAGAATTCAGGGGAGTGAAGGCACTCTCTGCCTTCATGCGTAGATGTGACCGTCATGTTCATCCAACTTCATCCTTCCATGTGACTGAAGATCACAAAAATCGAGCCCTAGTGTATTTAAAATACTATTTTCTAATAGGCCTCTGACGTTTTCTTGTTTTTGTCCATGCATTCTGAACAGGAGCTCTGTTCTTTCACACAATTTGTATCCAATGCCTGCTCATTCCAGCCTGATAAGACCTTGGCTTCTTGGCTCATCCAGTCTAGCCTTTCTGGGATTCACTTCGTAAATTGCTTGTTTTTCAACTGCAACCCTCTGGAAAAGAGGCCCACAAAGAATGTTCCAAATGTAGCTGGTAATCACGGCTAAGCAACAGCAAACACTGCAACACTGGTTGTATATTATAAAACAACCTTTTTATTTTTCGTTTGAACCTGTTTAAAAAATCCATTAAATCCACCCAGTGAGAGTTTCTTGCCAGATGGCAGCCTGACGCGTTTCGTCACAACCCAGTGGCTTCTTCACAGTCACTCAACACCCATAGGAAGTTCGTTTTTATAAAAAACACCACAGTGAAGACATTGAAGAGGTGACTTACAAAATCGGCATGATGGCTGGTAGCCATTTTGGCTTGGGCTGCTAAGTCTAATTACAAATCTCGTAAAAATACGCACAATTCAACCTATTTGGTTTATGTTGCACAAGTGAAACATGACTTTTAGCAAACGTGGTAAAAGCAAAATTCATAATGTTTAAATGGTAGCATTTGCACACTGAACAATTACATATTACTCGATCCATGATAAAAAAACAGAACCTAGTTGTGCGTGCTGCAATATTGCCAGTATAGTGCTATGGACATAGTTTAAAATTACACATTTCTACAATTTCAAAGAAAGGGATATGCTCATAAAATCCCTTTCAAACTGGTAAGTTCATCGGATATGCTCATAAAATCCCTTTTAAACTGGTAAGTTCATCACCATTAGATTTTTAAAGTGCCAAGTGCGTAAACATGGGAGAATCTCTACCCTGAGCCATGGCGAGAATGGTACAATGCATTGAAATCTGCAAAGAGTATTTACAAACCAAGGTAGTCATTGCGTGTATGTATCACCGTAATAGTGGAGATATATGTATATGATTCAAATTCATTTCACAGTTTCAAGACAGTGTTGTGGAAATATAAAGTGCATAGTGCATACCCAATGTATTGAAAACATGTTTCAGTATACATAGATATTTTCATGTGCAAAAATTGCATTGCTATGATAAGGATAATTTCACATTTAAAAGAACAACACTGTCATAATTTAAAGTGCATAGTGCAAACTACTTGCGTTCTCTAAACTGCATTAGTATAATCAGAATTGCATAATGCAAACCTAAAAGGAATTTTTTGCAGAATCACATACACGCGATCTATCTCTAATTATAAATGTGCAATGATACATTCCTATAGTTGCTATATTAGGCATAGTATTATCAAAATGTATATAAAAGAGAAATGTGTTCTAAAGTGCCACGTGCATATGTAAGACAAAGAATATCAAAGTCCAAGCACTAAAGAATCAGATCGCACTATTTTGGAGTCATCAGATATCTAAAAGATGTATATAAGATACCATTGCTCAGATAGCATGCTAAAATTGAGTTTTCATGGATAAAGATACCTCACTTGAATACACTTGTTTGCAAGAAATTAGATTTTAAATCATAGTGCAAGTCACCATAAAAAGTGAAAGATAAAAATAGTGATAAGTAGAAAAGGAAAGAAAGAAAACTTTGCACAAGTAGTCAAACACAAAGGATTACAGTATAGGGTCATAGAAATTGATGATCTTGCTGGGGTTACTGTATTGTGTTAAGTATAGTCCTTAAGTCCACAGAAAGGTGTAAAGCTCTTCATCAATATTGTGTCCCACCGGGGTCTTACTCTCAAGGTCTAAAATAAATGTAGTCTCTTCTTGTCAGAGTATTCTCTCATTGTCTCCACCCCTGGGACCTGGAATGACCTTGTGTATGCCAAAACATGTTAGATAGGCTGGATCAGCGTTGTGAATTTCAGAGAAATGTTTCGCCATAGGGTAGGAGCAGTCCTTGTTAATAATGCCTCTAACGTGTTGCAGCATACGTACTTTGCGCTTACATTTGGTACTTCCAACATACCATTTGAGACATGGGCACATCAAGACATACACCACCAGTTCTGATTCGCATGTAATTTTGCTGTTGATATGGACCAGATGTTTCAATATTGGATGAACATAGCTTTTGCAGTTCCTTGCATATTTGCAAATTTTACACCCGGTACATTTGAAGAAGCCAATTCCTGTTGTGGAAAGCCAGTTGTTATTCATATTGTTCCTTTCCACAGCCATGTCACTTTTCACCAATAAGTCTTTTATGGAGGTGGTTTTTTTGTGAAAGGTAATATCAGGATGATTATGTAACATACTGCCTATGTCTTTGTCCGCTTTCAGCACCTTCCAGTACTTATTGATTATCCGTTTGATAATTCTTGAGTGGCTTCCAAATGTCAAAATAAGCCTGGTGGTGTTTTCCTCTTCTTCTTTTGCTAGGTCCATCTTAGAAGTTATTAGCATTTTATGTCTATTCATTTCTCGGGTCCTTCAGATATGCCCTTTCAATGATCTTTTTTGGGTACTGCTGTTGTTGGAAGTTTTGGGCTGTTACTTTGCTAGCTAAGTCGAAATCCATGATGTTACTGCAATTGCGCCTGATACGGATAAACTCTCCATATGGAATACTCCATAGAAGAGTCTTGGGATGTGCACTGTTTGCGTGTAGAGGGATGTTGGCACCGTGATTTTTCTGTAGAGACAAGACTCAATTTTTTCCGCCTCTATCTTAACTTCTACATCCAAGAATATGATAGATTGGCGGCTGTGGTGTTCGGTGAACTTGAGATTTACATTGTTGGTATTGAGTGATTTAACAAACTCGCACCACAACTCAATAGAGCCGTCCCAGATTAAAAATAAATCATCAATGTAGCGGAGCCACAACACAATGTTCTCATTGTATTTTTTGTTAGCTTCTGCCCATACTGTCGTTTTCTCCCAATATCCCATCATTAAGTTCGCAAATGCTGGTGCAAAGGTCGTACCCATCACGGTTCCCTGGGTTTGGCGGAAAATGTCATTATTGAATATGAAAACATTGTTGTCCAAGCATATTTTAATCATCTCAAGGATCATCTGGAAATATTGTAGAAATATATATTCACTGAAAACATTTTGTTAAAGGGTCGTTATGGTTATGTTGGACTAGTAAAAACCTATGAAATTCAAAGAAAATACTTTGGTAAAGGGACATTATGGTTTCAAGAAAAACCCCAGAAATTCACCAGTTATGATAAGCTAAACAACCATAACTCACGCCACCACCGTGCACTGCTAAGGCAGCCCAAGTTATCAGCCCAGCCCCTGAAATGGAAGGTGAAGGCCATTAGCACCCTACGATCCCAAAGCGGGAATCTGGAGTGCTGAAAAAGAAGGCACAAAGAGAACCCTATGACCATATTACCCAGAGCACATTTTACTTCCCTTTCTGATCTATCCTAATTTCGAATAACTTTGCCACAAAGCCAGTCCCCGGTGGACATGGCCACTTTAATCCTATGTTTTGTCCCTTGTGATCATGGCCAGTAGCCAGATTGCCTGGATCATGACCTTATTCCATGACCCGGACAATCTGGCCACTGCCCATGGCCACAACCCCTCAGTCACTAAAGGTATACCACTATTTTTTGTAGCTACATTATGACACTTGTCAAATAATAAAACACTGGCACATTTGCAAACCATGCTTATAGGTCCTTGCCAATGCTCCTTACGCAAGTTTGCTGGAAATCCACCCATGTTTTCTTTTTTCAAAAGTGTATGCACAATCGTCATATAACCTAGCCCCCACTTGACAAAATCCATTCAGACTTTACGAAAACATGTATATCGAGATTTATAATCATTTTGCAAACCTTGGTGTAGATTTGTCAAATGGCACCACATTTATAAGCCTTTACAATATTTTGGGACCCCGCTCTAATTTTGCTCCCTCTTGACAGAATCCCACCAAACTTCGCAAAAACATGTATATCTAGATCTATTATCGGTTTGCCAAATGAAGTGTAGATTCGTCAAATGGCACCTCATTGATAAGCCTTTAAATTATTTTGGGACCCCCCCTCTAATTTGCCCCCTCTTCACAAAATCCTGCCAATCTTCGCAAAAACATGTATATGTAAATGTATTATCAGTTTCCCAAATCAAGTGTAGATTCGTCAAATGGCACCTCATTTATAAGCCTTTATATTATATTATATTATTTTGGGCCCCCCGCTCTAATTTTTGCCCCCTCATGACAGAATCCCACCAAACTTTGCATACTCACTGGGAATTCGGTCAGAAATATACATGCGAAATTTCATGCAGTTCCATTAAGTGGTGCCAAAGTTATAAGCCATCCAAGAACTGCATTTCACCAACCCTATAATGCTGAGGTGTTCGCGAACTTTACAGGACTGTTCGTGAACATCTGAACTGTTTGGGAATTTTCGTGGCAAAAACCACCAGTTTTTTTTGTTCTTGTAGCCATATGACATCCCATCCTCATCCCCCTTCACCTCCCCAGATATGTTTGACAAGTGCAATGTTCTGTTTTTTAATATGTTTTTGCTGCGATGTCCGCGGACAGCAGCCGGTGTCCGCAAATCCAAGATGGCGGGCATTTCTAAAAATCTGACGCACTTCACCCTCTTCACCATCCAATCATCGAAAAGGTTGCATGTCCGCAGACATGACGCAAGCCGATTAACCAATCGGTGTCCTGTCCACGGACCGAACGGGGAAGTGTGTCCGCGGAGCGGACATAGATATCACTAATTTTTTGTGACCTACTTTTTGGTCGTTTAAAAAGAAACTACTGGACAGACTTTCACCAAATTTACAAAAGCACGCTTTCGTGACCAAGCTGCTGCTCCTGCCACAAATTTGGTGAAAATCTGTCCAGCGGTTTGGGCTGTAGGCGTGAGCACATTTTTTTTGCCCCTGGACCAAACCTCACCAAACTTTACAAAAAAATTCAGAGTGGGCCATATACTTTTTTTGCACAGTTTGGTGTGGATTCGTCCAGGGGGAGCGAAGTTATAAGCTGCCCAAAAAGTGTTCTTCCTATGGGTTTAGCAATGCAACCATAACTACACGGCCCCTACCGTGGGCCGTGTAATATATGTATATATTGGCGCATGCCGCAATCTATTCACTACTTAGCTAGCCTCAAGAATACTTCATCTGCTTGCGTTTCTTTGCATCTGTACATGTGTAAACTGACTTAACTTCTTCATCAGTTCTGTAGCATAAGTTTCTTCATCTTGATCACAATATGTCACTTATCCTCGACACTTTCTTGATGCCTTATAGAATATCTGGATTCTCTAGTCTCTGCTTCGCTTCCATGTATGTCAGCTTGGCTCTGCATGATGTCATTCTTCTTTGCCATTCATTGGTTCTGCTTCTTCTGGGATTTCATTCAAATGGCCATTGTACTGTCTCGTATGCAAGTATGGTTTCCTCAATGGGAACTTTGCCTCCAGGATTCTCCTCGGTATCAGTATTTTCACTGGTACCACATGTGTGTCACACTCTGGTTCCCAACTTATAGGCAATATGAGCGAAGTGGTTGAGGTGGGGGTACTTAGCTCCTTCTCTACAGCAGTGTCATTGGGCAGTGATAAACTGTAATATTTCCTGTTTGTTTCACTGTTATGTATATTTGTTATTTGTTATTTGTTATTTTGCACTTATATAGCGCCTTATATACCATTGGTATGGTCTGAAGGCGCTGGTAGGTTGAACGCCCTTGGGAACCGAAGTTCAGATCAGTAGAGAGAGAAAGGAGAGTCAAAAAGGTGCGTGTGAGCACCGGGTATGTGTGCAGCTCGTGCGATACTCGTGTAATAGCTGCTTCTTAGCGGTAGATGTGGTGGTTTAGAGATCAGGAGAATGTGTTCGTTCTGGCAGGATTTATCCGGAACGGATGTGGCTGCGTTAGGCCTGAGGAAAACGCCTGGCTGGGGGTGTGATACCAGCAGTGTTTACATAGAATGATGTGGAGTAAGCGGCGGATGTTGGTATGAGAACAGATATACCGAATGGTGTCATAGTATCTCTGTGTTCTAGTTGAGTGGTGATGTAAGGAGAGAGTAAGCGTGGTGGTGTGATATGATGGGTTATATGCTCTTTCAATGAGCACACTTCTAAATGCAACTTTCCCAGAGAGGGTACTGGGCGAACTTCTAAATTCAATTTTCCATAGCAAGGCTACTGGGCGAACTTCTAAATACAATTTTCCACAGAGAGGTTTATTGGGCACACTTCTAAATTCAATTTACCAGAGAGGCTATTGGGCACACTTCTAAATTCAATTTACCAGAGAGGCTATTGGGTATACTTCTAAATGCAATTTTCACAGAGCGTCTGCTGGGCATACTTCTAAATTCAATTTTCCAGAGAGGCTATTGGGCACACTTCTAAATTCAATTTTCTGGAGAGGCTATTGGGCACACTTCTAAATGCAGCTTTCCAGAGTGTCTATTGGATAAACTTCATTGACATGCCACCTTCTGCTATTTCCAACCACTTAGCATGCTCTAAAGCCAAAGTCAAGGATTAGACATTCGCAGTAAACAGTGACACAAGTGTATCAAATGGTCCTCGCTTGGGTCCCTTGACCCCCAGTGGTCCATAAAGAAACATACAGCCAAAGATGTTGTGTTCTATAGGTGGGAGAGCAGGATTACCCCAATATATTTAGACAAGCTTTCCTATTGTGCTTTCTGTCCACAATTGTTAAGCCCTGTAGCAACCTCCTGGGAAGATGGGTCCCAATACAGAACACAGTAATTATGCACGTGGGAGTCTGTAAATCGAAACCCACTGCAGACACATTGGGCCTCATTACGAGTTTGGAGGTAGCCATGCCCCTAATAAGGGCATGGCTACCCCCAAACCCGGGTCCGGGTTCCCTGAATGGTGAAATACCGGGCCATTCAGACCTTGGAGGGCCTGGTATTTCCCCATTCAGGGAACCCAGACCCGGACCATCCCCATTCCCATTTTAGCCCCCATAGGGCTCAATGGGAATGGGAAGCATGCTAACAACATGTTAGCATGCTGGTCCGCTCGCGGGACCCGCTAAGGACGTCTGGTAAAACCAGGCGTCCTGAACGGGTCCCGCAAGCGCACCTTGTAATGGGGCGGTAAGGGGTTAATGGCTCCGGCACCTTTACCGGCTCTGTTAACCCTTTACTGCCCTCCTTGTAATGAGGCCCATTATCTTTGTGTTTTTTGCCTGTGCACCAGTACACCACTGGGCTGAAGAAGAGGTGGATGGCATGGTCAACACTTTATTTGGAGATAAAAGGAAGTGTGACTACGCGGCAGACCATAGCTCTTTCCTTGCTCTGACGTTGACCATGGAAATGCGGTGGCATCACAGAGTCCTCAGCCGTCCTCGCCATGGTTATGATGCAGCCTTGGACGGGGAGCCAGGAACCCCTAAATACACAATCCTGTCCCCGAGAAAGGAAACTGCATGCGGTTCTCTTTCCTTTACAAACAGGAGCTGCAATTTCAATCGCTGTCCTGAATATCACAACCTTGAGGGATATCGGAGTTCTTGGAAATTCGCTTTTTTTCTCTTTGTCCGTGCTTTATTTTTTCAACCCTCTTGGATCACATTAATCATCTATTTATAGCGTTATTGGAAAGCAGTGTGATTGAATCAATACAATAATCCTACTTTTTCTTCGGGAGCTCTTTTTTACAGAGATGAAAGGGTCACCCTCAGAAAAACAATGCATCGCTAATTTCCACCAGGCGGGGAAATAACGATTAGATACACGGTTTTTGCATTCATTTCTAAGCGGTGTTCAGTGTGCAAGAAGCTGCAGCTCTGGAAGATTGGAAGACGGGCAACTATAGGATCACTTCTGATATTGCTTCTGCGCCTGAATTTTAGATCCCTAAAATCAAACAGGGAAAGGGCTAGTCAAAATTACACTTTAATGTAATTAATGCATCCTGGACGATTCTTTGTACTCTCCATCAACACAGATGTGGGTTTTAAGAGATTTTTCAAGATGAATTAAAAATGAATTCTCCAAATGTAGAGGAACTATATGTACCTAATTAGTCACATTTAGGCTCCCTAAATGTTGCTGGTATGAAATAAACCGTTCCAGAATAAAGGATTGAAAATGTTCAAAACTGAAATCTTTTAAATTGGGCAAATAACCAATAGGGACGCACTTAGAGGACAAGCTAAAATCGGCTTTGACACATTGTGGTAACTTCGATCCAATTTGTTGAGTGTGAAAGTAGCAAACAAACCTATGGATTTGTGCTTTCATATCCTTACACTTGTCATGCAAACATATGCCTCTGATAAGACGAACTGACATTTTAATGTGTTGTTTTCTTTCTCACCAATCCCTGACCACTCCACTCATCCCTATTCCTCTCCCTGTGGGATCGCCCCTAATCTGCTCCTCCTACCCATCCCAGCTCCTCTGCTACCATTGCACCCTGCTTGTAACGCCTCTGGGTGTGTCCCCTTTGTATATTGCGCCCTTGCTTCCCAGTCAGACGTGTGCTTTCTAAATCTCATCCATATATATGTATGTTTGTTTTTTTCTCCCTCGGTCTTCCCTCCCTTGTATTGTCATGCCAGGACACACTTATACACAAACGCGTTACAAATGACTTATCGTATCATATGATATCATACATTGGGCCCGGCTAGACTGTGCTGCACACGTGTCCCATATGGAAAGGGTGTAGAAATGAAAAACATTATTTAGTGTTTGTGTATTGCGTAGTGTTTGTGTATACTTGCAGAACCTACCTGGACTAAACCATCCAGAACACCATGGGACTGGTTGGAATGTTGCGGAAAAAAGACACAAAGGCCCTCATTACGACCCTGGCGGAGGACCATGGTGCAATTTGCACCATGGTCCATGGCGCAGAGCTGCCAACTCCGCCATGGGGGTTGGCGGACTTACCGCCCCATTCCGACCTTGGCGGGGCGGTAAGTCCCCAATCCCCATTTACCCTTCCCCATTCCCATTTTTGCCCAATAGGGTATAATGGGAGTGGGGAAGGCGTTAATTACGCCACCGTAAATTACGGTGGCGTAATTAACAACAGGTCCCGTAGCGCCATGGATTTTTCCGCCCGGAAAAACCAGGCGAAAAAACCACCATGGCGGTACGGGAAGTCGTAATCTGGTGGAGAGGTACGCCATGCATTACGCTGGCGTAAACCCCTCTCCGCCAGGGTCGTAATGAGGGCCAAAGGCTGGAGCATGGGCTGGCCATGGGAGAAAGGATTCTAAGGAAAACCATTGGAAAAGGTTGAAGATAGGAGGAAAGAGAAGCAAGTGGTGGCTCCCTTTGCCTTGAGCGGCCCCCCAGACATAAAAAGACCTTAATTACGAGCCCAAATGTACGTGGCAACCTGACATCATTACCTTGGGCTTGCACTGCCCGCCTAGAGCAGCCTGGGAATTCATGGGGTAGTAATGGCTCTTTGCCCACCTAGGGCCCAGACCGGACGTGTCCATTCCAAAGCGTGCATGACATTCCGTTTGAAGAATAGACGTGAATACAAAAATAGAAGTGCAGCCAAAGCTCAGAGCGCCTCTGTGGGGTGGCCCAAACCGAGTTAGCCGGGCATGCTCTGTGATGGCCCACGAAGGAGGAGGCATGCCAGCCGGAGCTCAATCTGATGCAATGAAAAGAGAAGCTGGCGCTGCAAGGCCTTTCAGTGTGCAGCGGGCATGGCAGTAATGGCACGGCATCCCCATGACAACAGAGGTGTCACCTGAAGAGATAAAGGTGCTGGGGTTGCAGCAGTAATCACCAGCATGCCCCAGGGCATAGCAATGAGCAATGCCCAGAACAAACTAAAGCACACTCGCTGCATTGCAGGGAGAGCAGAGGGCTTCCCACAGGCATGGGGGTCACCTGAGGACATTACTGTTGCAGAAGAGCAGCTTCAGGGCGAACAACCCCTATTGTCATCAGGGGGGCATGCAGCCCACAAACCCAAAGGACAGCACCAGAGACCAGGTACTGAAAAAGGGCGAATGACTGCAGCAGTCACCCCTATGCATTATAATATGTGAAAGTAATAGTTATTAGATATACATCATTTTAATAGTTAAGTAGTGGGATGTATATCGTGGTAGGTATAGTGTGATGAATGCAGTGTGGGAAGAAAGGATTTATGGTAGGAAAAACAGGTTGTTGTTGATTCCCTGGTGTGATGTAGGTAATAGAATTGGTTGTCTGATAGAGGCCACCAACAGCGAGGCACCAACCATTGGGGCCATCTACTGGCCCCCTCTACAGTGGGGGGTGCAGATATAGTTCTGGGCTCTGTCCCGTCAGGTTCACCCTATCGGTCCCCCTCCGACCCTGCTAAGGAAGGGAGAGCTGACAGGGCAGATCCCTTTACAAAGAACTCGTGAGAGAGCTACATAGAAGGGAATTAGCGCAGAGTGGGATGGGTTAGGGATGTTTAATAGGAAAGTGTGTTGTGTTTTTATAAATGAAATCGAGGCCCCCATTGGGACCCCTAAAAAATCCACCTCAATGTCTGTGTCACATTGGAGTGGAGTAAGGTATGGACTCAGGGAGTTGCCCATCTTCTGTTTAACAGCAAATTTATTTGCATGTTGCAGTGTACCCCTTTCTTTGCAGCTGGACTGGTGGGTGGCGGTGGTTGGTTCCTGTGGGGACTGCTTCTGGCCAGGGGTGAGGGAGGTGTGCACCCTAGCCTCCCCGGGGACCAGAACACAGGGGCTATCTAACATTCTACACATGCTATGTCCTTCCTCATCAGTCATGCTTCCCATCTCACCACCATATAGCGGGTGCAAACTTCCAATCCTCAGTTGCGTAAGGCAAGATTACACCACCCAAACTCATTGCATATCAATTAGCTACAAAAATAGTTCCAAAAATATTTAAGAAACTCTAAACGAATAATCAGAAAAAGATATCAGGATTTGGTGAAACTATTGTAAAACACAACTTTGCAGGGAATACAATTTTCAGCAATAAAATGAGGCCACACTCTGATTCTGTTAATAGCTGTGCTCCTCTAAGGTTTTAGACTTAAGTGTTAGAATGGATTTCTAAACTCTAGCCTTGTGGACAGATGTTTAGGATGCCATTCTTGTTAGACGAACCCGGGAACACTTCTGGGAAGGTAGCCAGACCAATTCACGGTAGCTTGGAGAGCAGTCAATGGTAAATGTCAGGAGGGGTGAGAATGTTCAGTGGTCTCCGATGAGCACACACAGTGAAACACCACAAATTACAATAAGTCAGTCATGTACTAGAAAATGTACTATTTATTATAGGCCCAATAACAGCATAAATGAATTATGAATTGCACTAGAAAAATATCACACATGCAACACACTATGTAACATATGTATATTCACTGGAGTCAGTGGGAGAAAGTTAGTAACTCCACTATTACCTGTAAAGGAAAAGGGTGAACAACTTTTATAGCACAGGCACCCTTCAAACATGGCAACCCTAACTTCAGATGTCCAGCCCTAAAATGTATGGAGCCTTGTGCTCAATGTTCAAGGCACCCGTAAAAGCACTTGGTTGTGGGTAAAGCTCACAGAGTACTTCTAAGGATGCAGGAAAAAGTTAGGGGAAGAATTCTGATGGGGTGAAACGGGTTCCAAAAGTTAGGAGATGATCGCTACGATGAACAAAGCTGTTTCTGACTTTTGGAGGGCTTTAGGAAGCGGATACTACCCAAGCTAAAATGAAGACTAAAATAGCCTTCTGTTTGTAAATGCATTTAGATGATCAAAGGGCGACCACTAAGTGACTTTCCTCCTCACCACCCTTAGCTCGATATTGGTCCAGATTTGGCAGGTCTGGAAGTGGTCATCAGAGGTTTGATTTGCAACCCTCGGTTTGCTTCCCAGATGCACAGGCACTGCGGGTGCTGACACAGGTCCGGTGTGGGACATCAGCTGCTACTCTTGATTCGGTTGAAGGATGAAGAAAACACAGATGCAGCAGGCATCAGGGCACTGGAAGGAACGTGGGAAACCACCTTCATTGACCGTCACTGTTGCACAGTGATGCAGGGGCACCAACTCTCGCAGTATGACACACCACCCCCGTATCATGTCCTAAAGGTGCTGGAACAGCAACATTTGGAGTAAAGGGGATTTGCAGGATAAACTGGGATTCTCCAAAGTCTCAGGTTGAAACTTGAAACAGCAACGCTCCCCAACGTTTCATCTGATCACTCCACTGGATGGTCCAGGGATACTTCCGAGAAGGCTTACTTGCAGGGTTACCAGGAGGTGTCCAGAGTGATTAAGACCACCACTGCAAAGGTATGACACACCTTCACAGGTCTTCTGAGATCAAGCACAAAGCAGGGCTCAACTGGGACAACAAGGGGATTCAGTTGCAAGCCCCATTCAGGTGTCTCAGGATCATCATTTGTTCTGTTTGGCTCCTCAGGGTTCTTGGTCCCTTCTAAAGACTCATTCAGATATGTTGCTGATCTGCTGCAAGGGACACATGACCCCTCCTCATATCTAAAGTTAGGCGAGTGCTCGCAGCCGTCCCACCAATAAGAAGATATGCCCCACGCATGCATGCCCGAAGTGGTCCAATCAGGGTCCACTGGGGTCTTCATGCTCTCATGCACACTAGACACCCTGGCGCCAGAAGTGTGTATTGGGACCAGACAGTTTCAGCCCCCTTCCTGGGTGACTACACACGTGGCCTGCAGAAACCCGCAAAATAGGGCTTTCACAGGCAACTGCATGCTCAACTAAGGAAGTACTGCACCTGAAAAGCTAGAGGGAAAGTTAGAGGATAAATTGGCAAAAGGAACAGACAAGAGATCTCGTGGCACACCCATATTGGACACCAGCCATAGTCTTGAGCCAAATGCGATAAACCCGATATGGCACAATAAAAAAGTTACACAAATATAAGAAGAGGCTATTGCTTCCACTAGTCTGTCCTAAGGCACATTGTACAACCACCAGCAATTCCTTGGAAAGTGCCTAGGGGCGAAAAAAACATTGGCCCCATTGCACGATATTGTAAGGTACTTTGCACAATGATAAAATGTGACCCAAACATGGCAACACAGTACAAGACTAAGAGAAACAAAGTTTCTCAGTACAGCATGATGGATGTGTCATTTCCCCATAACAATGAGCAAAGGCCAGAAGGGAAGCAGAAGACTTCTCCGTACTGCGTAAAGTTCAGGTCAGATTCAAAAAGATGAAGCAAATGGGTAGGGCGTCCAGAGAAATGGAGGGAACATTGTTAAAAGAGAAATCGTATTAGTAGAAGGATCCTAATTTTGTCTCCATAAAAATGTTGACAGGTGGCCACACCCCCTGTTTCTGGTCTTAGCCCCACCCCCTTTTGATAGACTTTGATACAAACTTAATATGAATTAGATTTAAAAAAAGATATCACACATTTTGTATATCAATTTTCATATGAAATGTATGTTTTTATATGAAGTGAGATCTTAAAATGTAATTGATATATTTCTTTATATAAAATGTATACAAAGAGGGAAGCAGTGAATCTAGGGTTTTGGAGAGTGACACAGTGATGACGTTGCAGAGGGGCAATTTAGAAATCTTTTTAATATATAGAGTGTAATAATAATAATAATAATAATTCAGCATTTATATAGCGCTACGAACCCTCAGGTATCTGAGCGCTGCTTATTATTACCCACGGTGTGTGGTGCTCATTTATCGACCTCGGAAGGATGAAACGCTGAGTTTGGCGCTGCCGGGATTCGAACTTGCGTTAGCAGGCTCTGCACTGATGTCAAAGTGAGCGCTCTACTCGCTGTGCCACTTGACCGGCTTTATACCAATTAATATAAAAAGTAATATTTTTAATATAAAATTGTATGTAAAAAAATCAATATAAAAAATAATATTTTTTATTGTACATCTAGTTAATTACAACAAACTTTAAGCACATACAAAATTAATTCAATTATTAATATCATCAATCACATCATGGTAAAATTCTTAAATACAAATAATAGCAAAATTACAACATAACATTAAAATATGAGGTTAGCATAATATAGGCTTTTATATCTCTTCAAGGCTTCTTCCATATGAAGAAAGCCACCGCCACAATAACAAGTGATTCTGCCCCACATATAGTAAACCAAAATTGGTCATCTGTAATATGGTACATTTTAGGGAAAAATGCAGCAATGGCCTTTCTGATATTGAATTTCCGAAGTAGGACAAGTAGTAAGTATGTGGCAGCAGGTTTCAATTTCCTTGTGACATAGGCGACAAAGATGTTCACCTAATGGAATATTCTGCCATGCTCCTTCAAATTTCATTGTAGGGAGGAAGTTTAGCCGTGGTTATAGTATAGAGTGTTTTAGTTTGATTGTGCATAATCTATATAAATAGCTACAAGACATATGCAGTTGGAAGCTCTGATTTGCATATTCATTATATCTTCTCTTACTGCCTAATGTATCAATATTATTACCCTTATCCCATAATTTTGATAGATTTTTTATTATCATTTCCAAATTGGACAAGGAAAAAATAATATCTGGTTCTAAAACCAGTACGGCTAAATATATCATAGAAATCAGTTATGAACACATTTTTATCTCCAATGTCTATCCTCCTACCCAATAGTTGGAATAATGTATTGGAATTTGGATTTGTTGACAAGAATTTGGCATAGAGTAAAGTTCTCTGTTTGTACCAAACAGAAAGAAGCGAAGATAACTCAAATTCTAATCTCTGGGCCTCGACCAGCACTGAGTCAGGAAGATTCAAAGTGGCTCAGAGTACAGTTTGCCCTCAAAACATTCAAGCCAAAGAACATGTTTGTATGAGAGCACAGAGAGACCATAAAATATACCAGGTACAATGCTAATATGATATATATGTTTAATAATCCTGCCACATTGTAACCCCCACAGTGTACAATATAGTGCTTCATCGCCAGCCATTTTATCCAAATCTTAGTTGTAATTATATCAATATAATAGGATAAAAGAGGATTCAGTCTGATTGGGAAGCTCATGTATATGTAATAATTTACCTTTTCAAGAGGATTGTCTTTTAATTTCCAAACAAACAAAACATTTTTGGCAGTGCATTCACCTAGACACATAATCTTTGTTTTGGACATATTAATGACCATGAAATTCTTTATAGCTTAGGCGGCAAGAGCATTGATCATATGCTGGAGGCCAATGGGAGTCAGATCAAAGAGTATTATATCGTCCTGATATGAAAGCCAGAGTATATGTTTGCATTTATTTTAGGTGGATAGTTGTGCGCTAATCGGAGATCATTGACCAGATCTGCCGTAAAAGTTATAAAGCATAGGAGTGAACACGCAGCCTTATTTTATAGAAATGTATATAACAAGTAATATTTGTTTGATATAACATTTATTTAAAATGTGTATATAACGTTGTCCAAAATAATTTGATATCATGCATTTTGTATATACATTTTGACATAAAAATGTATATCAATGTTATATGAACTGGCTTTGATACAAAGTGTAAACAATGAAACCAGTCTGCTTTATAAGTAAAATGTGCTGAATAGATACTGAAGAGTCATCACCCATCGTAAAAGATTATGAAGAGGAACTTTTTGTTTTGTTGTTTTGATTCATCAGGCTCTCGGGGCAAGAGACTTTGAGTAAAGAGACTTGACCACCGAAGAGCCTGATATTGCTGAGAACAACAGTAGCCTCTTGCTGGAAAAGCCCAGTTGTGTGCTGTGCTCAAGAGGCCCGCCTTATCCCATGCTTAAAACATGGGGAAGGGAGACCTTGCTATACATTCAAGACTTTTTGTGAACATTTCTATCTTTTCTTGTGAACCCTTTCCAACAATATTTGTAACTTAGCTGTAAGGACAGGCAATAGGTTTTATTTTTAGTATAGGCCCTTTTTATTTGACAAGACACCACTAGGACTGCCTTATTATTATTTGATGGTCGAAGCTTGCTCCCATCTTAGATTTAGGTCCAAATTAGGCATTTTGTCACCCATTTATACAGTTTAAAAAACACCCTTGAACTGTGATCACTTGTGTCTGTCTTTACTGTTGCCATCATGAGCACTGGAGTGTGTGTGTGTGTGTGTGTGTGTGTGTATATTATGTGTGTTTGTATGTGATATCACATGGGCACAGAGCTTTTGTTCTAGAACCATTTTTGAGATTTTGACTACATCGATTGGGATCTAGTTGAAAATGTTTAGAGGGTTTTGTAAGTGTTTAGGGTGTGGCCACACAATCAATCAGACACTACAATATTGAAGCTTGGAAAGTATGAGTGTGAGACAGCAAGGTCAGTGACCCAGTATTCAGAATCTGGAATTTCACTGAGTCTCTGATGGTGCAAACATTTTCATATTCTGCATAGTGCATTTCTAGTTAGTATTCCATTTTGTATTTATTTCTTTGTATGGGCTCACCTCAGCCCTTATAGCTTGACCCTGTTTAAAAAAAAAAAATCCAAGTCTTTCATAAAATAAACCCTAATTGCATTTTTGATGCACTTGTCTTTTTTGTGATGTGACATATTTGCAGGCACACTATGCAGTGTTTTAGTTTCACAGCACTGATAAGGTTGATAACATATTTCTAGTGTGTGAAATAATCCCATTGTGTTCAAATGCGTGCAATGTGAAGTTAGCATTTGACAAAGATCACATAGGTTGTGTTTAATGAAAGAACGCCGGAATGGTGGATTTTTTTTTAAGTGTGGCAGATAACATAGTGTTATATCAAGCTTGAGATTTTTGGGAATGTGTAAAACCCGGCTACTTTTAAGTTTTCATGACTGTACCCGTGCATGTTTTAGATTGTGCCGGATTCGTTGTGTACTTCCAAGTAGGTGCTAAAATGTATTGTATTGTGTGCACAAAGTGGCAAAAAGTAAAACAAAATGTGTCCATTCTCTGGTTGCAAGGGAAGAGCAGAGTAATGGTCCACAACTTTACCTCTTTTAAAGCAGCGCATTGTTCATTGTATGCTAGCAATAAAATACACTTCTAACCTTTGCAATGTTTTATATAATAGCGACACGCAAGATGCGGTGGATTTCAGTATGTGGAAAAGATCACACTTTGATAAAGTTTTATTCCCAAAAATGACACAATGGTGGCTTTATTTTAAGGGTGGCAATTACCGTGTTATACCGGGCTTGAGGTGTTTGGTGATATGTTATGTATTATTGGAGGACTGTTTATTTTAAAAAGATGGCCTGAAATACAAAAATAAGAAATACACCTCCGACATAAAGAAATAGGAGTTGTCTTCGACTTTTCCTGGTCCAACACTCCAAATGATGTTTTTTTAACAAATATTACTTGTGAAACAAATTCATGAGTTTTGCCTCTCGATTTATATAATCCTTTCTTCAGCTTAGAGACGATAGATCAACACCTCAATTTTTTTAAAAGGTTGCACTCCAAAGAAACGAAATAAATATGTAATGTGTATTTGGGAAACAACATACTATGTGCGAAACCTTGAAGGATACAGCAAAACAGGAATCCAACAGTGTAGATTCAATCAAAAGAATAGTTTGACTTTTGTACTGGCTCTGGGAAGTACAGTTTACTTAGAACACGGACTGTTTTCTATTAAGTAAAAGAAACACGTTTTGTCAAAGGCAATAGTTTGAACATTTGTATAGGCTCTGGCAAGCACACTTTACTTATAAAGCGAACTGCTTTTCATTATTTACACTCTGTATCCAAGATAAACATTTAAACATCCCACTTCATATAAAAATACACATTTTATATAAAAGTGTTTATACCAAAGCCTATCAAAAGGGGATGGGACTAATAACGTAAACAGGGGGCATAGCCTCCTGTCAACATTTTGATGAAGACAAAACGGGGATCCTTCTACTACTAATCTTTCCCAAAACTTGCCCCCCTGCCCCAGACTATGGGGAGGTGGAACTATTCCACCCCTGGATGGGATTATGTTCCAGTCAGTTATCCCAGTTGGAAAAGCCCATTAGTACTGCAAACTGGTATACAGTCTATCCATTGAATTCATTTCCATTGAATCATTATCCATTGAAATTCATTAATTGAAATGCTTTTCCATCGAAAAGCATATTTATTGAATGAATTTTGAAGGATTTTCAACTCAAACATACATTTTAAATAGATGTATGGATGTTTGAGTTGGTGATTCAGTGGGTTGAGGAAAGGGTTCATTTTGTTGGTAATTCAATGGGTTGAGGAATGGGGTTTGTGGGGGTTAGGGAGAGGGGACACCTGGGAGTTGGTAGGGGTTTGGAGGGACCCACAGATAAACAATAAACAACAAATATTAGAGGGAGTTGTCTAGTGCTGAAATACATTATAGATGCCAGCACTGGGCAAAGGTTAATTTTTGAAAATGGGGGTTGAGGTGGGATTAAGGAGAGGAGACTCCTAGGAGTTGGTTGGGGTTCCCCACCCCCCAATAAACCATCAACATCACAAATTAGAGGGAGCTGTCCAGTGCTGAAATCTATTATAGATTTCAGCACTGGACAAGGGTTACATTTTGAGAATGGGGGTTGGAGGGGTTGGGGGGAATCCTGGGGGTTGGGAGGAGTTGGGGGGACCCCCTATCAGCAAAAACACCACAAGTTAGAGGAAGCTGACAGTGCTGAAATACTTTACAGATTTAAGCTCTGGACAGATCCATGTAACGTTATAACATTATACATGTTTCATAAACTTTCCATTAAAAAAATGTAAAGTATTTATATAACGAAACCCTATTCGATGAAAGGGTTTCAAAGCATAAACACTTTGCACTTTATGTATGGGAATTCGATGAAACATCTTTCAATGGAAATGATTTGATGGAACAACCCATCAATGGAAACATTTTGATGGAAAGCCATGTAACCCTGCAAACTCTGGGATTTGGTCAAGGCTCAAAATTGAAGTCCAAGTCCAACAGAGTTAGGGACCACATGAGCCACTTTGGATTCTCTCCCTTAACATCCATCAACCTTTTCAAGGTTTATGGAGGAGCATACACAGTGAAGTGAGTCCCATGGAGGTAGGACTTAAGCTTCCTAAGGCACTATATAATTGAAAATACATTCTTTCTCCATCTGGGACCACCTGAGTTATCCCCTACTACACTGGAATCTGATTTGATGTATAGGTAGTTCCTCACCTCGGTCATCAAGCTGTGATAGTTTCCCTACTACCCCAGTGTCATAGGCATCTGCCTGCACTATGAAAAGTCTCTTACAATCAGACTCCGTGGGACCAGGGGCCTGACCAAGGGATTCTTTCAGGCCAATGAAGGCCTTCTCACACTCCAGGGTCCATAAGAAATCTTTAGGTAGTGAGGGCAGTCAAAGGGGCAGCTATATAGCTTTACTCTGCTATCCAATTCCTGTATCTCGCTGTGACACCCGGGAAAATCCTCTTTTGGGTTTGGGTAGTGGGGGTGCTCCAATTGTGTACAGTTTGTACTTCACTGCCAAGAGGTTGCTTCTTGGCCTCCACCTCACCAATTGGACCATGCTCATGGTCAGCCAAGGGTTATGAATCAGTTTAATATTGGGATGCCTTTATAATGCATTTAGCTGTTGGATTACAGTTCTCCCTGCTTAAAGCTGCCACCCAAATGAATAATATCCTGTGTTTGATGTTTTGGGCTCTGTATATGACACATGACAGGGATGGCCTTTGCCAAGGAGGCTTGCGTACTCCACACCACATATACAAGAGGGACATTAACAGAAATACATTTCTGAAACAGTTTCTGTGGGTGGCTGAAAGAAAAGAATTCACTGTATATTGGTAGTTGTCTGAGTTTGAAAATAACTTAGTTCAGCAGTTATTGCCCAACATGTGGACATGCTCTGCAATTTTAAAGGTGTCCCATTTTAATGTGAAAGTAAGCAAGTGGAAGAAATCCATAATAAGTTCTGAAGTCGGAACATCCTATTTCTTTTGCTCGATCCTGAAGACCTTTCTAATTTTATTCATTTTAGGGCTCTACTTTATTATAAAATGCACAACATAATTCTATATGGTTCTTATGTAGGATGTCATAACCTCTGACCCACATCTGGAGTCTCTTGTTCAGGAACAGCTTTCCTAAACTGCTGTTTCTAAAAATCAACCAATAGTTATTTTTATCTAATTGGTCAGTTGTTTTGTATAAGTGATCAACCCTCTGCTCATATTTTCGGGAATTAGGCTGTGTTGTGGTGAAGAATTTCAGCATTGCTGAAAGTAAGTTGCCCGTGCTGTATTTGATAATTTCATTGATTATTGCACATGGTCCCAGTGCTTTGCCTGATTGAGTTTTTTTTCTTCGGTGCCCTTTAATCCATGCCTGGCACATTGAAGGGGATTTGAAATGAATTCATCAAAGTTTATAGCTCAGGTAATATGTTGACAATGCCTGCTTGGCCCCTGGCTTCCACGTCTTTTCTTCTCTTTCTTTATAGAAGTGCTGTTTCCACATACGTCCTGCTATGGGGCTTATACGTTTTATGTATCTTAATCAATTTGTTATAGAAAATGTTGCATGAAAGAGCTACTTCAGTTTCAAGAAGTTTTCTTATGTCCTGTGTGCTTGTTTTCTTACTCATCTTACGTTTAACTCTTTTCAGGGTACCATGGCGTTTAGTTGTTATACTTGTATATCCTGCATCTCAGTGTTTTTCATTGCAGCTTCCTTTGTTGAGTGTTGTTCTGAGTTAAACCAGGTGTACTGATTTCTTTTCTTAATAACTCTGTGTGGCTGTGACATAGCTAGTGCCTAAACTCACTGGCTAGTTCAAACCCTCAGGGTTTTGGCTCTACTCTTTTTGTAGAAAGACATTTTCCTGTCTTTCTATCTCTCCTTCATTGAGACACAGCCTTATGACCACATTACAGTCGTAGATGGGGTAGATCTGTATCATAATATCCAGCCACAAGTACATTTTCCGACAATGAAACATATGTGATTCAACATTATAAGTGGCTTACTAGCTCGGAGAAGATTATTTCTACCAGGATTATGTAGTCAGGGGAAATAGAAAGGAAGCTACATCGACAGCCACGTACACCTTAGCAAGTCCTTTTGAAGGTTATAGACGCAATGATGGGTCTAGGTCTCTCAGCCAAGTCTGCTCAATCAGCTTATTTTTTACAAATGTTGAGACCCCTTACACATAGTCCAAAAATCCATCAACACTACACAAATGCACACCAACACAATATATTCATACACCTCACAGCCATCCGTGACTCTTGACCCCTTATGGATACGACTTACCAGTGCGCACAGCCACAAACCCCACCCTAGCTTCACATGACACACACACCCAACACAAACACTAGCACACATCCGAGTCCTATCCATACGGCTACAGCTCACGGGGCCTCCCAAACCAACTCCCACATGCAAGACAACTCTCACAGACACCAGTTTCTCCTGATTCTGAACCTATACTATCATCCTATTGCCGCTAACACACCCAGCTCTCTTCTCTTGAAGAGCCACGTGAGCCTGTAGACTCACTTTGGGTAGTAGCAGTGTATGGTATATTTCTGTATTTATTTATTTTTGTGCTTGTATTGCGCACAAAACCCTTAGGTATCATATATGTTACTCTTATTACATGAGGTTACGGTTTCATACATGTTACTCCCAGTGCTTAGGTTATAGTTACATTCATGTTACGCTCATTGCTTAAGGTTACATTCCAGTTGCATGTTACTCTATTTGCATAAGGTTACATGCTGCTTCATAGGGGTAACTCTATTTGCATAAGGTTATGGTTACATACATGTTATTCTCAGTGCTTAGGTTACACTTATATTCATAACTCTTGAATAACTCTTTGTTTAGGGTTGCATTACTGTTATGTGTTACTCTTCAGCATATGGGTATGGTAGCTGCTTCATGCATGCTATTTCTAATATCATAAGGATGATGGTACATGCATCTTACTCTCAGTGTTTAAGTTGCAGTTATTTTCATGTTATGCTCATTACTTAAGGTTGCATTACAGTTACATGGTACTTTCCTTGCATATGTTTATGGTTGCTGCTTCATACATGTTATTCTCATTGCATAAGGATAAGGTTGCATACACAGTACTCTTAGGGCCTCATTACGACCCTGGCGCTAAGTGTTTAATGGCGCCGTAAAAGGCTGCGGTGCCGTTAAACACTTAGCGCCTTACTACGAGGTCCCTTTGCGGGACCCGACCATAACGGCTGGTCTACGCCAGCCGTTAAAGTAGGGACCCGCAAAAGGGACCTTGGTGCTAAGTACGGTACCGCAATTTGCGGTACCGTACTTAGCGCCTTCCCCATTCCCATGGAGCCCTATGGGGCGAAAATGGGAATGGGGAATGGTTCAATGGGGAATTACCGCCCCTCCGACCTTGGAATGGGGTGGTAACTCCCCATTGAACCATGGCGGACCCGTTAACACTGGCACCAAACATAGTACTAATAGCGCCATGGTTTAGCACCAGTGTTGTAATGAGGGCCTTAGTGCTTAATAGGTGGGCTTGCAGTTCAAAGTCAGTGCCAGATGGGTTGCTGAGAAAAAGTGGGGGGACAAGTGAACTTCAAGGGAAGAATGACACGTGGGCATAGAGATGCACAGATCAAGGAGAGAAAGGGTGTGCACCGTGGGAGAGGTGTGGCTTGGGAGAATGCCGTTGCATTATGTGGATAAGTAAGGAGGTAGGGATTACCTTACAGCAGTGAAGGCATCCAGAGGGTTGGGCCAGCAGAACAGTCCTTATGTTGAGGGAAAGAAATTATCTGACAGAAGTTTATTTTTTCTGAAAACATAGATAGTTTATTCTGTGTGTCCTTTGGGGCAGTATTCTTCCAGTAAGTAGGCAGGTCAGTTCAGATTGGAGAAAATCCATCTTCATTGCAGAGAAATATCTCATCCTGCCAACATCAAAATTCGAAAGACTTATCAAAATATCTTAGAAGGAGAGTCTTGAAGTGTCAGAGTGGTGTGCGCTAGGTCTCTTAAGGAGCATGTGTTTAATCTTCCTTTTGCAAGCTTCTAAGGAGCACACAGAAAATACCTCTTCAATTGCTAAACTGACAATCACTAGTTACAGAGAGAAAGGTAGTATTTGCCCCATTGGTCGCACAGCCCAGGCCCTTACTACACTGCTAGTCCCGGGTGCGTGGTCTCACCTCAAGAGTGCCTTTGGCGGGTGAACTTTACTAGTGCCTCCTGTGTGAACTGACAACACCTGTCCCCTGGTTGCCCGCTGCCCAATGTGCAATCCAACTGAGTCCTGCATCTCGTTCTATGCAGGCCTTTGCATCCACGTGAAACTCAAAGAGTACCTACGCTGCTAATTAGAATAATGTAAAAGACAATTTAATTCATCCTTTAACTATTGAGTGTATCCAAAAAAAGATATAACATACAATGTATCTCATTAGGAATCTGAATGCTAGTATAAGGGACAATATTTTTTCAGAATAGGGATTTATTTTTCAAAATTGGATAGAAAAGCATAATAAAAAATACCAAACCACTGAATTCAAAAATAACCATTAGAAATGTAATATGCACAATTCATTAAAAAATATTATTATCAAATACAACCAAGATCAATCTAAAACAGAGATTACAATAGAAAACACAAAGAATGCACTCTATAGATTTTTTTGTGCAATTATCTGATGTGTTAGTTTTTGCAGGTCTGCCTACGTGTATGAACACTTCATACTCATTTTTTGTTAGGGTGTCCTGATCAGTTTTGTGAAAACCTGTACATGTTTCGGCAAACAAGCCACCTGCTAGGCCAAATGTCAACAGCCTTCCTCAGGGTGAATTACAACAAGACCCTAGGGGGAAGCAGACAAGAAATAATATTGGTTGCATTCAGATTCTGGGATGCCTTTTGAATTTCTCATACTAGGACTGACTGTCATTCATTTTTGGTCCAAAAAAAGGCTTACCCATTGACTTGATGGGTAATGTGAAGTTGGACAAGCCGGTCGTGACCCTGTAGTAGCGAAGCATGCAGCGCAGAGATGAGGAAGGCAGCTCACAGGTCCATTGGTCTGTGGGCAAGTAAAATGGACCATGTTATTAAAGTCAAATCTTAACTATGATGGTCTCACAGGAGCTTTAAATTATCATTGAAACCATAAATTAATTGATTAGTACACAAGGAGGCCTGTGTATTTCTGGCCATATAATATTTTTTTTATGGCAATACATGTGAATAGGTTGATCAGAGAAAGCAAGTGTTCCTGATAGCCTGCCAATCTCTAAGTTACCGAAAAGTTCAAAATGTAAACCGGTCATTGTTATGGATCATTGTTATTTTTATCATCATTGTTATAATTGGATTAGTTCCTTGTTGTTAGTCATACCATGAAGTGTGGTCATACCTGATAAGCTATGCACCCTCATTACGACCAAGGCGGTAAGTATCGAACATTACCACCATGGCGTAATTTACGTTTACGCCCTGGCCCCATGTCGTAAAGTGCGGTACATTCCGACCCATCGCACACGAGCATTACGCCATGGCGGTAATGTAAAGTACGCGATGCCGTAAATGACCCCAAAACGGCCCCTACCAGCAACGTACGCCGCGCAAGGTGCACTTCCGTCACCCATCATAGCGGTCACCGTAATTAGCGGTGACCGTAATTAGCAGTGACCTTAATTAGCGGTGACCGTAAATAAGCGGAACCGGAAGTAGCGTCATCGCGGCGGAACGGGAAAGAGCATGGCGGCCATCTTTAAAAACACAATCCATTGCCATCCTCCCCAACCACTCCACATCCGACCCTGAGACCTGTCATAACCCATTACCCACCCATTTACTAACCTGAAAATGCCAAAAGCAGTCAAAAAAGCCTGCGATCGGCAGCGCCAGGACCACTTCTCCCGTGAGGAACTCACCATGCTTGCGGAGACCCTCCAGGACAATGCTGCGGTGGTCTTCTCCACGCAAATGACCAGGCCAGCAATTGCCAAGAAGAAGGCCATATGGGCCCTGGTGGCAGAGCGTGTCAGTGCGGTGGGAACCGTACCCCGCAACGCAGAGCAGTGTAGAAAGCGGTGGGACGACCTGAGGCTCCGCGTCAGGAGCATCCTCTCGGCGAATAGGAACCTGGCCACGGCAACCGGGGGAGGATCTGATTCACCCATCAAATTGCAAGCATGGGAGGAAATATGTGGCTCCACTATTGGAATGGAGAGCATAGAAGGAGTAGGAGGGATGGAGAGAGGAGCCCCGACATCAGGAGATGCAGGTAGGTCGCTCAAATCAAGCCATGCAAAATTCACCAAAGTCCAATCATGTGAAGTACAATGTTGCCCCATAGTGCAAATGCAACACAGCAGCAGGAGACTGCCCACAGACACATCCGATCTCCACCCTGTACACATGCAGCATGCACACCCTAACTGCCGGCACCCACATACCTCCATGCTACTTCCACACAAAAGGCAGACAACCTGTATGCCCCTGCCTCAAATGTGCTGCATGTACTAACTGACAAGATGCCATTCGTCACAATGCAGGCCCAATGTCCGCTGACCCATCAATAACACTATCCCTCCTTTGCTCCACCACAGGCTCAGATTCAGACCCTCAGGATGAGGACACCACTGCCTCCACAGCCACCAAGAGGGCCAGGACAACTCTGCCAAGACCGCAAGCCTCCACCTCTGCCGTCCCGATGAAACACACAGCAGCCACAATCCCTGCCAGGGAAAGAGGACAGGGCACTGACAGCCACCACAACTGTCACCACAGAATCAGCAGCAGCAGCACACATAACACAAATCGTGCCCACCGAAGGGACAGGCTCTGCTGCAAGCAGCACTCTTGGCGAAATCACAGCCATTGCAGCCTCCTCCGATAGTGAAGCTGGGATCATTGAGGAGATTGAGGATGCAAGCCCCACTGCCCACCTACATCCTACATTCCCCCTACATATCCCCAGGCAGCCTGCATGCGGATGCCACACAGGGGCAGTTAGAGGACGAGGATTGGCCAGCCACCCCATCCCCACTGCCGGAGGTGAGCAGCCCAATGGGTATGCCAATGCCATCAGTCATGAGCCAGAGGAATGAACAGACCCTGGATGAGATAGTCACCCGGCAGCAGCAACTATCCTCGCTCCTCAATGAGCACGTTGCAGAGTGTGGGGGGGCAAAGGATGCAATGGAGAGATGTGCAGACAGAGTCACGGCTGCCATTGAGTCCTCCACGAAGGAAATCTGCACAGAACTCGCCGCTGTGCGGCACGTAATCTCAGAACTGGTGCAGACCATTCGGGACATGCGTCCAAATGTGCATGCAGGAACCTCCTCGACAACCAGCTCGGCACAGAGCAGCCCCATCCGACGATCAGGGAGGAACCTGCGCAGCACGAGCAGGGGTGCCCCAGGGGCCAGGGGAGGGGACTGTAATTAGTGGCTGGACAGTGGAGAATTACTGCATCACACACTGCTGCACAGACTCACTCACACCTTCGTAGGGATTCCAGGGGGTAGGGGGGAGTGGGTGTGTTTGGGTGTTCAGGGGGGAGGGGGGAGGGGGGAGTGGGTGTGTTTGGGTGTTCAGGGGGGAGGGAGGAGTGGGGGTGTTGGGGTGTTCAGTGGGGAGGGGGAGGGGGGTGGGTGTGTTTGGGTTTTCAGGGGGGATGGGGGAGTGGGTGTGTTGGGGTGTTCAGGGGGAGGGGGAAAGGATGTGTTGGGGTGTTCAGGGGGGAGGGGGGAGGGGGGAGTGGGTGTGTCATACCTTTTCACAATCTTAATACACTTCTTCGTTTAGCACAAATCAAATGTGTGGACATTGCTCATTGTGTATGTGTGCTTTATTGTTGTACAGTCCACAGTGTGCATGTCCCAGACACACACAGTGCCCCAAGTGCCGTCTCCATGTTACACGCACACGCCGTGTGTGCTAGAAGCATTGGTCAATGAGATTCTGACACATTTCACGCCCCTCCAGTGCATCGCTGCCTCCTTGAGGTGCTGCTCCATCCCCACCCTCATCATCCTCATCGTCAGGTGGTTGCAGTTCGGCGTCAGGGGGCAGGGGCACATTTCGTCTGACGCACATATTGTGTAGCATGACACATGCCATGACAATCTTCGCAACCTTCTCATGGTGGTACAGGAGTGCCCGCCAGACCTGCTGAGGCAGCGGAAACGTGCCTTCAGTAGGCCGAATGCCTGCTCAATCACCACACGGGTACGTGCATGGGCACGGTTGAAGTCCTCCTCATGCTGGTTATGTGGGTTCCGGACTGGTGTAAGGAGCCACCTCTTCAGGGGATAGCCTGCATCACCTGTAAGTGGGCAACAATGTATGTGTCAGGGATGAGATTGATTTCTGTACATGACGTGCCACCATGCCTTGCATTCAACTGTTACTTTGCACCACTTTTAGTTGCGCTAATGGATTCACACTATGCAACCGGTATATGTTCATGGCTCTCATGTACAGTTTTGCATGCCAAGACACAATGCAGGGGGGACAAGTGTCTTGTGAGTGCCCATCCACTGTGTCCGTTCAGTCAGTTTCTGTAGGTGACCTGGCACGTGTCCTGTGAGGTCAACGCTCACATGATTGCAACATTGCTGTCTGCCTCATTATGACCCCAGTGAACAATACTGATGTCAATAGGGACAGTTTGTGGGGCTTGCTGTCTGTGTTGTGGTGTATTGATGTTCCTGTCCATCATGTGCCTCCTTTGTGCGCAGTTATGGGGGACAGGCCTTTCAGTTGATGGTGTTTGGTGACGTGCATGTAGGTGCTTTTCGTTGGAATCACTGTGGTCACATTTTGTACAATGCACTTGCAGATGGTTGTGTCATGGTTGTGAGACACCTTCATTCCCATGTTAGGGCTGCTTAGGTCAGGCATCATGTATACAGTTGTCAGATGACGTAAGTGCTGCCTCAGGGTATGATCTGGCTACTGCTAGTCGCAGCCAGGTGAAGTATGCATCATCCCCCCCCCCCTTTCTGCCAGGTGAAGTAGGCATCACCCCCCCCTTTCTGCCACGTGAAGTATGCATCATCCCCCCCTTTCTGCCAGGTGAAGTATGCATCATCCCCCCCCCCCTTTCTGCCAGGTGAAGTATGCATCATCCCCCTCCTTTCTGCCAGGTGAAGTATGCATCATGCCCCCCCCCTTTCTGCCAGGTGAAGTATGCATGATCCCCCCCCTTTCTGCCAGGTGAAGTATGCATGATTCCCCCCCCCCTTTCTGCCAGGTGAAGTATGCATCATCCCCCCCCCTTTCTGCCAGGTGAAGTATGCATCATCCCCCCCTTTCTGCCAGGTGAAGTATGCATTGGTACATCGATCACCTACCCACTTCACATTTTCATGCTCATGACATTAGACTCATCGAGTAGCCAGGATCTTGGGCCTGCATGTCACACCATGTAGCGTGGTATTGTGGAGTTCCTCAGGACCATTGAATCATGGGTTGATCCGGGGAATCAGGCACAACAATGTGTGAAGATCCTGTTGGAGTCACAGACCATTTGCACATTGATTGAGTGAAATAGTTTACGGTTGCAGTACGCTACCTCCATGGCATGTGGGACCACCAATTCCACATGGGTGCAGTCGATGGCACCAATGCAACCAGGTATGCCAACTAGTGCATGGAAACCCACTTTGGTGTTAGTAATCTCCTGGGCAGACCGTGGCAATGAGATGTGGTCGTCTGTGTGCTTGAGGAGGGCATTGAGCACTTGGATCAGTGTACGTGAGAATAATGGTTGTGATATGCCATGCAAGTGCCCCACTGTGTGCTGGTAGGTGCCTGTGGCCAGGAAGTGGAGCACGGACACTACCTTCAGTAGGGGGGGATGGCGGTGGGTGTTTCAATCATGCTGACGATGTCGTTGTGTATCATGTCCACATTGGTGGTGATGGTGTCCCGGTCCAGTCGGTACAGGGTGTGGATCTGCTCAGCGGTGAGGTTGAATGGACTGGCTCTGATGCGTGGGATTGGGGGCTGCCTGCGTGGTGCCACTGGCTGTGCTGGTGGGGCTTGCTTGCCCTGCCTTGCCCTCCTTCTCCTCCTGCGTCTCCTCTGTGCAGCCTGTTGTTGTTGTTGTTGTTGTTGTAGTTGAAGTTGTAGCACTTGCATTGCTATCAGGTCCTCCAGCCCCAACATTGCTAGTCCTATTGGTATCATTGTGGAGTGTGACTGGGTCTGGGAAGGGGTTGGGTGTGCTCTTTTTCTACTTCCTGAGTCTGTATTGCCTCCACCTGTGCTGATTCTGTGCACCTGTGGCAGCTGGATTCACTGCACAAGGCCCTTTACGGTTGGTTCGTGATGGCGTAATTAGCACCATGGCGGTAAGGTACTTAACGGGCTGGGTAATGGCGTTAGGTGCATGTCCACCTGGGTCGGCATTCGCGTACCTTTGCGCCATGCCGGTAATTACAGTGTGGGAGGGCGCGTGCATGCGTCCTTGGTGCAGTTAGCGGCAGCGTTAACTACGATGCCGCTAATGGCATCGTAGTTAACGGTCACAGGTCATGATCGGACCTAGCGGAAAATGGTGACGGTAAAAATTTACTGCCATCGTTTTCCACTTAGCGCCAGGGTCGTAATGAGGCCCATGGTCTCGGTTCATGGTCTCAGATGGAGTACATGTGCATCAAACTGATGTTGTTAAGTGACTCAGCCACAGTCCATGTCCATCAACATGATGTTGTTCAGTAACGCAGCAGTAGAAAATGACAAGCCGCAAAGTCAATGATTTACTAACGTGCTTGCCGTGCTTGTCATGCTCACATTGCTAGTTTTGTGAAAGTAATCATTGCTACGTACATGCTCATTATTTTTAGCTGCTTCTATATATTGGTTGCTAGTGTAAGGAAAACATTTTTCTAGTTTTAATTTACAAATATCTTTATCCAGTTTTTTTGCCTTCTTGGGGATAGGACTTGTTTTAAAATCATCAAACAGCTTATTGTTTCCCCTTAGCTGGTCTCTGCATTGGTAATTGCTGTATTAGCTAGGAATTTTTCTTCCTCGAAATCTAATTCATTTTGGATGTCGGCACTAATCCTTTGAGCAGTCGTGATGGTTAAGACCGTTAGGTCTCGGCTATATTTAATAGCTATATGACTAAATGTGGTTTTGTATTCTTTATCAGTCAGGAACAATCACGGTTCGTTTCGAATTATAAGCCCTGTCGGAATGGTATTGGCCTTCAAATATTCACAAAGAAAGTGTCCGTGCAGCTCTGTTCTAAAAATTTTCTTTTTGAGCTGTAATAAGTCATCACAATAAGTAGATTGGGCTATATTCTGATTTGATCCCGTGGGATCAAAGATTGATGGACCTCTAATGACGTTTGATGTTTGCTCTATTGAGTAATTAAAGGTCTGATTTTCAGCCATCCTAAATTTAATAAAAGTGAAAGATTGAATGTTTGCTTGACTACGCACCAATACGTGCACCACCCCGCACCACAAGGTAGATCACCAATGGTTTCCGGAAGTAGGACAGTCACATTTTGAAAATGGGCAAAAGAACAGAGAAGTATTTTTGCCCCAAATGTTCTTTGTATCCACACCCTAAGCAACAAAGGTTGCTAAAAATGTATTGAAAATAATAGGGGGGCCCCATGTGGGTAGCTATGGTAAGGGTTATGGAAGTGAAACACAAATAGTACCCATGCTGCTAATTACAAAATTTCAAAGACAATTTAATTCATCCTTTAACTATTGTGTGTATCCAAAAAACAGATATCACATCAAAGTTATCCCATTAGCAATCTGAATGCAAGCATAAGGGACAATATTTTTTCAGAATATGGATTTTATTTTTCAAAATTGGATAGAAAAGCATAAGAAAACACAAAACCAATGCATTCAAAAATAACCCTTTGAAAGTTAATATGCAAAATACATCAAAAAATTATTAGCAAATACAAACAAGATCAATCAAAAAGAAGAGATTACAATAGAAAACACACATATTGCTCTATACTTTTTTGTGTGCAATTATCTGATTTGTTAGTTTTTCAGGTCTGCCTACGTGTATGAACATCCATGCCTGTGGCTCACCAGGATCTAAACCCCCACCATCACCGGTGCTGCATGGAGCAGGGCAGCCGCTGCAGGGAATAGTCTCACAGCATGGTCTGCAGCTAGAGCACTGCCCCCAGTAGTCGTGGCCTCTGTAGTATTTGCCCCAGTGGTCGCACAGCCCAGGCACTTACTGCACTGCTAAACCCAGGTACGTGGTCTCACCTCATTAGTGCATTCAGCAGGTGTTCTTCACTGGTTCCTCTGCTGTATCTGACAGCTCCCGTCCCCTCGTTGTCCGCTGCCCGCCGTGCAAGCCAACAGAGTCGTGCGCCTCGCTCTGCGTGGGTCTTTGCATCCATCGCGGGCCTTTGAATCACCATTTGCATAGTTGAAGGACATGACAGGACATATTGGAATCATGACTTTAGTTCAGGTTGGCAACCAATATTTATGCTTGTCACCCTACTCAGGTATCAAAATTAAGACTTTCCCATCACCTCGGTCAGGGGTTTTGACCCATGTTCGAGTTATTATGCTGCAACATTTGGGGCTGTGGGCTCAGAAAATCCAAGATGGCCGAAAAAGCCCACATTTGCACCAGAATCCAGGAAAACCGCGCAGTTTTGCGCACACCAAAATGGTCGCCGAACCTGCCACCCACCAATGCGAGCGTGATGGGCCAGGAGTGCCATGAGTGGAATGTTTGCCAAAGGAAAAACAGCAGTGCCTGTTAGCTCAACAACACTTTGAAATCACCTTTGTTTCTCTGAATGCAAGCTCAAAATGCCTATTTTAAAAATTGCAAGATATTCAAAAATCTCACTGAACACCAGCAGACATTTGGCAGAATGTAGTCTTGTGTGCATACAAAAATCTGGGAAAAGAAAGAGCCTAAAATAATGTTCATAATGAAACTGGCTGAGCTGTGGATGTCAGCAGCTTAAGTTAAATTGGACTGAAGCCACTAAAATCTAAATGTTTAAAATAAATGAGTGACCTACTGTTGAGTGTCACATAGTTTGCAACTGTTAAATGTCATAGTTTTGAACTTAGAATTAGCATTCTAGCTGCATGTGTAAAAATTGTAAGTTTGTTTTGAATGAAGAAAAACTGGGAACAAAAGTGACATTTGGCTGAAGCCTGGCTTGAAGAGAGTGAATTCTGCCCGGCAACTACCCCCGACAGGAGTTGAAACTTGCTCAGCCACTCTTCCCAGGCCTGGCTGCATTCTGCTGCCCCCACCAAAAGGAGATGACACCTCCCTGATTGAATCAGGGGAGGAACACCTAGGACTGGAGGGAAACAGAACAATGAGCCTTCCTTGGCGCAGGCAAATGTTAAATTAGGGGGGGTCGTAAATGGCTTCCTCTTGAGAGAAACTGGGAGGGGCAGTGCCTCTGTGAGCAACTTGAGTTGGAGGAAGTGGACAAACCAGAAATTCCACCATGTGCTTTGGGAAACCACACCCCTCTGGGCCAGAGCATCATTTTAAAAAGATGGATAATTCATAGTACAGACTTGTCAAAATTATATAATTAATATCATTATTCTTGTGATTTTTCTGTGCACATTTTAAGAGGTGTTAGGACTCTGTACCATGATCTGAGGCAAAACCCCATGAATTATGGAGATTGCAGACACTGGGTTCACGCTAGAAAAATGAAAATTTACTGGAATATGTGTAGAAAGGCTGTGTACATCTGTGTAATTTTTGGTAAAAATCCAATATTGGTAAACCAACTAAAAACGAAAATAAGTTGCCATTTTTGAACCCTTGCTCTTAGAAACATCAGAGTTGGAACAGAGACCTACCCAAAGTAATATATGATATGTACATGTAATGCCAACCACTTGTGTATTTGGGAAATATGTTTAGTTATGAAAATTATTTTCTAAGGTAAAAGCAAAGGGGAGTGTTCTTTCTTTGGAGCCATAAACATGACACCTGATGACATAGGATGACTCACTGCTCCCTTCTCAAATCAGGTCAAAGAGAAATCCTTGACCTATCAAATCATGAGTGGGGTGGGCATAGAAAGTTAGCATCCACACCCATTTTCAAAAGACATAAAAAGAGCCACTGGAAGCCAGACAGGGACATTCATTTTCCAAACAACTGAATTCCTGCCCAGCACGCTGACGGAGAACTCCAGAAGCCAGAACTCCAGAGATCCAGACTAACTCCAGAACAAAAACTCCAAAGAGCTGAACTCTTCAGCAGGCCTCAAAATCTTTTGCAAACTATTCAACCGCTGGGCTGTGCGGTTTGCTCCTTGCTAAGAGTCCTGTGTATCCAGAACAGAACCAGTACCCAGAAAGCAGTGCGGTATCCAGAATCCACTTGATCCAGACCAGCAGAACCAGAGACCCAGACCAGACCGCTGTGAACAGAACCGGTGCCTGATTGACTCGCCGAGCAGAGAGAACCGCAGCTAAACTTGTTGACCAGATCCGTGACGAGGCATTCCTTTCAAATTTATAGTGTGAATACCCAGCTACAACTGTGCAGAACCCATCTCTTAGCTTAAAATAATCTGATTCAAAACATTTGAACCTGTTTAGAACTGCATCATAAGAAATTGTGTGTTCCTCCTGTTGATTCAAACCTTTCAAAGCGCATCTGTCATTCCAAAACTGTAATTTCATTTCTGAAAAACTACCTTTACAAAATCGTCTGTATCTTTGGGACCGTGCATCCTAGGAACAAAATTTGCTACTCCTTATAGCGCCTCCGTAATTGCGCTCAACGCACTCAAAAAAAGTGCTCGTTTTGACATTTTGCTTCATTTCAACCACGTGTAGAAAGATCTGTCCTTTGCTTCCATTACTGAAAACCGTTTTCAACCTGATAATCCCTCATTAATCATTGTTAGTGTGGACCTGAACTGATTTAAAGTATCTCTCACTCACCCTGAACCTCTAGAGGGAATTAAAATCAATTTTAGCATATTTCACTCCTTTGCAAATCACCTAAAAGTCTTTCGCCTGTGTTTTAAAATCATCCCTGGTGCTATAAGCTTGCTAGGGGGGAACTGAATTGCATGTTGATTGTATTCCTGAAAACTGTGTGCTTTATTTCCATCTCCTTATATTGCATAAAGGGGGGGAGTGAATTGCCACAAGGGGAAAAGTGAACATATTAGCTTTTGTTGAACCCATATCAGTTTATTCCTGTGCTGCATTCTTTTCCATCACTGCATTCCTTGAAACCATAAAAGTATTCTCTGCTACCTTATCCTTTCCATACCAACTCCTAAGTAATAAAATAAGTGTGCTAGTGTAAGATTATCCATTGTTGATCAACATCATATTCTTAAGTGTGATATCAAATATTAATTTATTATACAAGTGTGATATATATCTATTGTTTAATTTTTCAAATAAACCTTTTTAATTTGCAAAACAAACCTACTTCTTGGCTCAGTGGGGTCAGGGGGATTCTAAGAGAGGGGCGTTATACTAGCGCTCATCATCCAGATTATAACTTGTCATAAAATATATATAAATAAGGGCTTCACTTGAGCAATCCCAGACAAGGCACTGACTTAGTGGAAATGCTTGATTGGAGTCATTAACACCTCCTCCTGCTTATTTGTGTGAATAGCTGCAACAACAATACCAATCTGTAACAGCCCAGTTCCACGCTGCTAATGGCATATAAATCAGCATAACATAGCATAGCCCAATATCAACATATAAGGCCTTTCAAGGCTTCACCCACAGCAAAGGAGCCTGAAGGGTATTCAATATTTTCTTCCAGTTTCCTCCATTGGCAATAGCCACTGGTGCAGCCGCAGCAGTTCCTGGTAGTTGTGAATGTTTGGTGAAGCCATCAGATCTAGGGCCTTGTAAAGGGGAGAGCGGACATACATTTTAAACTTTGGCTGCGCGACTGCTATTTCAAAAACACCAGGGTTGGAAGGGCTTACTTGCTGACAAGGGGCGTGCACACACCTAATGCTCCAACACTCATGGTTTGTTTCTCATGATCAATGTCTAGATTATTCTGCACATGGTCCACCATTTAATCTTAATCCATGAATCCATGAGCAGTGTGACACTGTAATCCCACAATGCAAAAGCGAGAACCCTATTCTTGGTAAAAGCTGTCTGCCTATTTTGTTTTTAAATGTTGTGCATCTACGTGTCAAGTCATTGCATAACTTCCTGTTCACTATTTGGTCAGAGTCTTTGTATTTTTAATAACTGTCTTTGTGCGACCACTATACATACTTGTGTGCCATCCTACCATCCTACTTGTGTTGTGCAAGGACAAAGAAACATATGTTTCCAATCAAACATTTACATCTCATACGAGATGTTTCGGAAATCTCTTTAACTATCTTGGGTAGAGCACACATCACTTCAATAATTGATATAATTCCACTAAAGCACGAGTCTGCTGAACATCATTGTGAAAACATGCAGAAACACACATAAACAGGACCATGTGGAGGGTTCTTTAAAGATAAACGTTACCTTAATGTCCTAAGGTACCAGGAGGAAACCATTTTGTTTTTAAAGTCTTCATCCTACCTCTTAATCAGAAACAAGTGCCACTTACACACAACAAACCTATTCTGCAGGCATCTTTACATTTTTCTTTGGCTGTGTATCCTTGTTTGAATTCTATGCCTGCTACAGTTAGATGTGTGGGTACTGGTAAGGACTCTTCATCTGTTATGACTCATGACAGTTCTTTGATAAAATAATGTTGCAGTCGTGAGAGACAAATAAAGGACCTTTAGAAGAGCCATTTTACTACCTGGGCAGAGGGAAAAAAAACTTGGAAAAAAGGGTTGGGAGCCAGAAGTGGGTGAAAGGGTAACACCCAACATATCTATGACTGATGACAGCTTCTTCTTCAGTAGTGTAAGTCAATTGCAGCCCAGAGAATACAGCAATGAAGAAGGGATGATGGTTCTACTCCATCACCCTCTTCACTCAGGGTCCTGCATCTGGTCCTTAGATCATTGGCCAGAGCAGATAGCAAGCAAATTCAGAGCACATGGAAACATTTTGGAAAGCCTTAAAACCTCCTGCTGTCAACTAGATACTGCAACGTTAAGGCCCCCTTTACACAGAATCATCTTTTTGCCAGCTGGTATCGTTATCACTGAATCTCAGTAAGGAACCTATCTGGAATAGGTAAACATGTGAATGCTCTGGAGTACCTAATGTGATCAGAAATTTGAATTTAGTAACTAAAAGTAAGGCTAACATGGAAATGACTTCTCTTATTTAGATGCAGGAAAAAGGGTCAAGAGAGGAACAGGTAGACCAAAGAAGACAACAGGAGAAAGTTAGGCAAAAGCTGCAGTGAAGAAAATCAAAAAGACCAGTTGGAAGACAGACATTCATAAAAGCAAGAGGGCAGAAGGAGAGTAAAAAGCAAGTCATGTGGAAAACGAATCACCCCTCTATGACAAATTAGGTTGGGATTTGAGGGGAATATAATGGGATGCCCCTATGGCAGAAGGAGGAACTCTGGAGTATTGGGCAAGGAAGATTGAGAAGGGGAATGAACTGGAGATTAGAGAACAAAAGAAGTTTACTATCCCCAGTGGTAATATTTGTCAATTGAAAGCTAGCCCACGTTGTGCCTGATTCCAAAAAGGCCGCACAGGTTTGCTGACTGTTGATATATGGCTGACTGGGTTCCTAGCTGGATTTCCCCAAACTAGAAGTCATATCTATAAAGGTAAATTAACCCTCATCCCAGAATTGTCCAATTTGAAAACTGGGTATAACCTGGAAAGATGAAAGGGCTGGGAATGTTGATAAATGCACGTCCAGTGTTCCCCCTTATATATACTAAATGCAAAGCTATAGGTTGTCCTTTAAAGGACTACCTGACTTTGTATTGAGAAATACAATTCAAAACTGAATACATTTTGGCTGCCATTTTAAAGTGTGAGTGCCTTTTAAAGTTAAGTATTATTTTACAAATAATTAGGTTATAGTATAAATGCATGGTACTTTTGCCAGGAGTGACATTGCGCATTGAGGAGAGTTTGTGTGATGAAATGCATGTTGAAATAATTAAAATTATTCAATAAGAACTGTGTGAATTGCAAATCCTCTGCATTCTTCTGTCTTTAAATGCCTAGGCAGAGTCAGGTGTAGGGGAGGAGAGAAGAGAATTGTCAGCAACATATTTGTTACTGGAGAACAGTACATCTCCTGCCCAAGTATCTAAAGAGACTAAACGCCTACATGTAGGACCCTTTTAAAACTGTACATGTATCTAGATAGAAAGGAATATATTCATGTGCAAGGAAAGCCAGGCACACACACACACACACACACACAAACAAATACACACACACACACAGACACACACACATACGCACAATAGCAATCATTTAAGAACTTTGCACACAACAGGCACACACTTCAAACAAAGTAGAGCAGTGATCTGTCAAGCCTAAGACATCTGGGATGCCATTAAATGAATTGACAACACAGTTAACCTGTTGCCACTTAGATACACTTAGCACATTCACCTTTCAGCAATGCATAGTGCCAGGCACATCAGAGAGTGAATAGTGACACGCCACTAAAGAGGATGTGTACTAAACCTAATTAAGGGCTTGACTGACATTAAAAGACAATGCAAAACATAGACAACCACCACACACGCATCATTATTGCAATAACTTGGGATCAATAATTTCATCACTCTGCCCAAGAAACATTCTAATAGTAAAGCAATTGGCCACACTTCCTATGACTGTAATCTGCAGTGTGCTATGACAAATCTGCAAATTCTAGTGCGTTATAGAGCGCTGCAGGCACTGCAGCACTCTGAGCAATATGTGACCCCGACAAGAACCCCCTTAAGTTTAAGGGTCTCTCAGGAGAATAGCAGAATTAACTGTTCTGTTGCCAACTGCTACTAAAAGATGATTCTATTAATCATAACTCCTTAAACAAATATATATTGTAAAAGCGAGTCGCATCATTGAAAGTCACATCGATTTAATGCATATTTCCAAAATCATAAATAGAAGATGATGTATTTTCCCACTGGAATGCATTCATTTAAATACACCATAATTAAATCAGCTACAGCCGACATCTTAAACCCTGAAGACCAAAGTTATGCAAATGAGCTTTGGAAAGCAAAGGCAAGTCTGCTAATTCATTTCTTGATTTCTCGTTAAATCTCAAAATAAATGGCAGAGTCTCTCCTAAAAATTCTTATGACAACTGCTCTCAGTTTATTTATGTATTTATTTATTTGCATACATACAGGGAAACAGGCTCTTTTGGTCATCATGTTTCGAATTGCAGAGGGGAGGGTGTTCGAAGTGAGCGGAGCAAGAAGAGTGAAAGAGCAGAAGCGAGAGGAATCATAGGGTGGGCGAGGTGCTACATGGATGGTGGAGGAGGCGGAAGTAATGCTGCAAGGGGATTTGTAGGGGCTGACAGAAGAGGATAGATATGACAGTACCTTACCATGGTTGGATTTATGCACTATTAGGAGAAATTTGAATTTGGCTATGGTTTGCATAGTGAGCTAGCCAGTCGGCTGGTGATAGGAGGAAGTAGGGTGAAGGAGGGAATTCAGAGAGAGTCCTGGTAGCAAAGTTAGTAATCTTGTCAAAGGTAAAGAATACATAGTTTGGAAGATCAAGGATGATATGCCACAGTAGTCTAGTTTAGAGAAGACACGAATTGTTAGGAGACGTTTCACAGTTTTGAAGGGAAGGATATGCTTGATTTTCCTGATATTTATGAGGTTGTGGCGAGCCGCTGTTGCAGTTTCCGAGATGAAGGTAGAGAATGTGCGTGAAGGGTTGTAGATGACAACAAGGTTTCTAGCTGAAGAGGAGTAGAGTGTCAGACTGGAACTGGAAAGGCAGGGGAGGAAAGAGAGAGGTTTTGTCAGGAAAGAAAAACAGCTCTGTTTTGGAAGAATTCAACATAAGAGAGTGTGTATTAAAAAAATAAAACACAGACACATTTGCAAAACTATGCTTTCAGGTCCTTGCACAGCTTTCCTGCAAATCCATCCATGCTTTATTTTTTTTAAAGTGTCAAAATATATGTACATAAAATAGTCCTATAACTTAGCTCCCAGTTCACAAAATCCATTCAAACTTTGCAGAAACACTCAAGGTTGGGTCTATAATCTTTCTAACATCTTTTGTGCACATTCGACAAATGACAAAAAAGTTATAAGCCCTCTAAAAATGTTGAAACCCCGCTCTAAGTTTGCCCCCTCTTCACAAAATCCCTCCAGATTTTGCAAAAACACTGTAATCTATTACTCACTGTACATTGCATTAATTACAGACATTGTTTAATATGCCAATCTACTTAGATGTTAATGCTATTGGAGACATAATGGTCTCAGCCATTTCAATATGGCGCTGTCCATTACTGAACATACCATCAAGTATTTTATGTCACGAACATCACGAACATCACGCTCATCACGTGATACACAATGTCCAGGGAGGTGGAGCCGGCCGCTCGACTTACGTGGAGATATAAACATGAGAAAACAAATGTTTGGAACTTTTACAAGTCAGAGGAAGCTCGTGAGTCGAGCGGAACACGTGACTTTGTGTGGGCAAGTACTGCTAGACACCTGGCCAGCCTATTCTGGCAAATGTTTTTATACCATGAATGATTCACTTTTTCAGATGAATAAATAATTTAAGGAACATATTGTGGCCTAGTGTGCTCGGGCATTTTTGAGTTTTTGTGGACAGTTGTTTCAAAACACTGACTGGTCTTTAACCTGTCTTTGCAGATATATATACACAAACTTTTTGTAATGTGTTGTGTGACAATACTTGCCTGTGATTTGTATGTGCTCAGTGTGTAACTAAAGGCCTAATAAATAACTGTATTTTTATATAGCTACGGTCTAACTGAATTATTGGTGTTGCTCTATGTGATCTCGTTGTAGCCCTAGACCGCCCGTGGACCCTTCCTGAGACTAAGCCTTGACTTCTCTGCTACCTTGCCTTGATTGGGTTTTGGCTAGCCTCTCAGTGTCTTCCCGGTTTACCATAAATAGCGGGCCTCTCAAAATGCTCCCAAACGTGCTGATCTTGTAAATCCATCTTAACAGATGATACTATGCATTTTTTAGCTCTTCAATGGCTGACAAGACTCACATTAAAACATTTGCCATTTAATGGATAAAGATAAGGAGCACCCCCCTATAGTGTCTGATGAGTCCTAAAAAGGACCTACTTGTCCCAGGTCCTACGTGTCGGGTTTCCCTTTACTTTTGATACCAGTGCCTTGATGGCCTCATTTCCAACATGATATCCAAAATATTGAACAAAAGAAGTGATTAGGGTGCTTCTAACTGGAGTTAGAATTTTAATTCATGAAAGTTATTCATGTCTGTTGGACTATAACAAATAAGATGACGATGTTTCATGAGTGTGTTCCAATCAGAACTATCGATTATGATGTTGTCAAAATAAGCCCTAGTCTATGCCATATGAGATTCCAATATTTTATCCATTAGACATTGAAAAGTAGCTTGACTCCCATGCAAGACAAATAAAGGATCACAAATGAAAAATGTCATGTGGGTTAACAAAGGCCTTTATTTGTCTGGTGTAACAGAATTGAACAAAATCCCTTAGCCAAATCTACACTGGAGAATGCTTTGAATTGGCCTAATATTTTGAATAACTCATCAATTCTGCGCATAGGATACACATCAAAATCTGAGAGATTAAATACATTTCCAACATCAGTACAAAATCTCGTTTTGCCATCTGCCTTAGATAATATATCGTTTATCAAGGTAGAAATTGTGTTTGATATTCCTTTATCGCTTAGTTTTAATATCTTTGTAACTGCCTCATTAAAATATTTTCTGTGAGTGCATAGAAGTCTGTAAGATTTTCATCATATTTGATGTCCTTTGAACTTATTTGTCTTCTGGGAATGTCTCCTATTTCTTTTAAAAGAGAGGGATTGCTCAATATTATTTTTGTTAATATTATTATTTACGATATTTTATAAAGTATTATCATTATAATCAAATATTATAATTTATAATATTAGAGTGCAGAACAAACAAATTGGCTGAACATACTGAAGCCAGAAACCTTACAATTCAACAGAAAATTAAGGGGAACACAAGATTATCATTCCCCAAACACTCTTAACTAATTGATATGGTAAATTAACTGTTGTTTGCTGACCAGGTTGATTAGCCGGTCAAGTGGCACAGCGACATTGGTGCAGAGTCTGCTAACGCAGGTTCAAATCCTGGCGGGGCCAAACTCAGCCTTTCATCCTTCCGAGGTCGATAAATGAGCACCACACACCGTGGGTAATAATAAGCAGCGCTCAGATACCTGAGGGTTCGTAGCGCTATATAAATGCCAAATTATTATTATTATTATTATGAACTCAAAGAAAGGAGTCACAGGAATTCATTAATGATATAGGCCATGTAGGATTGTGTCTAGGGATTATTATATAGACTGGTATGGAGTAGGACATGCACCTGGTCTTCTGCTTGAAAGGATCTGTGATGATTCATATTATTATACAATGTATTTTACTTGTCCTGAGAATGTAGGCTTCTAACTTGCCTCATACATAGTGTTCTGACAAACTCAATCAGAGTTACTCAGTAAGTATTTTGCTCTTCCCTGTCTTCTTTGGTCATAAACCAAAATACCAATTCACGCAGGGAACCCACTGTATCAGTAGACATCATTATCCTATAGTTTTTATTTGTGTCCAGCAAGTTCTGGCACTGAGATATCTGAAACTTTTGATGAAAGGATAACCAAAACATAGCCACAAAAAACAAGTGATGGCCATCTGTGAGAGCTTCACACGATTTCAGATATCAGTCCAGTTTCAGATATGGCATTTTAAGTGTTTAAGAGATCAGATGGCTATGACAACTCTAAGAGATACCTGACATTATTTCCAATTCACATTCCATAATCTCTTAAAGAGTAAATCAAGATGGTATTTGCTTTCATTATGGGTTTGATGGAGGGAATAACCCATTACACATAATTCTTACAGTACTTGTAATCAACATTTGTAATCCCTGCCAATACACTATTCACCCTTTGCCCTGTTGTGTGTTTCTTAGTCTTGGAGAGCGGTTTTTGGGAAATATATTTATTTTTGTTCCACAGGCCTAGAGAGAAACCAACAGCATGGTGACATAAGGTGCTTGGCTTGTGTACGATTGTAATTGCTTCAGGAGCAGAGCATTGCTCATAATGAGGTACTCTACTGGCCTCCATGAACGGAGCAGCCAAATGAGCTTGCTTTGAATCTCATATAATCCAATGCTTCTTTTTTTAAATTGAGCTTGCTTTTTTATTTTGTTGTATTGGTTGTAGCGCCCACAAATAGTACAAAAACATAAGTAGGTAAAATGAGAAAAAAGCTTAGGGGCAATTGGGACATTGTTTAGGCACGGCTTGGAAGCAAGGGCATCTGTCACCACCTATGCAACAACTTGGAGAGCTGTTGGTAGTCAGTCCATGGATCAGATTTCCCAAGTTCAGAACCTTTTGACAACCAATACAAGTACAATTAGTGTCAAAGCACTGATTTTTTAAATGGCTTTCTTTTGACTGATTTAGGGTCACACGTGCTATAATGCATAGAACCTGGGAAACGGCCTATCCAAAGATCACCAACAGTAGATAAAAAGCTACTATTCACCTTCTGAACTGTGATAAACCTCCACCAGTCCCCTGTCAGGAATAAGGCCATGTGTGATGGGTCAGGGTGTCTTGTCAGAGGGTGTGCAACTGTAGTACAATACAAACTTGGGGCGCCCAGCTGTTATGGTCATGTGTTAACCTCCAGCAAAGTGTCTGGTAATTGAGGTTTGGTGCATGCATTTCTTGTAACGAGTGAATTTGCACCTTTTCAACGGGTGATTTCAGTCTTTCTGGTATGCAAGTACAGTTGAGCCTGATTATTGTGGCACTACGTTGTTGTTTTTTTCTCACAGATTCAACCAAATCTCAGTGACACATTTTCATTTCTAGGAGACAACTTTGTCACCCTTACTTCCAGTACTCCATTACTCCTGTTCAGAATGAGCTTTGTACAGTCACTCTTTTTTATGTGCAGATACTGATATAAAACTGGATGAATTAAAGACTTACATGAATAAATACAGTAATGACAAGTATTTATTGGTGCGATAAGGCGAGGGAGGGGAAACAGAGGCGAAAAAAAACAACAATCTTACTTGGTCTAGTGACATTCAGATCACGCAAGTGCTAAGGATCGGGGAGGGAAGGGGAGAAGTGCCGGTGTCGGGTGTGGACAAGTGCAGCACTAGGAAAATAGGAAAACAACAAGTAGTGCTTCCAGCGGGTGGCAAGTGCGAATATTAGGAGTGCAGACAACAAGTGTCTGAGAAGTGCAGGAGAGGGGACTGTAGGGTTACAGATACAGACCACAAGTGCAGGGGATGCCAAGAGGCAGTGTGGGTATGCAGCTGGACAGGCAGCAACCTGGGCCCGAGTTCAAAGGGTTGCCAGGTGACCAGTGCGAGTAACAGGCAGGAGATTACCAGGCGAGAGGAAGAGAGAATGCAGAAGCAAAGAGGAAGGTCTTGAGGTGCTTCCGGAACCGGAAATGGTTCTGCTCAAGTTTCAGAGTGGCAGTGAGGCTGTTCCAGAGTGACACTAGCCAAAAAGAAGAGATCTACCACCCAACCCCTTGCATGGAGAAGTGACTGACCCTCAAGGAGATGGAGGTGGAGGAGCGAAGACCTTGAGTAGGAAGATATTTGGGTAGAGAGAGTTGGAGGTATTGAGGTTCCAGGCCCCAGAACACCTTGTGAATGATGCAAAGGGTCTTGAACTTGATAATTGCCGCCACTGGGAGCCAATTAAGAGATTTCAGTGCTGGAGAGATACAATCCCTGGGCTTGAGGCAAGGACAAGTCTCGCAGTCCTGTTCTGGATGAGTCGTAGAGGACGGTAAGTAGAGGCAGGTAGATTTAGAAAGAAGCTGTTCCAGTAGTCCAGTTTAGAGAGAAACAGAGCTCTGGAGACATAGAGCTTCTGGGGGAAAGTAAGGAAGGAAAGAATACCTCTGAGGAGGTGCAGCTGGTAGTTTGAATTCTCAGAGACGTCAGAGATGTGAGGAGAGAAGGAGAGTGTAGAGTCATAGATGACCAAGAGGTTTGTAGCCTCAAAGGTAGGAGTAGGAAGAGGCCCCAAAGTGGGTCGCCAGAGAGTGAGAGAAAAGGAAAGTGCTGGTGAGCTGATGAGGAGGATCTCCGTCTTACTGGCATTGATACAGATATCATTGTTGGCACACCACTCCTGGATTGCGGACAGACAATCCGGTATGAGAGAGGCAGAAAGTAAGGCTGAGGGGATCCTGAAAGCGAGCTGAGTGCTGTCCGCATAGCACTGAAAGTTTGACCAGAGAGCAGCTATGCAGTGGGAGAGAAGTGCCAGGTATTCGTTGAACAGCCAAGGAGAAAGATTACACCCATGGGAACACCACAGGTAGAGAGAGAGAGAGTGGGAAAGAGAGAGACAGAGAGAGAGAGAGAGAGAGAGAGAGAGACAGAGAAAGAGAGAGAGAGAGAGAGAGAGAGAGAGAGAGAGAGAGAGAGGGGGGGGGGATAGAGGAGAGGAAGGACCCAAGTTGGACCTGGGAGGGTCAGTCAGAGAGAAAGGAGGCCAGCCAGGCCAGGGCCTGATCAGTGATACTCAGGTTATCACGGAGCTGGTTGAGCAGGATGGCATGGTTAACAGAATAAAAAGCAGAAGATAGATCGGGGAGAATGAGGACAGAGGGATGGTTAGTGTCAAGGGTTGAGAGCAGGTCTTCACGGATGTTCAGGAGAGCAGTTTCCGTGATTCTGACCCGTCTGAAGCCAGACTGATGGTCATGGAGACAACCAACAGATTCAGTGTGAAGGTTAAGCTGGTAGATGGCCAGCTTTTACAAGAGGTTGTGCAGAAAAGGAGTAATGGAGATCGGGTGATAGTTAGCTGGACAGGAGGTGTCAGCTGAGGTTTTCTTAAGAAGAGGGTGCACAGGGGAGTGCTTCAGGGGGGGAGGGAAGGTTCCAGTGGTGAAAGAGTGATTTCAGAAGTCAGCCAAGGCCAGAACGAGGGGGACAATATGGTCCTTGATGGTTTTGGATGAACAGGGAAGAACCTGTTTTGACAAGACTTTCATAGATCAGACTTGTCTAGAAACCTCATCAGGGGTGAACAAAGGAAAGGAAGAGAAGGGAGGAGGTGAGGCAGTCACACGAAGGCCAGAGGTAGAGGAAAGAGTAGAGGAAGAAGGAGGAGAGGAAGAGAGGGAGGACAGGATGTCCTGGGTTTTAATGATGAAATGTGAAGCCAAGGACATGCAGAGGCATCAGAGGGAACAGGAGAGGTGGAGACTGCAGCAGGTTTGACCAGCTCCTTGAAGATTTTAAAGAGTTCCGCCGAGTTGTTAGATGCTGCCGAGATGCAGGCTTGGATGTCAGCTCTCTTCTTAGTGTGGAAAGAGAGTCAGTACTGCCTTTGGAGCAGGCGGCAGGCCAGTTTGTCACAGGGTGCACAAAATTCCTGCCTTTTCCACTCAGACACCCTACACTTACGTTTAAGGGTGATGGGGTCTGAGTCGTACCAACAGTTGCACTTCCCTATGGGTTTCAAGCTGATCCTAATGACAGGGGCAAGTACATCAAAATTGTCAGAGATAGAACAATGGAGGTTGGAAAGGGCTGTGTCAGGATGTGATTGAGCCAGAGGTGCAGAAGGGGGAGCGATAGTGGCAGTAAAAGCCTCAACTGTCACATGCTTCTTTGGTCGGATGACCAAGAAGGTGGTTGGCAGTGCTGGAGTTGGCCCAGCATGAGGAGTATAGAGAGAGAGAGAGAGATGCAACAAGTGGAGAAAGTGGTCATTCCAGGAGAGGGGAGTGGTGAGATGGTTAGAGAGGGGAAGTCTGAGGGGATCAGAACATCCAAGGTGTGCCCTGAAGAGTGAGTTGTGCCAGAGGGAAGAATAGAGAGAGAAAGAGAATTGCTGTCATTGCAAAAGAGCCAGCAGAAGGACAGGAAGCATCCTGGTGGACGTTAAGGTCTCTCGGAGGAGGAGGAGTTGAGTGTGGAGGCAAGAAGGGAGGAGGAGAGGTCGCCCGACTTGGAGAGGACAGAGGTAACCTGGCCAGGCAGCCGGGTGTAGCCACAGTAAGAGAGCGGCCAAGAGAGAGAGAGAGCCTGCAGACCAGGCATTCAAAGCCGGAGTAGACCTGCGACTAAATGATAGAGGCCGGTATCCACTCTGGGAAGATCAAGGCTACATCCCCACAGGGACGGTTGGATCTGGGCAACACAGAGGATCTCGGAGCCATCAGGGAGGATAGTGTCAAAGATTGTGACAGATCTGGCCGTGAACCACATCTCAGTCAGAACGAGTTCTTCCAGGAGACGGCAGATGTCGAAGGAGTGTTTGACGGATGAGCGAGAGTTGAGAGTGGCAATGTGGAGAAGGTTCCCACCCTTGAAAGACTTTCATGGAGGGGTACAGGTCAGAGGTACGCCCTGCAGGTACGCCCTGCAGAAGTGTAGAAGGATCCCGATGGTGGGCAGAGGAGGAAGGTGGAAAGGGCAAGGTATCCAAGGGGGAAGGATGTAGAAGCCAGAGACGAGGCAGAGGAGGGAGGCAACAGGGAAGCCAGGCAGATGTAGAGGAAGCCAAAGAGGTGGCAGAGGGTGGAGGCAGAGGAGCCGGAGAAGGGAAAGATGGGACAGCAGGAGAAGAAAAGAAGAGCAGTAATGTAGATGTGAGTAACAAACCAGTTAAAAGAGCAAAGAATTACCAAGGGAACCTGAAAAAAAGGAACACAACAGAGGTGGTGGCAGTACGATATGAGGGAACGACCAGGCAGAGCGAGGTTAAATAACAGAAAAATGATCAAGGGAACCTAGAGGACTAGAGCGAGAGACATCCAGAAGTAGGCTGTCCAAGTATACAGCAGTCAAAGATTGCAGACACAAGAACAGACCTGTCAATCAAATAGTGGCCTACAGAAGACAAGCAGCAGAGGGATTTGTGGTGTGTCCAGGGATGTTTTTTGGGGTTTGAAGAATTGTGTGTGTTGGCATGAGGTGGATGAGAGTTGGAGAGACACTTGTTTGACAAAAGAGGTAGCAACATGCGATGGGATGCTGGTGCAGGCAAATAGTGATGAAATGATAGTCATACATGTCATCTGAGCATTTGCAAGAAATAATGTATTCTATCTGTAATATGTTAGGTTTGATACCCCAGGAGCATTGCTTGAACAAAAGACTCAATCGTGGTACTCATAGTACAAGGAAGGAATGCTATGTTGTCCAACCCTCCAAAGTTGACTTTTTGCACCATTCATGAAACTGCTCAAAAATGTAAAACATTTTTAACAGAATGTTAACCATCTTCCTGAGGAATTGTTGCAGATGACCACCATATTCTCTAGAATAAATGGCTTACAACGCATACTTAGGTACTGGGTGCCACTGCTTTTTGTCATTCAAACCATGGGGTGTGTGTAAGGGAGTTGTTCCACCATGGGGAGCAACTGCGGCAAGAGTATGCAAACATGGATCAGGGTTACTTGTGTACTAAATCCCAGGACACAAGAGTTGCTGTTATGTGGAGGAAGCTATCAGAGTTCATTCTGTCAAGGGGATAGGTGTCATGAGGGGAGCAAGTACCCCTGTTGCAGATGGAGGTATGCAGCCAAGTCCAACCCTCAGGAATCTTCTGAACAGCTTACTATGTTCAATTCATTGTATTTTGATTATGTTACTGGCAACAAGTGCTTCTGAGGTGATACTACTCATGTCCTCCTGTATCCATAATTATTTGAGTGCCCGTTCAAGTGTGATTCTTTGGGCTCAGTACAAGAGTAGGGCGATAGACCAAGACTGCTTCTAAAGGTATCAGGTGCACGCCAAGCTCATTGAGTTTTGGATCAGAATCAAAGCAGCCTTGTGGGGTTAATTTGTTACAAATTGTTATTTCTTGTATGCTAGTAACTGACCCATTAGAGGGCTTTCAGCTGCACCCTGGGAGAGTCTGGAACAACTGGCAACATGCTGGTCCTAGAAACGCGCCCAAGAAGTGAAGAAAACTGTTGCAGATTCCAGACATCTGCAGATGAAAGAGAAAATGCAATGAGGAACATGAAAGGACAAGTAGCTGCTGCAATTAGGAGAGGCCACACTGCCAGAGTGCAGTGAATGTCTCACAGTTTCAAGATGATGGTGGAGCTGGTGAAGTGACTAGGCTGCTAGCCGGGTGAATGACAGAGTGCCCAAACAACAACAGGGGCTGCCTGAGCACAGAAGAGGAACCACTATAATAGCGGATGGTGTTCTGACAATATTCAGGCTGTGCTGGTGGCTGAGGAAATTCTTAAATGCAATGTGGAGTGGATCATCAATCTGCTGTGACCCTCAAAAGAAAGTCAGAGAGCACATTGGTAATGCTGTGGCTCTGAGCGCTATTGTTGAGAGCCACACTGATGGAATGTCCCTGAAATGTGTCTGGCACTGCTCACATAGGGCCTCATTCAGAGTCAGGCGGTCCGGTAAAAAAGTGCCACGATCCGAGGATGCCAGCCCTTTCCCAGACTGCACTACTACAGGAATATAGGTGTGGCACCTGCGTTACCTCCAGCTAGAAGCTGGAGGTAAGCCAGGTGCCCTAGTGGCCAAAAAAGCTCTTGTTACCGCCACTGGCATTGCCAGTGGCAGTAACAATGCCAAATCCCCTCATGGAGTCCTATCGGATTCCATGAATGGTGATCAACACCGCTCCGCTGGCACTTGTAATCCGACGGAAATGTCGCCTGACCAGGTGCCCGAAACGGTATCCACATTTGCACCTATTCTGGCGGCTCTACTGCCAGGATACCGGAAGTGTCGGAATGAGGCCCATAGTTTCTCTTTCTGACAGACGGCTGGCTGGGATGTTGTCTGTTGGGACATGAAACTTGAACTGATTGTAAATTCTATTTTTTAGTTTTTGCTCTCTATGCTGTGGTTTCACGGATAAGGCACCTGGGAAGATACTAGTTTTGGTTGTTCTGGAGGTATTGTAGTAATGATTCCTGTGTAAGAGTTGGGTTACATCCGAGCAGCATTAGACAATTGTACTATACATTATGGCAATAAGAGTTTGCATGCATCTGCATTGAGAATGTGCATGTGCTCCTTGTGCTCCTTTGTGTGTCTAGTACGAGATAAAAGAAACTGCTAGGGAATATTACAGCTATCATTTTTTTGCTGGTATCCGCTACGAGAGAATGTGAATGTGTGTGTGTGTTTATTTAGGTACTGATGTCTTGCGTTTGTTAGATTAACAATTTTGAGTATTATTTTTAGGTAATGACAGATGCTGCTTGGCGCAGCATGGACCTTTGGACTGGACTTTTGAAATTAATCGTTTACCTATTTTGCGCCGTAGCTTGATTGAGTGTGAATATTAAATTAGTTTACCTGTTTTGAGAATTTGCAAGTTACTATTACAAGGACTTTTAAGTGAAGTTCCCAAATGGACTATATTTTAAAGGACTTTTAAGTGAAGTTCTCTATGGAATATATTTTAAAGGACTATTAAGTGGAGTGCCTGTTGGAATGCATTTTCTGATATTGGAGTAATGAGTGAGCAGTTGTGTACTGTGATCTTTTATCCAATGCAAAATTAGGTATTTGACAAATAAATATGGAGATGCAACCTTTGTGTATGCATGTGCACTGTTGTGTTGGTGTCGTTTGAGGCTTTCTCCACAATTACATTTTTTGTTGCAGGTGTGTTTATGCATGGGTTGGTTAGTGCCGGTGGGTTAAGGCACTACTTTTACTTGTACCACTAGACAAAGGATATGAAAACTTGATGGGTTCTGGTTGGAGTTGTTCCAGTGGTAAAAGGCACTCATGTTATTGCTTTCTGGAGTTTTCAGGAGTTTTTGCTGGGCTAATTGATTAGAGTTTGCTTAAATCCGAATATGCTCTAGCACCTTGAAGTGTCTGTGTGCTAGTTGGAATTACCAAAAAAATATCTCAGACCAAATAACGAACAGACTAAAAGGAGATGGTACAATGCTGCTTTAATCTTAAGGATGTAAAGCAGGGCAAATAAACACTCATTAAATCGATTTACTCAAGATCACAATGTATTTTCGATTACATAATGCTAGATGCGTTATTTTACATGGCAAAATGTAAAACCTATCGAGGGGTGGGATTGGATTAGGGAAACATGTCTACATTTAGATGATGCCTGTTTTAATGAGACAGAATCCTAGCAGGACAAACACAGATATTGCTCAAAGCATCTTGAAAGCGTTTGCAAGCCTAGTTGGAATCCATGAAAACAGAGGTGTAAACCAATTATCACTCTCAATTTCGTCTACTTTCTGAACCATCTTCATGTGCAGGTTTGTTAATGTGGCTATCACTTCAGCTAAGGTTTAAATTTTTGCATCATGAGAAGGTATGTATGTACCGCACAAAGGCCTGACCTTGGAGCACAAGCCTGCTTCCATTGCTGTAATCAAATCCAGGACATACCGATTCTAAAGAGTCATCAGCCAAATTTCTCTCAATTCTTCTCTAATTGCATTGAATACTTTTATTGATGTGTTGCTTGTCTGCAACAGCTCCCATCTAGTAATCTGGAGCCATTTAGCATTTACTGCTATTTGGAGACCTGGCAAGAACACAGATGTCATTATCATTGCCATTTTGCTAAACAATATTATCATAAGATTGCGTTGCTTTTGCTGAGAAATAATTGCTTCTCCTCAATCAGAGAAATTCAGGGGATCTCCTCTTTCTTAAATGGTCATCCATTTTTGGAAACTCGTCAATATGGAGATCACTTTGTGGGATCGCCAATGTGGGTACATGTATCATCACTATGAAGCATATTCCTCCCCAGTTCCTAGGCGACTGCATGTAGGCTCTGGATCCACAGGCCCAATATTGATCCATTAACACTGCAATTCCTCCATCCAATCCTGGGACTTCAATTATGTTTACATCCTGTATTTGTCCCAACTAGGATCAGACAATTGTTCCTGAAGCATGGTGTTGCATTTTTTTACCTGTATTATAGAAACTGGTCCTGCTTCATTTTTGAGCCATGTCAATAACTTTGCCCTTGATTCCAGTCATTTATCAGTCACTATCTTCAATATACTGGCTGATTCTTCCTTCAGTAGATGTGCAGGGCAGGCCAATAGACCATCTTCCCATCCAGTACTAGTGAGAACACGTCCATATATTACCATCTGAGCTCTTTCTCCACTTAATGGCTCTCCTGATTTTTCAACAGTGTCTGACCAATTCAACTTATCCACCTGGACAACTTTTATTCGTTCTCCCATCTGGGATGGATCCATGAGTTTCTTGCTTGCCAATCCTAATGCATTTCCCATATTTCTTGTCTTCAAATAGGCATCATTTGGGAATGCTGCTTTTCTTCTCCATCGTAACATCGCGCATTTTCCTTAAAATTGTCCTGAGGCATTTGCGATCATATGGTGACATTTCTCTTTCAATAAAAGTTCCTGTCGCACTTATCACAAACTGGATAAAGGAGCATACATAGCAGTTTTCATATGACAATCTCTTTCCCACTTCTTTCACGTGCAGGTACCATAGGTTATTCTTTAAATGTACCGCATTATCTAAATAAGAGTCTATAGTTTCATTATCCTCCACACTCTCTCTTTTATGTCGAAACAGGTGCATTGCTATATTATGAAACCTGACCATTATATATTTGGCAGCGACAATAGTAGATGTTTCTGTATCATTTATTATGCGGTCATCTTTTCTAACATTTCTAAAGGCCATCAGAATAAGGAAGAAAACACAGATCATAATACCGATGGAGATTACCATTTCTATTACTTGAAAGCTTATCGATTTCTTAGAAGGGAATGAATCTCTAATCTGTTGAAGCTTCTCCATTGTATGAATATGCAAATGTATCACCTCCATTTAATCAGTTCTGCATCAGAAATGAAAGTATTGTCTCTATTATCACTGTCCAAACAATCCAACTGTTCTTGGAGTTCTCCAAAAATGCAACAATATTCACGTTTCTTTGGATCAAAGCTGGATATGATTCAGAAATGTAAGATGAAAGAATGACTAAAAATGTGTATACCAATATAATGATAGCGATCGTAGGTGAAGATTTGAATATGGGTGTCTTCTTTTGTTTCTTTCAAAGCTGAAGCTTTTCTCACATTGTTCCTTGAAGCTTATTCTAGGGAAAATGTTCCACGATTACTGAAAATGAATCAGTCCATGAGTCAACCCTAATCTGAAAAAAAATTCCAATTTCTTTTTCTGGGGTCTCGGCAATTGATTGTGTGGGCATCCTTTGTCTCTCTTCTCTTGCTGCACTGTGGGAACTTGCTTCACTGAGGATACTTGCTTCACTAGGAGTAGGTGCAGGAGAGGTCAATGCTTCACATTTATAGGGCTTGCTTTCGTGCAGATGGATCCAAGCCCGTTGGCCCTTAAGCCTCACGGCAGTAGGTCATTGGAATTGAGGGGTATTCCAGGTGCGCACAAACTCTCATACTAGCACCTGGTCCCCTGGTTACAATATTGGAGGTTTTAATGTGTCCTGCAAACTACTAGAAATATTGTTTGTTTCATTTACTTTCGTGTTGGTTTTTGATTTGTTAAGAAATAAAAGAAACATTTTCAGCAATTGTTTTAAAATAATCATGCATATCATCACCTACTGCCCTCGCTACACTGTAGGTGTCTGTATTTGCGATTTTTGGTGGGGTGAGATGAGTTCTCATTCGGCGTCCAGTCATCAACTCATGGCGCATTAAATGAGGATCGGAACCAGTTTGATTGCATAATACATATCTTCATGTTCATTTCAGATATGCATAAAATACATAGGCAAGGGGTAGGCAATCCAGCCAACCCTTCTTCAATGTTATTTTAAGATTGGCTATTCTCTCCTTCAGAAAGCCATTTAATTTCTCACATATCCCATGGCTGCAGATTTTAGGCTGAAGCAAACGTATACCTGAAGCCTAAAAGTGAGACAATATTTTCAAAGTCTTAATTCACAAATTGTGGTCCATTGTTGGATCGCAAAACTTTGCACACCACCATCTTGGAAATACTTTGCGGACTAAAAACTTTGCAGCACATGAAGCATCAGGATGTGTGCATGGACCTGCTTTAATCCATCTGCAAAAAGGACAAACTACAACTAACATGTATCGATAACCATTACATGTTTGCAAGATATCCACATAGTATATATGCAGATGTTGAAATGGTCCATTAGGTCTAGGGATTACCCCTCTCACTGTTTGTAGGGGGTACCCTGCCGTAACATTCTGGCACACAATACAGTGTACAATGAACTGTACCACATGTTCACTGAGGTTCGGTACGAACCAGTCTTTTGATATTGTCACTCAAATCAAATGTGCTGGGAAATGGAGCTGCTAAAAAAGCTACTCTTAACAACGCTAGAGCCATAACTAGCTTTCCTGTACTGCCCTGTCTCCAAATTGCCTCAGTGGAGGATGAAGAACACCTCCTTTTCCTCTTGCGATGCTCAGCCTTGTATTTCAATTACCTGTACAATGGATGTCATATTAAATCCTTCCCTTACCAACATGCATTGCCCTGTCGCTTGCTTCAAATCTTTTAACTCATCTTCACACATGGTTAAATAATATGCAACACATTTAGCCTCTAGGTCTGCGGCTTCGTTCTGTGAGAAATTAAATATTTTCTTTTTGAATGTGCTGTGCTCTTCACGATGGCTATGGATGCTGCAATGCTTAAGGCCTCAATGACCTTGTCTAATAGCCCTGCATGTTGCACAGGAGTGCCATTTGCGCAGAGGAAGCCCCTCCACTTCCAATGTGACAGGCCTGCATGTATGGTTGGCGTCACGTTGGAAGAATAGGCTGTCACTTCTTCATCCTCTAAACTTTGTAGGGCATCAATAAACCTGGCTAATTCTGTAGCCTGCAAATAATAGGTTGATGGCAATCTTCTGCTTATCAATACTTCAAATGCGCCCTCTCGGGTCACCTTTACTACTGCTGATCCCAAATGTCTCAAACATGTTTTTTGATCGATTTTAGATGAACCATCAATAAAAACCTCTTCCCCTTTTCCTAGAGCATTCTCTCCAAAATGGGGAATATCATTATATTTGTATATGTAACACAGTCATGCACATAACCATCTTCTCCCACTGGTTGAGCTGTGAACATTGCTGGATCCACTATGCAACATCTTACAATTTGGATTTCAGGTTTAGATGTAATAACTTCATACCCCAATGCTTTTTGAGTGGTCAACGTACTCTCAAAAATTGCAAATAATGCATGCTCTACAAATAGAGCTATGGAACATCTCATAGTTATACTTGAAGCCTATTCTATGGCAAATGCAGCGGCTGACAAAGATTGTTTGCAAGGATGTCCTTTCATAACTGGATCTAAAACCCCACTGTAGTAAGCTAATGGTTGCTGACAATGTCCTAATGTCGAACTGCTGTCTTGACCTCTCCATTTGAATGGGAAAATACAATTCTTCACTATAATTTGGAATCCCTAATACAGGATCTGTAATAACTATGTTTTAATTGATAACACCCTTCAGTCATGTCTTCTGTCCACACTAATGTGACTTTAGCCACCTGTGCTCCTTTAAGCACTTTTAAAAGTGGTCAAATATGTGTACTGTAGTCAAAGACCAAGGACCTGCAATAATTGCATAGACCTAAAAATTGCGGCATTTGTCTCGCCGGTTTTGGCTGTGCGGTTCCCATAATGGCTTCATCTCTTTTAGGTGTCACTTTCCTCCCTTCATGCAAGATTAACTTCTCATGTATAATACTTCTTCCTGACAATACTGTAATTTTTCTTTGTATACTTTGTACCATTTTTCTGCAAATGATGGCGCTTTCGAGCCCAACATTTCCCAAGTCCATCTGAAGGACTCTATTAAAAATAGAAAGGGACTCACAGTACCCCTGAGGCAAACTAGTATGTTTCAGGTGAATCGGTTTATATGAAAAGGAAGTCAAATCCCCTGAGTCTTTGTGTATGGGAATTGAAAAGAATGCATTTTTCAAATCAACAAAAGTAAAATACCTGGCGATTGATGCAATATTGCACAATATTTTTTGCAGGGTTTGGAACTAAATGAAACTTTGCTTCGACTATAGGATTTAGAGGACAAAGATTGTATATAAATCTCCACAAACCCCCTTTTGATTTTTTGACAGGGTAAACAGCCATGTTACATGGAGAATCTGATAGTACTAGAATGCCTTGTTTCATTAGGGGGGATACAGTTTTGAATATCCCCTCATTCACCTCTCTGGACATCAGATACTGTTTTTCACGTGGGAAAATAGCTCCCAGTTTAAGCTTAATTTGCACTGCTCCTACTCCTTTCAGTACGCCCACGTCATGTGGGCTTGTGGTCCATTAGATACTTGCCACTTTTTCCATGTCTTCCTGAAAAAATGACGGTTTAATTTTTACCAACGCCATTCTCTGTGGTACCTCTGTGCTCTCAACTTTAATCCAATAAGTGAGACTTATACAGAATACTAATTCGCCATCTGAATAGTGATCCCTAAATAGCTCCTCATCTGTCAAGTCTGTCAGTCTATATCAGCCATTGAGGGGTATCAGGGTTCTCCATCCCCTTTCCTCATCGTCTGTCCCATGAAGCATCACCCTTTCTTCTCGTACGACTGCTGCTTCTAATTCCAAAGGAATAACTTGCCCTTCTCTATCATCCATGGGAATTGCTGGCCTGAACAAAAATGTATCAGGCATCCTTATTATTTTACCTGCCAATTTAGGTAACCTTGCTAATAAAACTGTCACTTCATATGAAAACACTTCCTCATCTAAAAGTACTCCCCTTAAGGAGTGTTGTCCTGCAAAGGCTAATATAAATTCCCTCACATTTATATAAAGTATCCCCAGAGTTGAACACACTATGCCTTCATCAGTAAAAGATATTGTCATGTTAAGTTTTGTCATTAAATCACTTCCTAGTATGTTCACTGGTGTGAAATGGGTAATTAGTCTGTAAATGGAACTAAACTCTTTGCCCCAGAAAATCCCTTAGCATTCATGGCAATGCCTGACTTTGGATATTTTCCCTCACGGTCACAGGAACGAGTCACACCAGTGTCTACAAGAAATGAGAATGTCTTGCCTCCTATCGTCACCTTGACCATTGGTTCCTCTTGGGTGTCTGGTGTTACAGATAGTACTGAACACATCAGGTCATCCTGTGGGCTATCTTATTGTGGATATAAATTCATCTCTGTGCTTGGGAAAGAATTCCCTCCCACCACAGTCACACTGCCTAATTTGTGTTTTCTGTTTGTGTAGCTCTCATGTCCATCTGCCATTGTGTTGCGTCCTTTTGTTGCATTGGGATATATTGTATTTGTTGAGTGGGTGCCTGTTACATTCGCATAGGTGTTTGCTGTTAGTGCCCCTGCATTGACTGTATCTGAATTGGTGCTTGTTGCAATTCCTGTGGTTGTGGTGCATATGCCTGATTTGGTGTGTGATCTTGGGCATAATATCCTTGTGAATCTGTATTATAATGTGGAACATATCCTGCCCCCCTCTTGGAGATTGCCAATTCTGTTGTTGCATACCTCCTCTACTTCTACATACTCTAGCCATATGTCCTATGTTTCCACAGTTGAAACATGTCAAGGGCTGTACACCATTAGATCTTCCCCTTCCTTAAGGGTTTTGAAATCTTCCTCGACCTCCTCCTCGAGACCCATTTCCTCTACCACTTGGCATATAAGTATACCCATTCTGATCTTGGGCATTTGCTATATCATTTTGCTGTGGGAACTGCATCAGTTGTGCTGTGCTTCCTTCATTACATGTCAGCACTGCTCCCTCTATGGTGCACTTTGATAATTTTTTATGCACCAACTTTGCCTCTTCTTGCTTTCTACCCTCAGCTTTCTTCTTGTCTTTCTCTTTTAGCATTCTGCAATAATGCATGGTTGTCAATTGTATCTCTGGCCATGGTTTTGCTTCCATTCCCACCTGCTTTTTTAACTGCCTTTATACCAGCTCTGGCAGTCCCTGGCATAATATGTGGTCAAATAATGCTACCATTTTATCCCACAGTTCATGCGTCCCCGCAGTCCATATATCATGAATATCCTGAATAAAAGCAATGGGTTATTCATTCTCCCTCATCTTCCCAGTCATTATCACCCCAATATCTGATGTATCTGGATATTGTACTCTAAGCGCTCGCCATGTGTCTGCTCTACAGTTATTGAATGGTGCGCCATCATGCATTATGTTTTGCGCAGTTACTTTTGGATACCCTGCTCTCTTCCAGATGTAATCAGATCTCTCCCCTAGGATAACTGATAAAAAGCCTTTTATATCATTCCTGACGTCCCTTTCTCTAACTCCTTAATCCATTTTCCCACACCGTTAGTCGAACTCGGCAGTGTGCATTTTAAATTATCCTTATCCAACTGTTGCTATGGTATATATTGTGTTCAACCTTCTCCTTTCTCTAATAGTGATAACTGTGAAATCCCTGATCCTTTGTCATACCTACCCACACTCCTTGTCTTCCAGGCAGCATTATCATCGCCTACTTGTTGTCTACCTGGCAATGCCCTCAATCTGCTCACATATGGGAGGGACACATCCCCTGTACTGTGCAATTGTACTTGTGATTGTTCAGAACATGGTGTTGGTTCTGGTGTACTTCTTATAGAGTCCACTAGATCTAATCATTGTACCCTTCCATATGCTCCCTTTTCTTGCGTATTCTTATTTTATTTCCTTTCATCATCTGACATTATTATGCCCCAGGTTGTATGACTATTGTTCTCTTCCGTGTCCTCAGGATCTAACCGATTTAAGGAGATAGTTCTATGATCTAAGGACTTAGAAGAATTCGGCATAACCTTCACCAATTATGCTGATGATACACAAATTCTTCTCCCTCTTACAGGTGACTGTGAGCAAGACTTGAAAACCCTACAGCATATCTACGCTATCATCCAGGCTTGGATGGCAGCTAACGGCCTCTGTCTCAATGGGGACAAAACTGAAATCTTACTAATGGCCCCAAGGAGACCTTAAAAAACTAGACACCAAATACTGTAACTTCCAAATTGAAACTGCTATAATCCCTGCTTCAACAGTGGTAAAAACTCTAGGCGTCTTCCTGGACTCCACCTCTCCATGGACAGACAAGTTAGCTATATCTCGTCCTCAGCAGCATTCACAACTACAATCATCAATGCGATCAAACCTCACCTCTCATACAAGAATCGCCTCAATATTGCAAGAGCTACCATAGGGGCAAAATTGGACTACTGCAATGTCCTCCTCCCAGGTACTTTCTCCTAAAACATTAATAAACTACAAATATCCCAAAACAATGCCCTCAGAGCCGCACTCAGTATCCCTAAGAGAGAGCATATCTCTCAGGCTAGACAAGACGCCCACTGGCTCCCTATCAAAGTGCGCATTCTTTTCAAGGCTCTCACAATCACCCACAAATGCCTATCACAAGCTGCACCCCCTTATCTAACTGAACGAATACACCAAGCACCTTCCACCAAACCCAAACGTGACCTATACTCACACCAACTCATAATCGCCGCCTTTAACAGAGCCAAAGCAGGAGGCTCTAGTTTTGAACTGCTCGCACCTAAATCATGGAATGCACTCCCGCTTAGACTTAGGAAAGAATCTTCTCTCATGGCCTTTAGAAAGGCCTTGAAGACCATTCTTTTTAAGTTGACCGTACTCTCTCAGCTGCTATGCCTTATAACCTTACCTTACTGTTTATCTACCTACCTTACTTTGTACCATATATCTACCGCCTTACTGTATAACATTATGCCAACCAGCAATGTACCCAACACGTAACTGCATGTATGTAAGCACTACACTGTAACTTAACACCAATACTTTCTCCTATTTAACCAGCACCTAAGCAAATATTCTTGGAACAGCGCCACGTTGCCTGAGGGCCGTTGTGCACTTTATAAATGGAAATAAATAAATAAATACATCGTCTAATCTGACGTCATCCAAGCTTCCTCCTGTTTCTCAAAAGGATGCTCCTTGTTCACTCTCTTCAGTTCTACCCTTCTTATCCCTCATTTGTCTATATAGTTTCCCCATCCTTGTTCCTGTAGTCTCTGTGTCTTCTTCACTCCATGTCCGCATATCTAATGGTCCTCGCCACCCTCAACGGGATGGGTGTGACCCTCTCTTCTTTTCGGTTTGCTCTTGTGTTTCTATGGGTACCATGCTTTTGCAGCATGAATATTCAATCTATCTTATCATCTTTAAATCCCCTACTTCTGCCCATTTCTTCCTCTGTTCTCCTTATTTCCCTTAATTCCTCTTCCTCTCACCTTCTTCGTACCCTGTGTGCTTTCAATCTTTGGCCTTCTATTTCTTCTCCCTTTTTACCTCATGTTTTCTTCGTTGTTCCCTTCACTTACATTCTTTTTCCTTTTCTTGTGTGAATAGCCTCTCTTCTTCCTTCTCGTTTGCGTTCATATCTTGCTCCTCCCTTTCTTCTCTTTCTCAAAGTCCACCAATACCTTTATCATCTAGTCTCAGCAATATTTGTCCTCCCAATCATTTGTTGTGTACTATTGTCGTACCCTTAGCTATATCTGTTATTCTTCTTTGTTTCTCTGCCTCTTCCTCTATCTCTGTTTGTTCTGTGTATCCTTTTTCTCATCACGCTGTTCACTTCCATCGCATGTTCATATATATTTGCATTCTCTAATTTTACTCTCTTCTTCTGTCTCTTCACTAATATAGGCAGGAAGTTTGTATGGTGGATTAACATACCACGCTGCTGCTTTAAATTCCTTAAGAGGGTAGAAATCCCTTCAGTTTTCTATTTTATGTCTTGCTTCTCAGGAGGGGAAAGAGGAGCCGAAGACGTTACATCTTCCCCTTCATGCTGACTAAGCATCCTATCTTTATAGACTGGGTCTTCTTTCTTATTCTGGTACATTTTCCAAACTTCTAGTACTGCCAATCTGTCACAATCAGCTGCCCAGGAACACACAGGCACGGCAAACCTAGTGCTGTAGTGGGGTCATTGCCATCACCAAAAGGGCATGTCTGGAGCGTTACACTATTCAGCACCTGTAAAATACGAGGAAGGGCCACCTGGGCTCTGTACTGGTGCCCCTGGCACCAAGCTCATGGAGGATAAGGAACACTAAACCAAGAACTCAGCGACTTCCTGGTATCCCAATATGGCGGGGAATTGAGCCACAGCCCCTCTCATTTGCATAAAGGCCAGTGTTTGGGTGTGGCAGGGCTCATGAGGTGTGGCTGGTTATATAGGCTGCAACCCTTCCTTGGACCGTGCTTCGTGTTGCTCTGCCTGTATGCAGCGTAGCATTCACCGGCGACCTGCAAAGACAAGGGAAGAAAACATTAGGATTCCAGGCATTTGTCTTCTTCCGCTCGCATTACATACTTACCTGAAGACTTCTATTTGTTTCACCACAGCTTGCAGCAGGATACCTCTTTCAACTCTGCATCATTATGTCGGTCACCCGGCACCTAGAGAGAGAAAAGGAAGATTAGTGCATTGAAGCACATTCGATGCCTCGGCCAGAGCGTAACATCAAAGTAAAGGTTCTGTAATACCGTATTTGACAGCAAGCCTCCTCGAGGCCAGGGCATAAACATTTTATTGAGTGTGCCCTTTATTCATTCACAATGGTACTGCATAATCTTGGCTCTATAGCTTGGTAGTGTTCTGCATAGATGTGAGAGAGGTGTTTTCTTTAGTTATGACAAGCCAATTCAGACTGTCAGTACTCAATGGATTTTTTCTCTTAGTTCCAAGTTTATTAAATATATCATTTCAATAGATTTGAGTAGGCACCATCAATCACCACCAGGAGATCAGAATATTTTCCCTACCTTTATTATTTTGTGAAAATAAAATGTATATTATTTTATGAAAATGAAATGTATTTGACACTATTCTTCTAGCTCCTTCGTTTACACTTTCCATGAATTATTTTCATATCGTTCTTGATTTTTTAGTATCTTCAAACTATCTATTTAACATCTATTTTAGTTTTTCCTAATTCTATCTTTTTGATCAACGTCACTCCTTTGTCAAAAAGGCATAAGGAAATGAATTGTTTATTTATTTGTGATAATCTTTCTTTGTTTTTTGTTGTTTCATACAATCATATTATACCCTTAAAACATGGGCACTTCAGATATATATATATCTTCCCCTTTACAAACGTCTTTCTCCACAGTTTTAGTGGATGTATTCTCCTCTCTTTTTATTACCCCCTATGGAAATGTGATACAAGCTCTTCTAATAGGCTCTGCCTTTAGGAATTTTTAATGCTCCAATATGGAACTATAGCATGTGCCCTTTCCGTCTTACTTTTTATATCTCTTCCATTTACAACATAACACAATTACAATCCGACCCCCCTTGTATTTTTACCAGCTGTGATGGTCTACTTACATCTGGCACTCAGCTTGAGTCCCCCGGCATCGACTCTCCCACAATCGACCAGTTAGCCTTTTGTCTGTGGGGCACCTGCAGAGACCAGAGAGTAATTTCTTCAAAGGGGGACCTGTGGACCATATGTTGATCACATGATACTCTGGCGCACCGCTCAAAACAGGAAACTCTGCATTTGTCTGGCTTTTGGCAGCAGCCGCTGAGCATCCAGGAATCTAGGGCTGGGTTCTAGGTCTGGGCTCTAGGTCAATTAAGCCTGAACCATCTTCGGCTACCAGATGTGCTCCAGCACCTTGAAGCGTTGTGTGCTGGATGGAATTACCAAAAAAATACCCCAGACCAAATAACTGCACAGACTCAAAGATGATGGTAAAATACTACTTTCATTTTAAAGAAGTAAAGCAGGGTGAATAAACACTCATCAAATCGATTTATGCAAGATCACAATGTCTTTTCGATTATACTCACTTTATATAATGCTACATGCATCATCTATGACGTCATCCTACATGGCAAACTGTAAAACCTATCAAGCGGTGGGATTGGATTAGGGGAACATGTCTACATTTAGATAATACACATGTTAATCTCTCATTGGCAGTCTCTTGTCTGTGAGACACACCCTGAGCTACTTCTATACATGTGGAATAATATACTCGTCATAGCAGAGAATATGGCAGCAGAATAATACTTTGCAAGATTGTATGTAAAAGTTAATGGCAGGCTTTTCTGATTGGTTGGAAACCCAAATTCAACCTTGGACATTTGGCTCTCTAGCAGCACGTACATAGAAACGAAACCCAGGTGGTTGGAGATACGTCAGCTTGCATCTTGTCTTCCCAATTAGTCTACCCTCTCTCATCGGTAGGCCTTAGGTCAGTGTCTTCTGTTTGAAGGCTGACCTTGCCAGTCTTCACAGTCCCGGGACATTTGAAGGAGTCTAGGCACACCATTATCTTAGCTTCAGACTTACTGAATAGCCCTTCTTTTGGAGCTCTCTATCACGTGTTACGAGACCATGAATTTGTCCATATCGGCAGTGCATTTAACACCATTTGATTCAAATATACTTGGTGCAGTTGCTCCTCTTAGATAATTGTTCACTCTATCCCATATAAACTTTGTGCAGTTTTAATTGTCCAATACTTGGCATCCGAAAATGTTCTTGCTCCTCCTAATCTTTGGGAAATATGTCCTTGCACATGGTCTGCTCATTATATGCCCTTTGTGCTTTTCCTCCATTACTCAAAAATAGCATCCTTGGTTCCAAACCAGTGTACTCCTCTACTTTGAAAGGGAAAACAATTTCTTCATCATATCTTCACTTTAAGACCCAGGGCTCGTATTTTAAGGTCGATTGACATAAGCCGCCATCCTTCTGGTGGTCGTACTAAATGCTGACTATATACCTCTAATAAGCAAGCTTCTATATGTTCTTTCTACCTTGCATTCCGTTGTATTTACAGTTATTGATCAATAAGTGACTTTATTCTTCTTTGCATTCATAATTACTGTATGGTACATGTTTCTCTTAGTGCTTCAATTACATCATCATTCTTAAGTATTGTCATATTGTTTGAGCATAGGTTCTTATATCTTCCTTATGACATTCCTTTGCTGTCGTCGGAATTTGGTTTAATGCTCATCCATTCTTTGTATGGCTGTATTTAGGACAGCTCAGCAAGGTACATTCTTCTTAGTAACTTTCTGCCACTATGTCAGCTTGCGGGTACACTAGGGCTGTCTGAGTGCATATTGTCCCTCATATACTCAATGAGGTACATGATTATTGCAAGGACTCATGCATGGGTTCCCCATCAGGGTTCTTCGTTTGTCATCCTAATAGTGGGGACTAGGGAGAAGACAGGTACCTCCTCCTCTACACACACATATGTTTTGACCGTTGTAGGGTTGTAGTCCAGCTGTCCAGTTGTGGAGGTTTTGCATTGTTACCGATGTAATGGCAAAACTACTCATTTTAATCTTTATTGTTGACAGCACTGTATGGCACTAACATACCTATGGTGCCTGCCCTGGGAACATCCATGTGTTGAGCTGTGGCACTCAACAACTCATTTACTGCTTATCGCAACTGGGAAGTGGTTCTGCTCTTTTTGGATTCTTGTTTATCTTGCCAACAAACATACACTGATGGTAGTATATCTGTGTTGTCTTGTGGGGCATTGCGGGTAGGAATTTTGCATGGTCCATGCCATTTTTGTTTTGGTTGTGTTCCATTCTTTGTTGGTATGTCTTGAGTCATCTTGTGTGTGTTTCATTGTGACTGTGTACGGTTATGGATTGATGATTGGCGAGAAACGGCCTTCACATGTGTTTGGATTCCGGTAGTATTTTAGTTATGTTCTTGTTGAGTGGATTGCTCGTGTGTCAGTGTGTCGTGTGTCAGTGCCTGCGATGGGCAGGTGTGCTTAGGGGTGGCATCCCTAAGACTCCCCAGTGGCAGTGGGGTGCTACTTTGGTTGGCCTCAGTTGGGTAGGTCAAGTACTTGGGTGTGGCAGTGATGAATAGAAGGTGTTAGGTATTTGTTCTGTAGTTTGGGAATGTTGTATTGTTGTCCCAGGCAAGCTGCTGTATTGTTAGTTATGCCCACGCGGTTGGTTTTCTTCTGTGGTTTGGCTGAGACCGTGCTGGATCGGTTGGTATGTTTGGAGTGGGTGTGAGGTGGCATTAGTTGTCTGCAAGTTGTGTCTTCCGTGTATGAGGGAGGAGGGGTGTGTTATGTCCTGGTGGCTGGGTGTGAAGGAAGGGAGATGTGTTATGTCTTGTCGTGAGTGTGTGCAGGGTTGAATGATTTTAATGGCTTAATGATGTCGCTTGTGGAATGTTATGTAGTTTTCAGAAAGTTGTCCTGTGAATGAGTGTTCCACTCATGGCAGTTGAAGCCTGTTAGCCTGGGTGGTGTGAGCCCGTGGGTTCCCTCCCTGCTCATTGTCATAGTTCCTACTTATGAACTGTACCCTGAAAGTAACTTAATAAATGGAACTTGTCTACATTACCTGTGCTGTCTCAAGAAGTCTCACTCATAACAACTATGGTAAAATTGGCTGTTCTAGGCTTTGCTCTTGTTTCCATCTTGTGTTATGGGGGGGTCAGACTAAGGGTGCCATCCAAGCCATCTGGCATTCTCAGCACAAGATTGTTGGATCTGGCAAGGAACCATGCAAGGTACAAGTGTGGTGTCCACATTTTATTCATTTTGCTAGTTGCACTATTCTAGTTTATAAGGTTCTTTCTTTAGAAGGCGTGTGTATGCAATTTAGAAATATGTACTCCAATATAATAGCAAACCTTTCTAGCCTTGCATTGTGTATATTGTATTGTGTATTGTGTGAATGTATTTTTTGTGTGGCAAACGTCTTGACCCTTATTGTGAATCAATTTGGCTATGGCAAAAGAAAAGACACCATGTTACCACCAACATCAAAGGCTGTGAAATGCTTTACGTTGATAAATAAAGTTATAGACAACAATAATGTACTCATTCAAGAGATTGAAGCCCTCACAAACTGTGATGTTCCCAAACTCCTAATTCTGTCAACTGCATCAGTGTGTGATATTTTTGGAGCATGCCGGTGAGGGCACTAGGTCCTTCATTGAAAGTCAAGGAACCATGCATTGGAACACTGAAATACAGTGCTTCGGAATGCTGTGTCTGGTGTGTATCAGAGATAAATTGAGGTCAAACTAATGGAGAAGTGCTTTGGTGAGATGTCCATTTCAACAGATAAAAAATGATAAATATGTATAACTGTGACTCTTACGTGCACTCTTAAGTGTAGTAATCCAGAGCAAGCAAGCACACGTCTTACTCCAGTCGTGTTTGCGTAAACCTTTTTTGGAGTTATGAAGTACTGTGATGAAAGTGTTTCTGTCCACCAAAATTGCAATGGAGTTTGTCCAGGATTTTAAAATAAAAAAGGAGTCCTAGAACAAATAAAATAAGAAAAGACATGTGTAGACTGTGTCGCTTATTGGGGATTTCTGTTGTGTGTGAATTCCTGATCCCAAAACATCAATCACAGGATATTACACGTTTTGAATGCAGCTGTACGCAAAGACAAATGCATTTGTTATGAGTGACTGGCTTTCTGTGGAGTGTCAAATATTATTTAAATGTGTGAGCCCTATTATCACATTAGGGAAACCTTTTTATAGAATCATCTGTTTAAAAGTGCACAGGGGTAATTTAATCAAGAGAATTTGAAATGTAAGAATAAACCTGAAGTAGACTTTGGGTTTTAGTCCTGCTTTGTCAAATACATTTGCATGGGCAAGCCTGAAAACTGCTGGTAACCAAACTTGTACATTCTTCCCAATTTTTTCTTTCCTTGCCTGGCACAGCTCAAATTCACATGAATGTGCAAAAACCAAATTACACAGTCCATCGCCATGCAGCATTCGACTGATATGAAGTTTGCATAAAATGCGTGCCTCTGTTGGTACATATATACTGCTTACATACACTTGCATAGGCATTGTCACATATTATGTATTATGCTATGAATGTATATACCCTTACTATGGAATTGATTGTTCTAATATGCAATATGATTTCAATGCTAATATTGCTATTCTTGTTTAAATTGTCTGTCTATTTGTGAACATAAAGCCTTGAAAAAGACACTGGGCCTCATTACAACTATGTCGGTCTGCAAATAGCGTTGCTGTTATTACCGTACCGGCATCCTTTTCCGGACCGGTGTAGTGCGAGTCACGCTGCCAGTGTTACCGGCATAGCCAGGGACCTACTGTGCCCAGCCACACCATTACCGGTATGAGCGCTGACACGCGGCAACCGTGCCAGTGATACCGGCACGGCGTAAGTAAGTCCACATTAAGAGGTGCATGGACACGCAAACACTGGCATGTACATGCCGGTAATAACGGGTAGAAAGATGCCGGAAACACCGACACCGCGGACCAGGCATTAAGAGGATTCTGGTGTGTAGAAACCTGCCACAGGTGCTCATAATCAGCACAGGTGGAGGCAATGGCCTGTGGCACAGCACAAAAGGACCACTTCCACACCGCACACCCCTTCCACATCCACAATGCTACCATTAGCTCTAGCAGTACTGGTGCTGGAGGACATGCCTGCACAGCTACTCATTGAGGAGGCAGTGAGGCAGAGGATGCAGCGGAGACGCATGAGGAGAAGGAGGGCCTTGATGGGCCAACACATACCCAATGTGCAGCCGGTTGAACCCAGCAAGCAGCCACCAATCCCTCACCTAATGGCCATCCCATTCAATCTCACCCCTGCTCAGATCCACACCCTGTACCGGCTGGACAAGGACACCGTCAAAACTATAGTGGACCTCATACATGATGACCTGGTGAGCCTAATAAATATCCGGACTGCCACCACCACCCCCTTGCTGAAGGCTGTGTCTCTGCTACACTTCCTTGCCACAGGCACTTATCAGCACACAGTGGGTTAGCTGCATGGAATCTCCCAACCCTGTAGCTCCCGTGTGCTCAACCAGGTGCTAGATGCACTCCTGTGCCACATACACGACCCCATCAGCTTGCCACTGACAGTAGAGGAGGCAAATGCAACAAAAATAGCATTCCATGCACTTGCAGGCATGCCTAATGTAATATGTGTGGTCGACAGCAGACATGTGGACCTGGTTGTCCGGCATGCTGTGGAGGTAGTGTACCGCAACAGCAAGCTGTACCATTACCTCAATGTAGAGAAGGTGTGCGATGCCTGCAAAATAAGAACACATTGCGGCGCAAGATTCCCAGGCTCCACACATGACTCCATGGTGGTGCGCAACTCCAGGCTGTCCCGCTACATGGCACAACACGCTGGACATCGTACCTGGCCGCTGGGTGAGTCTAACCACAAGGCCATGAGGAGTGTTGAATGGGGGGGGCAGTAAACAGCATATGCAACCTGGCTGCTGGGTGAGTCTAACCACAACGCCATGAGAAGTAGCATAGCATAGCACAGCATGAGATGCATAAATAGCGGATGTGCACACTGCATGCATTAATCCAGCATCACACCATCTGCAATATCCGTAACGAATACCAAGCATCGATTGAAGTGCACATAGGCTGGATAGGCCAATAAAAGGCAAAGGTAGATGAGGAATAAGACCAAGGAACCTCATCATCCGCTACCTGCACAATAACAAACCTCACACATAGAATGGAACATGACGACACAGCGTTCTGAGTGCAATGAACTTGCTAGTGTCTACATGTCACAGAATGTGCTAAACAGTAATAGCATGCTGAAGGGCAAGTCCTTTCCAGCCATGTCTCCATACATGTAATACACACAGTGCATACATTAGTACATGTATTTGGTCCTTTAGAAAACACAAACCACATGTACCAGAATGCACCACATATTAGTGACAATGAATGACATTCAGAAAACACAGTAAAGTGAATTCACAAGTCATGATGGTCAGCCAGAGATAAAAATATGTGCTGCACTGAAAAGGATTGTGTATGGACTCATATTCCACAGGTAAACTGCTGGTCATTATACTTGTCATGTCTCCTTAAGGGACACCTTCAAGTAGAATGCGTTAAGTCCAAAATAGCAAAATCCAACAATTCTTAACTACCACCAATTCATGATTGAGACTTGCTGGCCTCACCCAATTAAGCTTCAATCATCCATGCAAACACCCAGCTGTAATGTTGTTATGTAACCCTTTACCCCTCACACATACTATCAATCGCTATGTCACCTTGTCATATGTGTTACGATGTAGATGGATGTGTGCATGAAGTCCTGTAGATGTAGACTGCATCTGCCGTAAGTTCACCTATGGGCTGCATAGGAAATAACCTATGCATGTAAAGTAATAATTCCCTGAAGCCTGACCGCGTAAAGGGCGACTGCTGTGACTCCTGCTGTTTGGCTGTGCTGCTGAAGGACTATCCTTTCCTATATTCAACTTTAAAACTTACCACAGCGTGTTGCCCCTCGCACCCCTTGCTCTGTGTGAGGTCGGCTGTGAGCGAGTGAGCGAACCGCTGCAACACGGGTTGAAGCCCTGCCCATTTTTTTTTCTGCTCCGCCCATTCCAGGAAGTGAGGACCTAATACAGGAGCCCAGCAACCCTTGCGGCGTGAAGCCCGTCTGCGTAAAGGGTGACTGCTGTGACTCCTGCTGTTTGGCTGTTTGCTGCTTTTCTGCCGTTTGCCGACTACAAGGCCCTCTTGAGGAGCTGTGCTAACCAAATTGCCCTAAAAAATTGTGGGTGAGGGAGCAGAACTCCAGCACGCTCCCTCGTTTTCAACGTCTGATTGTGTTCCTCTTCGCCACGGCGACATAAACAATGACCTTACTAGCAGATGGCCTAAAACCCGGAAAAAATCATCACAGCAACGGCGCTCGACTAACCCTTGGTCCAGGATGAAAGCTGTCGCTGGGGCTAAGGTAAGCAAAACAACTGGCCGCGCGCTTATGGCTGCAAACAACTCATTAAAACTAAAAAGCCCAATAACAACAGGGGGTACCAAATCTCTAACACCCCCACCATCATCGTCTTTTGACGAGCGATGTGCCCAGATGATGACTTAATTGCATTGGTGCAGCCCAGTGTTTCATCGGAAGCCCCAGCACTCCAGTCAGACAATCAGTGTTTATCAGACACCCGTGCCACCAATCTTGAATGTAATTCAGCTTCCAATGGTGAAATTTCTGTAAGCACGCTTGCCAGTGAAACCGATTCATTAGCACTCCAAGCAGCCATTGTGGATCGGCCGAACCTACCCAGTGCCTCAGCCGCACTCCGGTGCCTCTGTCCGACGCGAGAGCATCTGCCACATCGCGACCGATGAAATCGGTCTTGTCGACTCACGTGCCCTTCAAGAACAGTAATTCTACAAATGCTGTTGATTTTGGGAAAGAAAAAGGTCTTCCATCACACTTAGTGACTGACGAAGAATTGCTAAAAATATCAAACATAGGAGTGGAAAATCTCCCGATGAATAACTTGGGTCCTAAACAAGCTCAGAATATTAAACGACCATTTATGCCTACTAAGGCGTTGACTTCTCATTTTACTGCCAAACTCACCTTGCTACAGGAGAAAATCTCCAGCCGCTCCTCGGCTAAGCCATGTGGTTTACAGACTGGCCCGGTCAACGCCAAAAATGTACAGAGGCCTTCTGTCAACACTCCATGTCCTCCACTTATAACCAATCCAATTGGCTCTCTAATCGACTTCACCATATTAAAACCAGCAGGTCGAGCTACTCTAGGAGTCGCACTTGAATGTACTGAATCTGAGAACGACAGTGCTTTAGCTTGCCAAGCACCTGATGTTAGGCGACCTTCTACGTCAAGTACAAACAATCAGTTTATTGATCCCAATCCTGTAAGTACTCCTCAACTCTTAGCACCAAAATCCAATCCACTTCCTATCCATCTTGATCGGAGTGCGATTGCTCGTGCCAGTCGCCTGCAAAGAGTTGTTGAGCTCAAGGGAAAATGCATCTCCACCATGCCCCCTTTGCATGAAAATCCAATGCTGAATGCGAGTACTCCTCATCCTACGCAGTCTCAGTTAGGCGACGAGGTTCATCTAATGAATTTTGCAAAAAAATGTTCCACATTTAACCCGCACTACAATCTGGACAATTCGACTTGCTCCTCGTCACTTCATGATTTTGAACCACAATCGCTTGGTATTTCATCTGAAGCACTTTTGCAGATTCATAACAACGTGTTGGCCGCCTCGGCCGTTGCCTTAGCACCATTTACAAAAATCTTTGAGTCACTTATTGGAACAATAAGTGATCAAGGTGCTGCTATATCCAATCTAATGACTAAAATCGACAAATTAGAACACTTTTCGTGCTTTCTACAAGATATGACAACTAACGCCGAAAATGCAGTGAGATGGCAGGACAGGCTGAGCGATCTAGCCGCACAGCACCATTGTCAAAACGATTCTTTAATGGAAGGCCTCTCAGACTCTGTGAAATGGATGCGAAGAAACACAACCAACCACGAACGAGGAGCCTCGATGACACGAGATATATCTCCTGGAACTCTTCAATCTCTACCCATAATTGCATCTGCAACAGCTCCTAATGAATCTTCACAGTCTGGTCTACCATCGAGCCTGTTGGCTCCCACTCAAGATGTTCAAGATCCAAATCAGATCATACAAGGTTCAGCACCTCAGGCGAGTAGTCTCGCATTAAATGCAACTCCACTCAAAGGAACCGCATCAGTTCAAACCTCTACGTCAGTAAATTCATTTAACATTTTCAAAGGTCCGGCAAAAACAATCACTACAATCATTGAAAGTAAACTGAAAAAGTCATCTGTGAAACAAGAGCAGCAATTAAAAAAAAAAAGCATTCCACCGAAACAGATACAACAAAAGGTTACAAAATTCATAAGAAACATAACAACTCCGAAGAAGACAAGCCTGTTCACTCGACCACCCCACACAACTACCGCTAAGAGCACTGCCAGCAACGTTCCATTAAGTTCGACAGGTGCTATACTGAGCTTTCCAAAGACTTTGGCAAAACGCTGGCGCTTAGCATCTAGCGCTTCTTCCTCTGAACATGGCACTTCAGACTCTTCAGTTGACCTATGCAATTTATCAATTTACTCAGCTGATCCTGAGAATTCCACCATTGTCTCTATTGAAGACCAAGCCGTCAGACCAACTGGGTCCCCATTGAGGAGAATCCAAGAGGCAAATAAATCTTTGAGGATACCGCAGGCAAGACCAATCGACAGTCAACTTTCCTCTGTGACAAAAAGAGTTCCTCAGCAAGCGCTAAGCTCGAGGTTAAATCCTAAACAAATGTCGAATCAGCTAAAATCGCGTTTACCTCCAGCTCAGCGAGCCTCTGGACCCGGAAATTCCGAGACTCAAACATACAAGTGGAAACTCAGTCTCCAAAACATTCACTCAGATGGCAATGAAGTCAATTTAAACAGAGGAAATATTTTAAAATTGCTTGCTTGTATTCCACCATTGCGAGCAATCTCATCAGATGACATTAAAATTGTGGAATATGTCTCTGAAACGTCCTCTGATCAGGTTCTTCTTCACATTTCTTCTGCGACTGTAAAAAACATGCTACTTCAAGCAAACGTATATCTCTTGGTCTATGGCTTTGATGTTACTCTTGAGCCACTTGCCTCGAGATCTATTTCATCTTCTAAAACAAATCTTGACCATGAAGCAAGCCTCAGAGCCGCCAAGCGAGCAGCCCTGCGTCAGTCCTTAGCCTCATCTCCTGACATCTTAGATGCTGCGACGCATCAGTTATTTGAAAGAAGAGCTAACAACGTGAAAAGATTTCCAAATGGACCACGCAAATAACAATGACCACAAGCCAAACAACAAGAGCTAATTCTACTGTCATGGAATACAAGAGGATTCACACATTTATTTAACACATTCCATGAATCTTTGGAGAACGTATTCATTATATGTTTACAAGAAACGTGGCTACGAGATCCTCCTACACGTGATGGTTTTTCCATATTGATAAATCCAGCTGGAAAGAACCCTAAAGGCCGGCCTTTTGCAGGAATAATAACTCTCTTGAAAATCTGGAATTGGTGGACGTTGGTGGCTTCCACAAACCCAAATCCATTCGTGCAAATCACTCTGATTAAACTTTCACTGAGAGCCACGGTTACTAATCTCTTGATAATAAATGGATACTGGAATCCCGCTATGATCTCATCTACATCTTTCATCCAGTCAGTATTGAATGAAATTGACCATACTTTTCTAGAATATGAAAATGTCTCCGTACTCATCTGTGGAGACCTAAATTGCAGTTGGTTTAAGTTTGATCTACTTACCAAATCAAATGTTCGGCTGTCTGATCCCGAGGTCATTCCGAGAGGCCAACTTTGGGCTAAAGATCTCTTGGATCGCAACTATCATATGCTAAATGGAACAATTCAAGGCGACTCTCCTGCTAATCCGACGTGGCACAGCATGACTCGGACAAACACACTTGATTATATTTGGGCCTCGACTGACTTTTTCGAAAAATCCATTTCTCTAAATGTGCAGCCGATGTCATCTAGTGATCACAACATGTTGCGACTCGTTTGGCGCGAAGAGCATTGTGGCATGCCAGAGAAATACTCGTACCTACTACAAACAAATGCTGCAGGAAATCGACTGAGAACAAATGGTTCTACTATTGCCCATCTAAGACACAGTATAAATGTACTCCAGACAGTAGAGTACACACTGCTGCTGATAGACCAAACTCAGACAACTCCCAATTCAAGAGTCTTTGGGTCAATGCCAAAACACCTATATAGCTCTGAAGTAGCAGAGGCAAAAAAACTATTAAGGAAAGACCTTAGGCAAATTAAAAGAGAGCAGTGTGACCCGAATTGCAGGGCTTTGGAAGTGAAGAAGCGGCGGCAATTATACCGAAATTGTCTAAGATCACATCTAATCATCATTGATCAAGGACGAGCAGAAACAATGCTAAAACTTCTGGTACAGAAAAATACACGTGAAATCTGGGCCATTTTAAATAAAGGTCGCTCGAAAGCTACTCCAACAATCTCAAATAAAATCTCAAGCGACAAATGGCGAGAATATTTCACTCTAACATACGAACATCTGGCATTCGAAGTTTTCCTGCCGTCCTCTATGTCAAATTCCACTTGGGACATTACACCTTTGTGTGAAGAGATTGAATTTGCAATCTCTAAGCTGAAAAACTCAAGAGCTGCCGGCCCCGATCAAATATCAAATCTTATGCTTAAAAAAGCATAGAATACACTGGGCCAAATTCATTCACGAGTTATTCTCTCAGATCGTAATTAGCAAGAAGCTTCCCTCTTCCTGGTCCAAGGCAATTGTGGTTCCCATATACAAGAAGGGCTGTCGGGCAGATCCTACGAACTATCGCCCGATCGCCCTTCTCGACACAATTGGCAAGATTTTTGGATCTTTCTTGCACCAACAGTTGGTAAATTGGGCTCTCTCAACTGGAAAACTTGACTCTCGACAAACAGGCTTCACCAAAAACGTGGGAACCAATGTGAATCTTACAATCTTGTCACTCTTCAAATTGTCAGCACTGGAGGTGAAAAAAAGAATCTTCTTTGCATTTGTCGACCTTCGACAAGCCTTTGACGCCATCAACCGGACAATACTATGGGCAAAATTACGCTCGTGGGAGTGCCCTGATCATCTGTTAGATCCCATCATCGCCCTGCATTCTAACACTTCGATTCAAATCAGAGTCAACTTACAAGGCGACCTCACAGATCCAATAAGAACGTTTAAAGGCGTCAAACAAGGCTGTCCACTCACAGCAGATCTCTTCAAACTCTTCATAGCTGACCTACCAGAGTGGCTAAAGTCTGTCCATTGCTTTCCTCCCAAGCTTAACGGTCACACCGTAAATCACCTGGTCTACGCTGATGACATAGTGCTGGTCGACCAGACACAAATTGGCCTCCAACATCTTCTCTCTCGTCTGCAAGAGTTTCTATCTGCCAATGAGTTGTGTCTAAATGCAGAGAAAACAAAAATCATGTGCATTGGTCGATCTATGTCAAGGAAAGACAAATCTTTCCGATGGCACACAGAGAAAAAAACACTAGATGTCGTCAAGTCAATCCGCTATCTAGGTGCAATGGTCAACGACTCGATTTGTGAAGCTGCCTGGATTGGCGACTTGATGGCTAAAACAAAGATCTTGAGTCTTCAAGCGGTCAAAATCAACACTGATTACGGGAAATTTTCCATCACCCCCGTTATAATGTTCTATCTCCAAAAAGTAATCCCAACAATCACCTTTGGCGGCGAAGCTGCCTTAAATATCGACCACAATGTCTGGAGCCGTCTGGAAGGAAAATTTTGGAGACGTGTTCTGAATCTTCCGAATTACATCTGAATGTCAGCATTGAGATATGAGTTAGCTTTGAATTCAATTTACATGACAATCGTCTGGAAATCTTTATCTACCTTGCGTAAAATACAACTTGGTTCCTCTATTCCGGCATACAACATCTTGAAGCCGAGTAAAGAATCGATTGACAATGCGCTGATTTATGCGTGGAAGCTTAAACTAAATCTGATAATGGTTGAAGCAGGCATATCCGAAGAAGAGCTAATCCTGCGCCCACAACATGCTAAAAAGAAGCTAGCAACATGGGATGGATTACAACGTACAACAGTCGCTCAGCTCTTAAATCTACTCTGTCTTCTTCCAGAAGTATGGTTAAATTACACTGTCAACCAAAGTTTCTCATGAACTGCCCATCGCGTCATCATAGGGCACAATTCTTAAGGCTACGACTGAATGCTCTAAACACCAACGAGATGCTTTGGATGCGCAAGAACAAAGAAACAGTCAACAACAAATGCCGATTCTGTAAAACAACAGCAGTCGAGTCTCTAAAACATCTAGCAGCCGTATGCCCCATGCTGACAAAATTCTGTGAAGTGCAAAGGAATTCAAAGCACTATCCAATGAGTCAGATGATTGGTGGCACTATGCTGTGGCAGGGCATAATATCAAGCTGCCCTGTAACCTAATTAATTTTTTTGACAAAGTTTTAAAGTCAGTTCCTATCTGAATGTCGTAATTAATTGAAAGTCATGTAATCATACTTGATGGTGCTTTATGAGACTATGTCTCCCAACAGTCCAGCCTGAACTGTTAAACAAGTCTTTGGCAATTCTAAGGAAGAGATGAAAAGGAAAGAGCACTCAGCTTTTTTTTTCTTTTCTTTGAAATGTAACAAAAACATGATATAATATATCAAGTTGAAGTTTTACAATAAAATAAAAAAATAAAAAATAATAATTCCCTGTGCATGGACTGTACAGCCTGTGCCAACATGGAATGACCACTAAAATCACAATTACCCTTTCTCTTGCTCCCATGCAGGGGATGCCAGGTATCCACTGATGGCATGGCTCATGATCCCCATCAAGCAACCCCACCACAGGCACAAAGAGGCATACAACCGTACACATGTATGGACTTGCTGCACCATCGAGCAGACATTTGGCCTGTTGAAGGCCAGGTTCTGATGCCTCAGCAGATATGGGGGAGCCCTCCTTTACAGCCCAGAGAATATGGCCAAAATTGTGCTGGTATGTGCCATGCTGTACAACATGTGAATCCGGCACAACGTCCCCCTGCCCCCTGCCCCCTGACATGGACATGCTGCCACCAGAGGACGAGGATGAAGAAGATGGTGAAAATGCAGTGCGCAACGATGGCAATGATGGATGTGCCACACGGCAAGAATTCATTCAACACTACTTTTGATGAACTGTTACAGACACTGGACATGGATCACACTGTGCACTGGACATGGATCACACTGGGTACTGGACATGGATCACTGTGGGCACAGGACACTATACATGATTAAATGCACTCACACTGAATAAGCAATGTCCAGTCATGTTTATTTTAAACCAGGTGTATTGTGACATGACTATGTACAAATGTGATTGTCATTGCTTACCACTACAATCCCTTACTACTGACCCCACACCCTCTCCCCAACTATCCCCACAACCCCTCCCCAACTAGCCCCTCAACCCCTGCCCAACTAGCCCCACAACCCCTCCCCAACTATCCCCACAACCCCATCCCAACTATCCCCACAATCCCTCCCCAACTATCCCCACACCCCTTCCCCAACTATCCCCACACCCCCCTCCCCAACTATCCCCACACCCCCTCTCCAACAATCCAGACAACCCCTTCCCAAGTACTCCCTCCCCACATGCACATGAACCTTGACCTATTTACACCCCATTTTAGTAGGAGGGGGGGCCCGCTGCAGGACGATTGAGCCTCTGGGAACGACGTTCAGGGCTGCTTTGCATTGAGCTCGTGGGTGTTGTGCTCGAGGATGGGGCCAGTGGGGTGTTGATCTGGTGTTGTTCTGCAATTACCTGGACAAACACGTTTTTTGACTCCACCAGGGAAGAGATAGTACCATTGCTCTGTCTCACAAGCCTCGACAGGTGGTGTACCCCCTCCGTGGCTCAGCCTAGCATATGTGCGGTGTTCTGTGATGTGTCCTGCATTTTCTGGCATGTGAGTTGTGCCTTAGCAAGGTATTTCTGCACCAATGCGTGCATTACCTACTGCCTTTCCTCCATCCTGGTGAGGCGCCCCTCAATGTCACGTATATTGCGTACTCCAGGTTGTGGTATGGGTGGTGGGCTCCAAGGGTCCATGGGACTGAACACAGCACCATCCCCATAGCTACGGTCACTGTGTGTGTCGTGCACACTGGCCTCCATAATGCTGTTGGCTTCAGACCCTTCCAGTACTGGTAAAGGTCATCCTGCTGGCTGGGTGCCGGCAAAATAGATTCATCCTGCTGTGTGGGTGCCAGGGAAACAGGTTCATCCTGCTAGTTTGGTGCTGGGAAACTGGTTCATCCTGCTGGCTGGGTGCTGGGGAAACAGGTTCATCCTGCTGGCCTATCTGCTTGGCAGCAGGTGTTTCCTGCTGGTGGGGCTGCTTAGCAGCAGGTGTCTCCTGCTAGCGGGGCTGCTTGGCAGCAGGTGTCTCCGGCTGGCGGGGCTGCTTGGCAGCAGGTGTTTCCTGCTGGCAGGCTGCATGGCAGTAGGTGTTTCCTGCTGGCCGGGCTGCTTGGCAGCTGGTGTTTCCTGCTGGCGTGGCTGCTTGGCAGCCGGTTTCTCCGGCTGGTGGGGCTGCTTTGCAGGATGGGTTTCCTGGTGGCAGGGCTGCTTGGCAGCAGGTGTTTCCTGCTGTCTGGGCTGCTTGGCAGCAGGGTGTCTCCGGCTGGTGGGGCTGCTTGGCAGCAGGTTTTTCCTGCTGGTGACGGGGCTGGGCCAAAGGTGTTGTTGCACGCTCCAGTCTGGTGGTGGATGTGCTTGGATCCTGGCTCGAGGTGGTGGTTTTCCTGTGGTGAGCCGTGCCCCAGTGCCCATGGATATGTTGCATGATCCCCTTCATTGTCAGATGATGTGTCTGTGGGGGACAGTGAGGCAGGGCATCAGTGATGGGTGTTGATCCATCAGACAGACATCAATGCTAGTACATTCAGAATCATGTGCATTGGCATGGACATGGTGGAGGGTATGACATGGTGCACACATGCATGTGTGGGGGATGCAGTGTGGGTGCATGTTTGTCGTGTGGCCATGGATAGCGCAGTTTCTGTTGACTGGGGTAGTGGTGTTTAACGGTTTGGGTGTTATAGGCATGCCACACGTGCTGTGTGGCATGTTGGGTTTGATTGTAAAACAGATGTGTTTCACTTGTGACTGCTGCCAATGGCTGTTGCTGCGGTGATGGTGATTCAGAGTGAAGGGACATGGTGGGTGTGACAAATGTGTGACAGGTGTCATTGATGTGTGCATCTTGTCATGACGTGGCTTTGGCCAAGTGGTGGCACGGCGGTGACGACAGCAGTTGGGCATTGTCTGGGTGATGTGTGTGTGCATGCAGATGCTACTTTGGTGGCCAATACAGGGGACATGTGGGGTGTGTCAGTGATGTTTGTTTTTGGGTTGCAGCCAAGTACATTGTGCATGTGTGAAACAGGTTGGCGGTGGGTGGAATGGCAGCAGGGATCAAGTTCCACTAACTTGACCTATCCATTTGCATTAGGGCTACAAGGTGTGTTGTGTGACTTTGAGCTTATGGACACTCACTGGCATCATTGGATGTCACATCTCCCACCTCCGCATCTCCAACTCCCTCTATGGCCTCCATGTGCAGGACGGTACTGCACGTCTCCTCCCACGCCTCCAGTTTGATAGGGGATGGTGCTCCCCTCCTGCGGCCAGGCCCTGGCTGTGCTGTGTGGCAAGGAGGTTACGGACACCAAGAAGTATGTCGTCCCACCTCTTCTTACAGTCTAGCACAGTCTGGGGTGTTGTCCCCACTCCCGTAACTTTACGGGTAACATCCTCCCATATGGCCTACTTGCGTATTTGCGCTTGGCGCCGCAGATCTATGCGAAAGACTTAATTTGCATGCTCTACAAGGGTGTCAGCCAGCATGTTCAATTCAGGTTCACTGAACCTCGGCTTGCGGCGACGGACTACAGGTTTCCTTGCAGACATGTCCCTCAGTATTGGTAGCTGCTCAGATTTCTGTAACACTCTTGTGCACTGAGGATTGCAAGGGATTGTGTTTTTGTAATGGCTGCCGATGCATTTCCTGTTCCGGCACGATGATGTTATTTCCGGTGCCGGTAATACCAGGACTGGTACTAACGGTCTCCTCGGAGCTGGATTTAGAGTCAGCGTCAGCGAGGATGCCGGTATAGGGGGTTTTGGGCTGCTACAGTCATGTCAGTGCTACCGTTTCCGGCATTCCGGAATGCACATGCATAGTGACTCAGAATCTACCGTAGATTCCGGCAGCAGTGCTACACGGTAGCACCGGCATGCCAATATTTCTTTTTTTTACTGGCAAACTCGTAATGAAGCCCATTGTGTCGAAACACATATTGGCTAGTCTTTTGCACAAGATAATAATCTGGACTAAACAGCCCACTCAAGACTCTGGGATTTTAAACTCAAAGTTTACTAAAAACAAAATAATATTTTGTCAAACACATCGTAGAGCTGCATTTACTAAGCAAGGGTTTTTTCCTCTACTTTGTCCTACATCTCTGCTCCATGCATCTAGATATAATATATGCATGCAGACATGCATAAAGGAATTGTCAGAATGGTCCAATGCCCAAACTATGAAGGGAGTGAGATAGGCAGGAGAAAGGCGGGAGAAAGATTACAGACTAATTGGGAGATTATTTGCCAGTTGTAGGGCTATAAGCAAGGCTTGCCTACTACTGCCTCAGGAAGTATGTAATTTTTGCGTTAACATTGCAAGTAAATATACCTACCCAGCCCATGGCACGAGAGAGAGAGAAACAGCATTTATTGCAAGACAGTAGTACAGTTCATGCAGCGACCTTTTGCAAAATAAGCAAAGACAAGCGTATGAGATGGAAAGCTACGCAGTAAGAAGTTGTTATTTATGATCTGGGACAGGTCTTATGGTGCACAAAGTGAGCATCACAAATCATGAAACCTGAGCCTCACTAGTCCAACATAAATGGTGCAGTCCTTCCCAGCCCTCTTTTATTTTCTATGGGCAGTGACAGGGGGTTGGCGCAAGTGAATGTGTGATGAACCATGTCGACATATTAAGAAAAAACCCTAATGTATGTCATTGCAGATTCTTGCTCTGACAACTGAATGTTGATGCGGCTGTCACTCTTAGAGGAGAGTGTGCTGTGTGCAGGGACATAATTTCACCAAAATGCCAGGGGTAGCGGAAGCAACATCACACAATCCTTGACATCTGACATCACAGGAAGTGATGTAATTTGACCCCGCCCCAAGTGAAATCATGGGAAATAATGGCACACAACCTTTCACCCCTTGACAAAACAGGCAGTGGCGTCACATAGTATTGTTCCTCAGTACACTAAGAAAAATATGGTTACGATACCACTGTAATATTTCATCACCATATGTAGCGTTAATATCAGTGTGTACAGGCTCATATTACCAAGATCTTTTAGTTGTGTGACCAAATGGGATGGTACCATGTTCCCCTGCCCAATGCACCTTGACAAATACCCACTGGCTACTGGTTGCAGCCAGTTAAAGAAAATAATGTTTGCTTTTTTTGGCCTGGGGTAGCAAGAGAGTCATCAGGGGTAGCAAGAGATCCTGCAAAGGTCACAGCTGCGACCCCTAGTGACCCCCAAATGTCGTCGCTGGCTGTGTGATGTCATTGCAAATTCTGCCAAGGACTGCTTCATGGCAACCTTTAGGGGGTAATTCATAGAATCCAGCGCACAAGTGGCGCACGCGGCTGGTGCACAGTGTGCGCATGCGAATCCCTGCGCCAGCCGCGTGCGCTAAAATCCAATTCCGCGCACAGCGTATTCATGGATTCCAGCCACCAAAACCAGCCGTAGCGCACAGTGGCGCAGCGACCCTGCAGCAGCGCCAGTTACGCCCCCAAGAACGCCTCTCGCGCAGTGAAAAGCCATCAATATACCCAATCCAGCGCAAAGGGCTGCGCTAACCCTGTACCAGCACAGCAAGCGGGCTACGTGTATCACTGGGGTGCGCGGGAAGTACCTCACGCGATTCCATCAGGGTACGTGTATTTCGGGGTGCGCGTGAAGTTCCACACGCGATATCAGCAGGGTACGTGTATTTCAGGGCGCATGGGAAGTTACACACGCGATTTCCGCAGGGTACGTGTATTTCAGGGTGCAGGGGAAGTCTCACACGCGATTACAGCAGGGTACGTGTATTCCAGGGGTGCGTGGGAAGTCCCACACGCGATATCAGCAGGGTATGTGTATTTCAGGGTGCAGGGGAAGTTACACACGCGATTACAGCAGGGTACTTGTATTCCAGGGGTGCGCGGGAAGTTCCACACGCGATTCCATCAGGGTACGTGTATTTCAGGGGTGCGCGGGAATTTCCACACGCGATTGGGCCCGTGCGAGCAGGGTACGCGTATCTCAGGGGTGCGCGGGAAGTTCCACACGCGACTCCATCAGGGTACGTGTATTACAGGGTGCGGGGGAAGTCTCACACGCGAAATCAGCAGGGTACGTGTATACCAGGGGTGCGCAGGAAGTTCCACACGCGATTCCATCAGGGTACGTGTATTTCGGGGTGCGCGTGAAGTTCCACACGCGATATCAGAGGGGAACGTGTATTTCAGGGGTGCACGGGAATTTCCACACGCGATTCCATCAGGGTACGTGTATTACGGGGTGCGAAGGAAGTCTCACAGGCGAATTCAGCAGGGTACGTGTATACCAGGGGTGCGCGGGAAGTTCCACACGCGATTCCATCAGGGTACGTGTATTTCCGGGTGCGCGTGAAGTTCCACACGCGATATCAGCAGGGTACGTGTATTTCAGGGGTGCGCGGGAATTTCCACACGCGATTGGGCCTGTGCGAGCAGGGTATGCGTATTTCAGGGGTGCGCAGGGAGCACCACACGTGAATTGCACGTGTGGGTCCTCCCAGGTGTTCCCTCTACACCCTCCACGGCCCCTGCAGGTGGCTCACACCACAGGGGCCTACCCTACACATGTCCTGCAGGCACCCCATCCACCATGGCCATGCCCCCCAGCCAACCCACATGTCAACTTGCACTACTGCCCACCAACGCATGTCCCCCTGCACCCCCAGCCACCAGGGGCACCCTCCACAGGCCCCCACCCATGTCTCCCAGCACCCCCACCCCCCAGCACTGTGGGGCACCTGCCAGCAGGCCCCCACCCATGTCTCCCAGCACCCCCACCCCCCAGCACTGTGGGGCACCTGCCAGCAGGCCCCCACCCATGTCCAACTCATGTTCCCCAACACCCCACCCCCCAGCACTGTGGGGCACCTGCCAGCAGGCCCCCACCCCCTAGCACTGTGGGGCACCTGCCAGCAGGCCCCCACCCATGTCCAACTCATGTTCCCCACCCCCCTCCACCCCCCAGCACTGTGGGGCACCTGCCAGCAGGCCCCACCCATGTCTCCCAGCACCCCCACCCCCCAGCACTGTGGGGCACCTGCCAGCAGGCCCCCACCCATGTCCAACTCATGTTCCCCACCCCCCCACCCCCAGCACTGTGGGGCACCTGCCAGCAGGCCCCCACCCATGTCCAACTCATGTTCCCCACCCCCCCACCCCCCAGCACTGTGGGGCACCTGCCAGCAGGCCCCCACCCATGTCTCCCAGCACCCCCACCCCCCAGCACTGTGGGGCACCTGCCAGCAGGCCCCCACCCATGTCCAACTCATGTCCCCTCCCCCCCAGCACTGTGGGGCACCTGCCACCAGGCCCCCACCCATGTCTCCCACCACCCCCACCCCCCCAGTCACCAGGGGCAGCCTCCACCAGGCCCCCACTCATGTCTCCCTGCACCCAGGTCCTCACAATCCCCAATCATGTGCGTTATGGTCAGCCTCCACAGCCAAAAGGCCCTACCAAGTAACCCATTCACCCACATGGAAATGGAAATTACATGTTACACCCCCAATGTTCATAAAGCAAATGAACCCATGTCCGTCACACACAATGGTTGCAAATGAATGGGAAAACACCCAATATGACATGCATGAAACCAATGAGATGATACCACACAGTGAAGTATGAAAATAAAATTGTATTAAAAAAAATTGAATGCAAATGAAATGAAACAAACTACAATGGCAATGAAAAAAAGATAAGCTGCATGTCCGTCCAAAAAAATCAAAACTACAAATCCAAATCCAAAAAAAATGTGTTCAAAGTCACATTAAAAATAAAATCAATCCAATGAAGAACTATGTACAAAACATCCAAGGGTCCATGAGCCCAACTGAACAAAGGAAACCTACAAAAATCCCTAACTAAAATGCAACTATATACAAAAAGTGGAGCTGTGTCCGTCGACTCCAAATCATAAGAAGAAACAAATGAAACCTAAAACTAAAGAACTATATACAAAGGCGGCGGGCAAGTCCAGCGGCTCACTCCGTGGTGTTCCGGGCCAGGGCATCATCAAACTCCTCGTCTATGTCCCGGAGGCGATCCTGTTCCATGGCCCGAGGGTCCGCAGGGACGACGCCATCTGCTCCTCCAACCCCCTGCGGATTGCCTCGAGGCACTCAGCCCGCCTCAGGGCCCTCCGCATGGAGTTCTCCGCCCTGACCATTGTGAGCCGCGCCTCTTCCGCCCGCCGCCGCTCCGCACCTATATGCTGGCCCAACCGCTGCCACACGGAAGACACTTCCCGTCCTGGGTCCTCCTGCCCTCCGGCCGATGCCTGCCCCTCCGATGTTGATGGCCCCAAGCCATGATGCCTCCCACGTTGACTCCGCTGCTGCCTCCGACGCCACTGCCTCTGCCAGCACGACGGCATCCAGGCTGATGGAATCCACTGACGCCGTCGTGCACGTGCCCTGCCTGATGATGCCGGCACATCCTCCATCTGCTGGGGTACAGTTGCTGTGGTGCCCACCCCTGCTGGACCTCTGACTCCCGACTGTGGCAGGGATGGGATCCCCACCGAGCTGGCTGCATTGGTCAGGGCAGGTCCACAGGGGGCCCTGGTGGCATCTGGGCCGGAAGACAGCAAGGAGAACGACTGGCGTATAGTCTCCACAGAGGAGGAGAGGGCCGCCAGATTGGCCAACACATGCAGGAAACCCCCGAACATGGACGATTCCAATTGGGCCACGTCGGCACGGTGCTCTTCCTGATGACGTGCGTGCTCCTCCTGGGAAGCACGCACGGCATCACGAATCACAGCCGTGCGCATCGCGACCCCAATCAGGACCTTCTCCATACGGCCAGGGGTCCCCTCGTCCGCAGGTGGAGGGGAGTCAGATGACATGGACATCCCCTCTACCTGCGGACGGGCCTGGGACGGGGCATCCCTGCTGGTGCATGGTGGTGCACCCACAGGGTCAGGGACAGCGACATGCACAGGCCCCTCCACGGGGACCTGTGCTGCCTCCTGCCCCTGCCCCTGGACTGCACCACTTGCACCAGCAGGGATGCCCCCACCAGGCCCCATGTGCGCCTCAGTGGCGGCCTCCTCCTCCTCTGTGGAAACCACCAACCTGGATGGCTCCTCACCGTCTTCCGCCGTAGCAGGCCCCTGTGGGGGCTCACCCACCCCTTCCGCTGCAGCCGTGGGGGCATCCCCGCCGCCTTGCTCCACAGCACCATCTCCGCCCTCTTCTTCACTAGCCGCTGCATAGAGGGAGACATAGAACACAAGCATCAGGGTACTGTACAATGGTCCCCTAGACAGGAAGCAATAGCAGATGAGTGCCACTGTCAAAGTACACTTCCATCATGTCCCTCCACAACACATGTGTCAGTCCAAGCAAAACATACACAGTGACAGTCATGGTGCATGCCATGGACATTTCCATACATGTCCAATGGACTCTCGAAACATACAATGTAATGGAACTCACATGCATCATGGGTCATGCCTATCACATGCACACACTTCACCTCAGTCACATCCATCTGGCCCCGTACACCCCAATCACAGTGGATACAAGGATGACTAGGCTGCATCAGTGAATCTGTACATTGTCACAGACATGTGTCATGCATCCATGGCATCCACAAGTCACAGACACGCAGGTCAGGCACACAGACATGGACACCATATATGTACCTGGCATCAGCACCCATCCGTCACCCCCACCCATGTCCAGGAACAGAGACTGCCATGCTCTCATATGTACAATCTGCATAGGGCTCCCCATGTCACATTTAAACACATGCAACAACCGTGTGGTTCACACATTACTGGTCGCACATGCATTACCATGATGTCCTGCACACATACATGCGTACATGGCCTATGTCACACATACAGGCAAGTATCAGACAACCAGCACACTGCAACATGCCCTGTCTCACACAGCAATGCTTGGCCACTTACCGCTCAACTCCAGACGGGTCTCCCTCTCAAGGACCTGGGTGTGGAGCGCTGGGTGTACGCGTTCCAGGACCCCCATCTGGATGGAACTCATGTGGCCCCGGCCCCCCTCCACGAGGCGCCGGGCCTTCATGAGGGTCCTGGACCTCATTTCTTCCCAGCGCTTTTTGACCTGCTAGATGGTGCGGGTTGCCACCCCCTCCGCGTTGATGGCAACCACACAGTCGGCCCAGATCCTCTCCCGTCCTTCCTTGTTGGCGCGGGACGATCCGAAGAGGGCATCATACTGCCCCAGGACTTGCTCCACCAGGACACCAACTTTGGTGGCAGTGAAGCTGGTGCCCCTCTGCCCCTCTGGCCAGGGGTTGCCACTGGTGCCAGATGTGGATGTGCCCGACATGGCAACCCCAGGGGCAGGAGTGGGTGGGCAACTGGGTCCTGGGGCTGGGCTGTGGAGCGATGTTATCTGAGTCGGGAGTCTTCTGTTCCAGCAGGGGTGGACGCAGCAACTGGACCCCTGCAGATGGCTGATGTGCAGGGACCAAATGGCAGGGCACGGTGGCAGCGGGCAGGCAGGCAGGCAGGCAGCAGCAGATGGCACGTGGGAGGCTGCTCGGGGCACTGGGGGGCAGTAATTCGGCCTTCTGGGCAGGAGCGTGGTCTTCCGTGTGTTTTCGCGTGGCCAGCTTGATACAGAGTGATTTGGCACGTGAAAATCCTGCGTGTCAGCGTGAAAAGCGAGGAAAGGCCCTTAGCGCGTAAGCGCGTCAGCACGCGTACGCGATTTCATTGGACCAAAGGCCCTTACAGCGTAAGCGCGTCTGTGACGTTTTGCGCGCGGCCGTTGCCCTGGCAGGGCTTGGAGATCCCGCGTGCCTTTACACTGTTCTGTACGTGCTTTTCGTGCGGTGCGTGTGTTTTCCATCCGTTGGGGTTCACACGCTATTACTTCACAGCGGGTGTTGGCTACGCATTCTTCTACACGCAAGGCAGACGGTGAGAGGTACCCCGCTCCCCCAGGCCGGATCGCGTGAGAAACTTCACACGAACCCCTGATATACACGTAGCCCGCTCCCCGAGGCCCGATCGCGTGAGAAACTTCACGCGAACCCCTGAAATACACGTAACCCGCTCCCCCAGGCCCGATCGCGTGAATAAGTTCACGCAAACCCCTGAAATACACGTAGCCCGCTCCCCCAGGCCCGATCGCGTGAGAAACTTCACGCGAACCCCTGAAATACACGTAACCCGCTCCCCGAGGGCCCGATCATGTGAATAAGTTCACGCGAACCCCTGAAATACACGTAGCCCTCTCCCCCATGCCCGATCGCTTGAGAAACTTCACGCGAACCCCTGAAATACACGTAACCCGCTCCCCCAGGCCCGATCGCGTGAATAAGTTCACGCGAACCCCTGAAATATACATAGCCCGCTCCCCCAGGCCCGATCGCGTGAGAAACTTCACGCGAACCCCTGAAATACACGTAACCCGCTCCCCCAGGCCCGATCGCGTGAGAAACTTCACGCGAACCCCTGGAATACACGTAGCCCGCTCCCCCAGGCCCGAACGCGTGAGAAACTTCATGCGAACCCCTGAAATACACATAGCCCGCTCCCCCAGGCCCGATCGCGTGAGAAACTTCACGCGAACCCCTGAAATACACATAGCCCGCTCCCCCAGGCCCGATCGCGTGAGAAACTTCACGCGAACCCCTGAAATACACGTAACCCGCTCCCCCAGGCCCGATCGCGTGAATAAGTTCACTCGAACCCCTGAAATACACGTAGCCCGCTCCCCCAGGCCCGATCGCGTGAGAAACTTCACGCGAACCCCTGAAATACACGTAGCCCTCTCCCTCTCCCCCAGGCCCAATTGCTGTATGTTGCCACTTTTGTAATGCGCAGGGACGCTACCGCCTGCCTTCGTGTGGCGGACGTGTTTCGGCTTGTGCGTGTCTTTGGCTGTGCGTGGCTTTGCCCTATTCGATTCCATGCATACGTGTGGTTCGAGTGCGTGTGGGCGTTCCGTCTGCTTCCCTGCAGTACATCCCCAGTTACGCCCTTATTTTCGCGCGTTGTTTCCTATTCCGCGCGTTACGCCCCGTGTCCCGCCCACTTTCTGGTGTATGCGCCGAGGTTGTGCGCTTTCACTGTGCGCGTCGCACACGCCTTTCGGGATGTTGCAGTGACTTGTGCGCCATGCACGGGTTTGGTGCACATCCCGGGGTGTACACGCGCAGGGACTTCCATGAATCGCACGCGTGCGCGTGCGCCTGTTTTTTTCCGCTTGCGCCTGCTTGCGCCTGCATGCGCCTGCATGCGCCTGCTTGCACGTAGATTTTCGGTACGTTTGTTCCATGAATCGGCCCCTTAGTCTTTGGCGACCTGAAAATGAATTTGTACAAGATGACCCTCTGCTGTGACAGCCATAGAGCCAGTACATTACGTTGGAGTGGCCGTGTGGCGCCACAAAACAAGAGCAAGCTTGCGAGTAGCCAAAAGTGTTGGCGTGCACCGTGTGATTTCGACCTGCTGCATCACGCTAGAGGGCAGCTGGCAAGCTGTAATTTATTTATCCTTACAAGACGCTGGTGCATCTACAAAAGCGAAAATCAATAAGTGTGAGATGGGGCCAGGCCCAATATATGACCTAGAAACAGTGAGCCGCCTAGAAGCCACGATTCCTAATAGGTGATGACAGCCCCTGCAGTGAAGAGTTCTACCTGGGAGCAAGCTAAGATATTCACATGACTTGCATTCCTTTTTGATCAGGAAGGGCACTGCTGTAAGTGACATCCTTGAAGAATATACTGTCTATATCAGCGCTTTTATTAGTAAGAATAGCCGAGTCATTCCCCTTCTCTTGCAATAGAAAAAAAACGTCTTCTTTTCTCGATCACAATCTGACCTCTGAAATGACAAAGTCCTCCACTTGATCACTGTCAAAAAAAGTTATCATCCTTTTAACCTCAATTGACGTAAGAAAAAAAGTGCAATATTTGCAATTTAGAGAACTGTAATTGTTGGCACCCACCTCACTACTTTCACACCTTCCATACACTGTGAGTGACTTTCTCTCGTTCCTACTTTGTACTTTCGCTTGTACATTTCTTCATGTAAATAAGATTACTATTACATTTTTTGTTCCAAGGATAGAGAAACCATACCTGATGGCGAATTACCAGTGATGGACCTCATGCTTCCGCTCCTTCTTGCTTCTTGCACCAAAACACTGGAACAATGTACCCCTGTAGATCCGGTCTCGCTCCTCCCTCTTCCGGGCGTATCTGAAAAATGATCTTCTATCGCTCTCTACTTAATCTTACTGGTTACCCAATATTATACACGCAACATTTTTGTCCTCCTTTTTAACTTGTAAAAGCACGTTGGTGAAAAGCGCTATACAAATAATATAAAATACAAATACAAATATTGTCATTGTACTAAAATTCCTTAAAATGATGCCATTTCCACTGGATTTGGTGCATTCCCTAACACATCCCTAGCACCCGGCCTGCACTGCAAAGATACATTAGTATATTAAGTAATGGCCCAAAAAGTCGTCCTCACAATTATGTCAGCCGGAAATGCAGACTTTTTTTTAGACCCCCCCCCCTTACACCATACAAATATGTGGGGGGGTATGTAATATAATGATAATATGGGGGAGTGCAGAGGGTCTCCCCCGGATATCAATTTGTGGTTTAAGGGGGTTGAAAAATAACTAACACAAAAAAAAGGCATTTTCGGCCATCGTAATAATAGTGGGCACAATAATCACATAGATCCGTATATTCTTACCATGCCAGGATACCAGTGCTGACATTAGCTAGAGCTTGCTTCCCAGGTGAGTATGCAAGAAGGTGCTTCTGCTAATCAGGACTGCATTTCTATCAATTCTTTGACTTTCAATGATTTCCCAGGTTAGTTTCCAATTGCTGTATGCAAGACCGGTTCTAACATTTCACAAACATAACCATTATTGTGTATAAAAATGAGATGTGGTCATTTGAAGACTTAACTCCTGCAATTAGCTTTTATAATGGAGATCATTTCTTGGTTGGACATCTGTGGTTTGGGTGACCCCCTTATTAAAAAAACCTGATCTCTCCCCCGATGACCCACTTAACTATCGCCCTATCTCTAACTCCCCATTTCTTCTTAAGATTCTCGATAAAGTGGCTTATGTCCAACTATTGGCTCACTTAAGAAACGGCAACATCCTGAATAAGAGACAGTCTGGCTTTCGGGAAAAACATGGCACAGAGTCTGCTTTGTTGGATTTAAAATAAATCTAGGCTCCTTAGACACATGGATCAAGGCAACCCCAGCATGCTGATGCTGTTGGACCTATCCGCCACCTTCGACCTGGTAGACCATACGTTACTGGTCTCCAGGTTGAGGGAGGTGGCGGGTTTCTCGTCGGCGGCGGCGGATTGGGTCACCTCTTTCTTGAAAAATCGTTACTGGAGAGTGAGCAGCAACTTAGCTGATTCCAATATCAAGGAGCTGACGCAAAGGGTTCCTCAGGGAGCCTGCCTCTCTCTGATTTTCTATAATCTCTTTATGGTTCCGTTTCTTGATTTCTTGGACATTAACAACATTGAGTTTACTAATTACGCTAATGATACTCAGTGTATCATACCCATCTCTGGTGTCTTCTCCGATGACAAACTCCACATCAACAGAATGTATCTGCTTATTCAAAGTTGGATGTGCTCCAATGGCCTGGCCCTTAACACAAGCAAGACAGAGCTTATGCTTGTGGGTACCGCCCCCAAGATCCGTAACCTTGAAGATCAATATTCCAAATTGGTTATTGATGAATGTGTTATAGTGGTCAAGAAGAAAGTCAAGACTCTGGGCATTTATCTTGACTGTAATCTTAATATGAAAGCTTAGGTTGGTATCCTGGTGGCTTCATCCTCCTACTATATCAAACTGCTCCCACATGCTCGACCATTTCTTTCCCATGCTAGTAGGGAAACCCTTGCCAGGGCATTGATTAGCTCCAGGCTTGATTATTGTAGCAGCCTATTAATTGGTCTTTCTAATGGTGAGCTTAACAGACTGCAGGTTGTGCAGAATAATGCTGTTAGGGTTGTCATGGACAAGAAAAGGTCTGATCATATTTCCGAGGTGAGAAGGGACTTCACTGGCTCCCTATTAGGGAACGTATCCTCTTTCGGCTCTTATCTATCTCTTTTAACTGCCCGAAACATTCAGGCCCTAGTTATCTCAGTGAGGAACTACGACCTAAAGTGAGCAAACATAATCTCAGATCCAACAACCAATATCATCTTATGCTTCCGGTATGTAAACTATCGCAAACCAAGGCAGGTGCCTTTTTCTCTGCAGCTCCTGTGGCCTGGAACAATTTGCCCTTGAAATTGAGATCAGAAAACTCCTTTTGTGTATTTAGAAAAGGTTTGAAGACACATTTGTTTAAATAATCTACCTCTGGTTTACTAATTTCTTCGTCTTTTTCTTACCCTTCTATTTTCTCAATCACTTCTCTCATCTGTTTGTCAGCGCCCTTAGGCCTTCGGGACAGAGCTTTCTGCGCTATATAAATGTTAAATAACATAAATAAATCATCACCATAAACATGTCGGCTAAAGAGCTGACACTTTTGTTGTTGTTGTTGTTGTTTTACATTTGTTGAAATACATTTAGGGCCTAATAACAGGGTGGATGGATGATGTAGACCAACATTATTAAATAACATTGCCACCAGCGGTAATCTAAAAAATCAACCCAATTACACTAGTACCACTATTTTTGTGGTAACATGAGCAGAGTTCCTTAAATATAACCAGCTATGTTTCCAAAGAAATCCACTTCACCCTCATCTGAAAATGGATTGCGAATAGTAGTGGTTCATACCATTACTGTTCACTTTTAGTACTGACGTTTTATGCATTACATGTGAAATGTGACGAAAAGTTGGGAAATATTTGTAATTGATTTGTCTATCCATTTCCATCCTCATTTTGACGTTGGAAATGGGAGAGTGTACAGTAGTATGAATCATAACACTACTTTACATTTGTTGTAATTACTTTTCTTCATTACAACAGAAAGGTTCTGAGAAGACTTACCCCATCTAATGTGCACATGAATGGTTCCTTGGCAATATTTACCACCAGCAGTAAACTACTACAATACCAACGGATACGATACCAGCATTCCTGAAATTTGATGGGTGCTAAAACAGGCCTACCGCTGCCTGCTTTAATGTAACCCAAAGCCTGCAATAAGGCTCTAGTTCTACAAATCTAGACCTCGATGGCTGGATCCATGTTGGATTTTCAGGAGACCCCTCATTAATATTCATGAGATACATTTTTATACACTGATTCTAAATGTATTCAAGTTGTTCCTCATGAATATTAATGAGAAATATCCTGAAAACAAGTCAGGATTCCGGCCCTCGAGGCTATACTATGCTCACACCTTTCTTTGGTTTGTATGATTGTCACCAGTGTCTTACATCAGTGCCTTACATCAGTGCCTAATATTACTTGAATTGATTGAATAGAATAGCATAGCATAGCATGACAGTGTAGTGTGGTATGGCATGGCGTAACTATTCATGTTATTAACCTATCTAACATAGTAACCCCACTAACTTTAACAAAACAAATCTAATTAGTGATTACAGTGGGTTCGCCTAGGCCATAGCCCATGGTGCAAACAGTAGGTGTAAACGGTTGGTGCAGACTGTGGATGATGTCTTAGAAAAATAAATGCACCAATTGCAAACCAATCCACAGTGTGGACGTGAGGCTCAGAACATGATGAAACTGCGGAATTCAGTTTGCAAAGACAAATCATTGTTTGAGCAGGAAGCGCAGGATGAGAATGTTGCATTTTCATCCTGGCCTGGAGGTACAAATTTGAATGGTAAAAAGCTAAAAGACTTCTGGAAACTTACAGAAAGGCTGGCCATACTGATGGGTGACCTCACGACAAAGATGTGGGGATGTAATATACATTCTGTATGAAGGGATAAGAAAAGTGGGATGGCATGAAAAAGGAGGCTTTAAATAGAGGAAAGAGTGGAAAGGAGGGGTCTTCTTCTGAGAAAGATGGGGACCAAACAGAGACGTCATTTAGGGGTCACCAGAGGGTGCAACTGTGACCTCTGAGGTCTCCCTTGCAACCTCTGTGTCTCCCTTGCAACCTCTAAAAAAGAAAACCCCAAAAAAAAGTGTTCTTTTTTTTTTTTTGCAAGCTCCTGGGCTGTGGCCAGCACCGTGTGGCTCTTCCTTTCTGGCGTGGCTGGCTTTCTTGTTCAGGCCCCTTAAATAAAAATAAGAAAAATAAGAACAGGAGTGCTAACACTTTCAGCACTGACCCTCAATAAGAAAGAATAGGAATACCAAATAATGTGTCTTTCTGTAATTCTATACAATAATTGCTAGACTCATTAAAGGTTTATTTCAGGCACACTTCAGGGGGTGAGTCACTGATTTAGCCTGTTCTTAAACGCCTCAACTGAGCCTTTCATCCTTCTGAGGTCGATAAATGAGTACTAACACAGATTGGGTGATATTGGGTGTATATTTTGTCAATAGAATGCGCTTAAGCGTAAGTGCTATATAATAACACATCATTATCATTTGGTCATGGACGTCTGCTTGCATTCACAGTAATTTGGTAATATGGGCCTATACACACTGATCTTAACGATACATATGGCGATCCATTCTTGTATGAAACGTACATCACATTATAGTGATATCATAACCATATTTTTCGTAGCGTACAATGCTATGTGATGCCACTTCCTGTTTTGTCAACAGGTAAAAGGTCGTGTTCCATCGATTCCTGCAATATCACTTTGGGGTGGGGTCAAATGACATCACTTCCTGTGATGTCATCAGGGGGTCAAGGGTCGTGTGGTGTCACTTCCGCTACCCCTGGCATTTTGGTGAAATGACGTCCCTGAGGAGATTCCGTAATTCGTTCTACACATATTGTGTAAAGTAAATGCATGTGCTGCTCCTGTCACTGCTGTACTCTTTGTGTGGCTTTGTGTGTGTGTGTATGTGTGTGTGTATGTTCATGCGCACGCGTGTGTGAGGTAGCGTGTGTAATTGCAATGTTATTGCTGTACCTCTTCTGGATGTAATTGGCAAGGACATTGCTAGCGAACACCAGCATTTGTGTACACGAGAGAATGCTGTATTATTAATGCCACTGCATTACCTGCTCTCTCTGCATGAAAGAGGATTCACAGCCTTTCTTTTATTCGTCTTAAAACATAGAACATGTCATTTGTTTTCATAATGTACCAGCTAGTCCTGCGTAATTTCCATGCACATCCCAGACATAAATAAAAACGAAATAGGAGATAATAAAGTGGGGCATGTTGCCTTTCTCCTAGGGTCGTACACTTGGGTACTCGTTGTGGTGCACATCCAAGTCGCTGCTTAGCAGAGCTCACTGTTACAGAGTCAGTGAAGCGAACTTGCTCTGCTTAGCAGCACGCTTTAGCAGCGTCAAGCCCGGTTTACAAAAAGTCCACCAGTAATAGGCTGTTTTGCCTAGTTGGCAAGTAACTCTCCTCAGTCAATTTGGCGCTGACATTTGCATCAACTAGCAAGTGCACAAATTCGCATGGGACTGTGTAACCAGTGCAGGGGCACATCAATTGCAACAAGGTTGGCCAAGCTCCGATGCAGGAGGGCCTGCAGACACACTAATACGAAGCCATCTGTCCATGAACATTGTTGCTGCTGCAGGGCTGCACACTTCTCCTGCTGCCTGACTTTGCCCATGGCCAGGGCAGGGCTTTGGCATGCTTGACCAGCTGGCATGTCCCAATCAAGACGTTGGGGAACCAAAGACGAAACCATTTTAAACAATCTCGGTAAAAGGTCACACAAATATTAACAAAAATGAATTCATCATGAGTAAAGGGGAAATATACCATTAGGCAACACAGCCAGATTCTTCTTAAAAGCAGAGTCTAGTCAATGAGCCAAAGTGAGACTAGACGAGCACGTGATTATCTTTGCGTATGAAGGTACCTGGCATCCTTTTGTGAGCCACAGAAGATTCACAAGGCGGCAAAGAAGGAGGGCAGTACTTTGCTTCCAGGGGCCAGGAGAACATTCAGTGACTGTGATGGATTGCATTTAAGCCTTTTTCTATCCCTAACCTATTTTGTAATTCACTTTCCTTACGTTGCATGATGATGCCACCGGGCTAATTAGGAAGAACCTTTTATTCCTCTCATTGATTAAGTAGGTGTGCCATTCAAATGTTACAAATGCCCTTTCACAGACATGCACTGGCAAACCAAAAGGTCTAACTTTGCCAATGTGTGGGTTACAGCATTTTCGGTTTTTAGTGCATTTTGGTGACACAAAGCACTGCCGTGTGTGGCAAAATCTTTGCTACACAAAAGAGAGAGATACAGAAAGTGAGTGAAAGAGAGGGGGAGAGGGCGGAAGAGAGAGAGAGCTAGAGAGACAGAGAGAGGAGGTGCTGGAAATCAGAATATTTGTTTATTTTTCAATGTATAAAGCGCCTAAGCCCGGGAGCATAATCAGTTACACGAAGTAAGGAAGCAAGGAGTTCATGCTTTTATGGTGGTAAAGCAGCAGCGTTAGGCAAACAGCCAGGTGTTCATGGCTCTTTGGGAGGCCCAATATGATTCCTCGGCTCTTAGGAGAGGTGGGAGAGAGTTCCAGTGGTTGGCGTCCAGCGTTGGGAAGCTTGAGCCTCTTCCTCTGGCTGATTTGAATTTCCGTTGAACAAGACGGTGTGCGTAGGCTAGTCTGGATGGTCTAGTATGATTGGCTTTCGAGATCTTTTGTGACAGGTAAGGGGGTGCTGACTAAGTGAAGCATCTATATGTAATGGAAAGAGTTTTTTTAAGGTTATCCTTTCTCAATTGGGGAGCAAGTGGGCCTCCCTTCTTGCTGCCGAAATGTGGTCTCGTTTCGGGATGTTGAGGGCTGAGCAGAGACCATTGTTCAGGACCACTTGCATCTTTCAGATGTTGTGCCTTGAGGCGTCAGCAAAGAGTGTGTCACCCTAATCGCCTTGAACCATTGACCGATCAGGAAGTGGTGAGGAAGCTGGTTGGTGTTAGGAACTGTCTGGCAGGAGTAATCAGCTTGGTCGTGCATGCAGCAGAAGATGCGATGGAGTTCACTTGGTTTTTAGTGAGAGTGTGGCATCAAGGTGGACACCCAAGGTTTTCACTGTAGTGGATACTGGGATCTGAAGGCCTTCAATGTTAAAGGCAATGTATTTGTCGTTGAGCTTTCTCAGCATTGCTGGGGGTCCTACCAGCAAGAACTCCGTCTTGTCGTCATTTAGACAAAGATGGTTCATAGCCATCCATGCCAGAATTGTCAGGTAGATCATGTTGAGGGTGAGCAAGTCATTGCTGTAGTTGCCCAAAAGGGGAAGGAGGATTTGGTTGTAATTGTCATAGTTGGTGTAGGATATGCTGATGGAGTCCATAAGGTCAAAGACAGGTTTGTTAAATATATTGCATAGGATGAGGTATACACAGGACCCTCTTGGTACAGAATATCTGGCTGTCATGGCAACCGGCAAAGCTGGTGTCATGAAACAGAAAAAAGCACAATTGGTTTATTTAGGTGACCTTTCAGCATTCCAATGAGCAGAAAATTTGCATTAATTGGGCCAATCTTGAGTTTTCTTTGAAATCATGTGCTTTCATTCTGCTTAGTAACACCAATTGGGCCTTGTCTGCCCAGATGTGGATCCTGTGCCTGCTGGGACTACAGATCCAAGCTACTCCACACTGATGAGGCCCAATGAGGTTGAAACATGTCTTGTGCTCTTGAGCAGATGGATGCAACCAATTTGTGCAGGCTGCACTAACCCTTTTGAGGTGGGACCAAGCCTGATTTGTGTATGGTCTTTCCCCTTTTGTAATGGCTTGACAGGCAAAGAACGGTGGTGTGGAGGGTTGCCCAGAGCAATATCAGAGGTAAAGAATAATTCTAAACCTTCTGGCCATTTATTTTGCTTAGTCACCCCGAGTGGGACGAGTATGCCCAGAGATAGGATCCCCTTACCTGCTGGGCCTACTCACCCCGATTAGGACGAGTATGCCCAGAAATAGGATCCCCTTGCCTGCTGGGCCTAGAGACCTGAGGCTGACCCATATCTGGGGATGCCTGTGGTCTTGTGCAGAAGGGATGTGGCCAAGCAGTTCTGGCTTCACTGCCCCTTTTGGAGTGGGGAAAAGCCTGATGTGCGCACAGTCTTTCCCCTTTTGTAGTGACTTGGCAGGTGATGATCGATAGCCTAGAGGGTTGCCCAGTCCAATGCCAGAGGTCAAGATTAATCACCAAGCCATCACCTCTTTTGCATTGCTTAGCCACGCTGAGTAAGACGGGTATGCCCAGATGTGGGTCTCGTGCCTGCTGGACCTAGAGACCCAAGCTAATCCTTGCTCATGAGCCACAACAACCCTGAAACATGTCTGGGGATGCTTGTGGTCTCATGCAGAAGTGATGTGATCATGCAGTTCAGAATGGACTGCCCCTTTTGGGGTGGGACCCAGCCTGATTTGCATATGGTCTTTCCCTTTTTGCATTGGCTTGGCAGGTGAATATTGATGGTGTGAAGGATTGCCCAGAGCAATGGCAGAGGTCAGGATTAATTCTAAACCTTCCAGTCATCACTTCTTTATTTTGCTTAGTCACCCCGAGTGGGACAGGTATGCCCTGATGTGACTACCATGACTGCTGGGCCTAGAGACACAAGGTACTCATCATTGATGAGGCCCAACGAGGCTGAAACATATCTGGGGAAGCTTGTGCTCTTAGTGTGGGCTGGACTGCCCAATTTGGGGTGGGACTAAGCCTGATTCGCATATGGTTTTTCCCTTTTTGTTTTGGCTTGGCAGGTGAAGATTGATGGTCTGGAGGGTTGTCCAGAGTAATGCCAGAGGCCACGATTAATTATAAACATTGCAGCTATCACCTCTTTTGTTTTGCTATTTCATTCTGCTTTGGTGCACATTGATCCTCCCTTTGATCCTGCTCAGACCCATGTCTGCCTCCGACTGCTTTATTTACTGCACACCACCACAGGAATGCTCAACATCACTGCCTGTGACATTGACTCCTCAAATCTCCTCATCTCATCCTCTGTTCATAACCATACAACCCACCTTCCCGAGAGTGTTCTCAAGATGTGACCTACCTGCTCACCCTGCTGCCCCAAGAATCTTTTTTTTAATAATGTTACCCAGTTACGTTTACTTGTGACCTTTTTTAGTTTGTTTTGTTTTCACAAGTACTTTGGTTCTCTTTCTAAAGGACGTTGAGCTTGTTTTGAGCAAGCAACGCCAAATTCTCTTAGAAGGAGAACGAAAACTACATCACGGGGAGGGTTGTGATGCAGACACAGAGTCAGGTTAGATTAATTTTTTGATTCTACAACCTACGGACATCAGGCATGGATCGTCTTCGTGGGGGCAGAGTACCAGGAAGGCAGGCCATCAGGTAGGGATATTCTGCTGTGGGGAGTCCAGAACCACATCACTACCCACCTCCAACTAATGCACCACTCCAAACCACCCCTCTACACCACTAATTTACACCACCACTCCATGCCAACACGCACCCTCACCGCTACACCTCCACACCCCTACACGTCCATTTCATATCGCCATACCATTAGTCTACACCATTAGACTATACTACCAGACTACTCCAAACCACTCGACACCACCACTCTACATCACTACTTCACACCATCACACAACCATTCCACACCAGCACAAAACAATCACGCCACCTTACTCTGACACCTTTACACTTCACTCCACCTGATCATACCGCTACACGTTAACACCTTTACAACCCATTCCACTCCACATCCACAACCACACAACCACAGGCCAACACCTACACAACCCATCACCTCCACACCTCTAAGTCAGACCACTGCTTACATCCAAAATATTCCACACCACTCCACACCACCTCTTTACACCCCTACTCTCCACGAGATAATCACTACATGCCACCACTACACACCACCACTACACATGACCACACCACCGTACCACCATTTTATTACCACCACAGCTCTACATCTCTTCACCTCTTCCCCACTCCACACCATCTTACCCACTACTATAGCAACATTCGACGCTAATACACAGTGCCTCACAGCTACACAGCAGTACACACCACCACTATACTTTATCACTGCACACCACCACTACACCCCAGATATCTACATCCCCAATCCACACCACACAACCACTCCTCACTACTACTGCACAACACCACTTAATACCACTACTCCACACCATCACTCTGCACCACCACCCCACACCACCACTCTTCTCAAATGCTATGTAAAACAACCACCACACTCCAACACCCCAGTCCATGCCATCACCACAAAGCACCACAACTCACCACTACACATTTTCACATTACCAAGCTAATCCACCACAGCTCCACACTTCACACCACCACACAACCACAGCCCTACATCTCCACATCACAACGCCCCTACTCTTCCATCCCTCACCACGACTCCACTATTTACACCACCACTCTACACCACCAGAGCACAAAGCCAAGTACCCTCATGCCTGCAATGCTGAATCTCCATACCACTACACTATAACTCCATAACACCAACCATACCACCACTTCACACCACCAGACCACTCCACACGATCAGAAAACTCCACACCACCACTCTACACTACTATTCTATCCCATATCATTACCCCACCTCTGCTCTACTCCTTCACACCACCACCCCACACCATCAATAGCACCATGCTACTCCACTACAACACTCCACATCACCATCATACAACTCCTCACCTCCACACAATTTGATGTATACACTGTGCAGCACTCAACAGCACCACTCTATTCTATCACTCCACATCACCACATCACACTACCACTGAACACTACTCCTGCACAACACCACTTTACACCACTGATCCACACCACCACTCAACATCATGATACCACACCACCATTCAGCACAAACACTCCACAAGACAACCACCATACTCCTACAACCCTAAGCACTACACCCAGTCTTCACCATCACCTCAAATCACTCCACACCTCCACACCACCATGTCACACCACCAACACACCACACAACCACAAGCCATCACCAACACCTCCTACAGCTTCATACCCCTACCAGAGCACCATTCATTATCCCAACATTTCAAACCACTGTCATTCTTCACCACAACTATAGCCCCCTATGCCTCAACATCCCTACATCTCCAAACCTCTTCACCTCCATTTGAAATCATCACACCACCACGCCATACCACCAGACCACTCCACACCACGAGCTGTCTCTACATCTCTTCACACCATAATCTGGAGGACACTCTACACCACACCAGCACCTCACACTTCCACTACACCACCACAAAACCATCACACTATCACGCACTGCTACACCTTGACACACATACATCCAACTCCACACCAACACCACAAAACCACAGCCCTACAGCACTACACCTAACAAATCCACTTTCATACACTTCCACACCACCACTCCACACCACAACTCCACATCCCCTCCCAATTCAACACTCCACATCACCACACCACAACCACCACTCCACACCACAATGCACCCTCACCCTACACTTATATACCCCTACAACTCCACACCCATACAACTGCACCACTTCACAACAGCAATTGACACCACTAGACGAGACAATTTCACACCACTCTAGACCACAACTCTATATCACCAATCTACACCACACCACCACTCCACACAACCACACCACAACTGTATAGCCGGAGCCCTCATTATCCGAACAAAAAAGCCACTTTAATTGTCCCGTGCTGTGGACACTGCAGGCCACGGCGATAGTTTAGGCAACACACCCTCACTACATACCCCCCCTACATATATACAACTAAGTTAACCCACTATGGGTTGCACACAGCTATCTAAACTATAAATGCATCTTCCAAATTAGGGAGAACAGTTGTTAAGCACATATCAATACATAGGACATATAATTGACATGTAATTATTACACACCCAGCACCATATACTAAAACTTCAGAGGTCCAGCCCAAGCCTGTACCAATTCTCTGGTAGTCTTTTAGATCTCCCAAAAGGTTCCTGAGGGGAAGTTGAGTAGTTCATGAGGGCTCAATAAGATAGTGCAGGGAAAGTACTGAAGTTAGTTAGCGCAGGGAAAATTAAATATGCAAAATAGGGACTCAAGCTAATATGAGCATGGAATGTGGGACCAGTCTGAGGCATGAAAAAGTATGGACTGCCTGCCCTCGTCACCTCCGATTCGTTCTTTGGGTCACGAGACCTGGAGCACCTATTCAAATCTTCCACCCAGGGCAGCCTCGCTTGGGTGGCCAGCTCGGGGCTCAGTCAGGGGGCACCCCCTTGAATGTCTGTTCAGGAGGAGAGCAATTCTCTGACGGGCCCATAGGTCAGCGCTCACCCTCTAGAACTTGTAAGACAAGATAGCTGCACCATGTGAGGGATGGGGGTGCAGGATTCACTTACTCTGACACGACTCAATAATGAGGACTCAGTAGTTTGGCAAAGGGAAGTCCATTTAATGACAAGTACATCAAACAGGGTCATCATTGACGCCTAACTCTACAAAACTCAACATGCAATATAATTGGTTAGGAACGGTTACTTATGTATAGGTACTATATCTGTATATGATAATGGGGCATGCGGATTGGATAGCTCTTATCAGGTGGGCGTCTATGTCCATCCCACTACATCACACGTGATTGACGTCACTACAAGTAAGACATCTCATTGGTTCTACTATCCATAGGACTCCAGATAACTTGGTCCATTGTGATTGGGTAGGTTACACCCCTAAACATAATCCACATTTTAATTAGCAGCATGCAGAATGGATACCCACAGGCCTGGTGTACCAAGTTTCACCCTGCCTCCCTTCCATCAACCAGTATCTTAGAGCTATGTGTCAATTAGTTGGCTGGGTTTGGCCTCGAGACTGTAGTCTCTTATCGGGAAAAGTTATGGCATCCTGGGTTCTGGATGACATCAGGCGATGGTACCTCTTCGCCCCCGGTGGGTCATGTGTCTGTTCACCATGATTTTCCTTCAGTGTCCAGCTTTTATTGTATTTAATTCTGCTTCGGCCCTACCACCTGCCTGGGCCTCTCTTATCTTGACCTTCACGGGCGAGCTGGTATGCTCTGAAGTTTGGTTCTTGCGAGTTGACGCTCACCTCCCTTCTCTGGGTGACCTCAATTTCCCAGGCACGAGCCGCTCTCTATTGAGTTTCAATTCCGCTCTTCCTCTCTGTTCTGGCTGAGTTGTGAAACTTGGCCTGCCTGGCCTCTGCCAGTCTGGGCCCATTTCTGCTTTACAAAATGGAGTCGCACTCGTATAACGTGCCTCTTGAGGTAGCTATATAGTTGGCGTATGCAACTTCTAATACTCTAATAAGCATTTCAAGCAGTATCATTTTCTTAGCTTCTTGCGTTCCAAGCTTATTTACACACGTTTGACAGGTCAGTTGTTCTCATCATGTCTAGTAACACGTTTCCTTATTTTTAGCATCGTCTCCTTCCTGTGTTCGTTACACTGATTTGCATAACAGCTTGTTCTAACGTGTCTTACTCGCGTGCTGGTTCGGGCCATTGTCATTTCTATTGGCCCTCCATTAAGGCTCTTGGGTTTCTTCGTTGACTGTATGTAGGTACTCCTCATTTCGTATCATTGGCTAGTATGGCTGTTTGATAGGGTACCATGCCGCCCAGGGTTGTCTGGTTATGGATGCTTCAACAGGTACGGATCTTCTAATGTACACTGGGCAGAGTCCCAGTGCAACTCTATGTTGGTTCATTTGCTCTTCATACGTCACGTACCTTGGCAAGTACCTTCCTGGTACCTTGAAAGGAGGGGCAGGGGTGCAGGTCATGTCTGGGACCTCCTTTACGCTCCCCCCTCTGGTCGGTTCATCGACCACTTCTGCTTCATTTTTCATCTCTGTTTCTTTTGATTCTTCAGTGTTTTGTTCATCGTCTTCAGGGTTGCCACATGCTGGTGTGAACATGTGCGTCTTTGGAGTCCATATTTTTATCACGCCTTTCAAACTCTCTGCTGTTTTCACATATTCATCCTTGTTCCAGGTCATTAGCTGACATTGTCCATTTGGACTGCAATAGATCCATTTTCCTTCATACCTTCGTTGCTTTTTAACATATGTGAATTTTGTTCCTTCTGACGCAAATTTGCTGGCCTTCACGAAGTCTCTTATTTCTTCATCAGTTAGGTCTCTAGGCTTCCATCTTGGCTCAACATCACCCATTATTTTTATCCCTATGGCTTTCTTCGCAGTTTTCTGGCATTGTGTAATGATTATCTTGATAATGCAGAATCCTAGCAATACCATTGGGAGAAGAGCTCCCAGAAACTTGAATATATCTGCCATCCATTGTGGGACCCACGAGAATTGGTCTCCAAACCAGCTGTCATCGTACACTTCATCACTTTCATCGATCATCTGGTTTTTCAGGCTTGTCAACACACTTATGGCCTCTGCTAGGGTTCAGTTTTCTTCGTCGTGTGATGGTACAAATGTGCAACATGATTCTCCGATTTTTACACAAACACCTACATCCATCGCTGTGATCATGTCAAGCACATATCTGTTTGGAGGGTCATCAGTCTGATTGCTCTCAGTTCTTCTTTGATCGCGTTGAATCCTTTTATAGTGGTATTGATGGTCTGCAATAATTCCCATCCGGTTATCTGTAACCGTTTAGCATTCACTGAAACTTGGATGTGGGGTAGGAGCAATGTTGTGAATACTATTGAGGTGAGGCTGAATAGCTTGTGTCCGTAGGGGATTGCATGAAATGCCTTTTCTGATTTGGCAGAAAAGTAATTTTCTCTTTTTATCCTGGATACTAGTTCCGCAGATCTCCTTCTCCTTAGATGAACATCTGCATTCGGGAAACTGTCCAAATTCAGGTCTTTCTTGGGCATCACTAGTGCAGGAACATGGACATTCACTATTGTGCATATGCCTCCCCAGTTTCACGACTGTCTTATGTATGTCTTGGATCCACACGTCCAGTAGTGATCCATAATCACTGCGGTTCCATGTACCATTCCTGGGGCGTCGAAGACTCGTCCACAGTTCTGATTCCCTCCCATCTTCCTCATACCATTGTTTCTGAAGCATAGTTTTGGGTTCTCAAGCGATACTATCTGCAGGGGTCGCCCTCTGTCTTCGGCCCATGTGAGTAATCTTGCAGGTTTTGGCCACAGTGGCTTGCATCCGTTCCGCACTATGTTGATGGTAGGTTCGTAATGTCCGGTGACCATCCAGGCTCTGCAGATCACCACTCCTTTTTCCCATCCGTCTGGTGACAGCACTGTTCCCCAAATCTACATCTGGCCCTGTTTTTCCAACTTCGGGCTTCTTCTGGAGTTTTTCCTCAGATATTTAGCTTCTGGTTCACTTCCCATCTAATTGGTGCCCCTTTTACATCTGGGTTCTCATACCTGATAACATGATTCCTCGTATGAGCTCTGTTTCTTGTTTTTATGGCTTGAACATAATCATCCTCATCAGGATCCGTTACATCAGTTGCCCATGGAGGCATCACTGCCAATGAACTGGCCTCTGGTCTTGCACATTGCTACGTGTGAAATACAGTGTGCTGTCTGGACATCAATTTCTACAGCCACAAAGATCTTAGATTTTCCCATACTGTATGGTAGGAGCGCACAGACAAAGCATTCTCCTTCTGAGTTCCTTCGTCCTACTTCCTTCATGTGTTGGTACCATATTTTGTTTCCAAGATGGGCTGTGTTGTCCAGGTAGTCGTTAAGTTCATTGTTATCTTCATATGGGCTTCTCTTGATTCTCAGCGTTCTTCTGTAGTTTGCTATGACTGTTAAGCGGAAAACCTGTGCAGTTCCCTCTGGGACCACTGCAAAAGATTTAGGCTTACAGGTGTTGGCAGTAAACCCACTTGGTAGCTGTCTGTACCACACGGATTCACCTGGTAGCTGTGGCTGAGCAGTCAGACCTCTCTCAAGAAAAGTTAGGCAGTATGTGGAGTATACAAAATAGGGCAATTTACACGGTAGAACAAGCAAGAGCTTGGGTGTAAAGATATATAGGTATTTATTTATAACAACACATCTATGAAAAACACTCTGGCACTAACACGGCAAACAACTTCAATTACAATTACTATAAGTAAATCAATCCCCCTAACAATAGTTCGACAACTCTAGGTTCAACGGCACCACTTATTTGCAGACAGAGGGGAATGCTTTAAACTAGATGGCACTCTAGTATTCATTAGGATGGGAGAGAAAAAGGCAGGGTATGAAATCAACTCGGTACCAACACTTTTACGAACAAATGCAAGGCAAGTAAGGCAGGGTCTACTGTAGATCGCAAAGTCAGAGGCCAGGCCCACTCGGAGAGAGGCAAGGCGATATGTCCCAAAAAGTATCACAGTGGCAATGCACTTCAAGTCTTTGTCGCAAATTGTTATAGAAAGATTGGACCAGTTCAGAATAGAAAGTTAAGAAAGCTTGGAGGCCACCCAATGGAGAGGTGAGGATTAAGACACCTCACGCTACTCATCACAAGGGAAGCCAGGCGGACACGGTACCTTGTATGTGGAGAGACAGCTCCGGCGGGGGCAGTTGTTCCTGGTGGTGGATGCAAGTCGGGGCTTTGCCAAGAGAAGAGATGATCTCGTCGTCGAAGGAAAGTTGAAGATAGTTGCACCACCAGGGAAGAGACCAGCCACGGAGTGCTCCGTCACAAGGCACCACCTTTTGGTCACGGTATGGGCTAGGGGCTATCCGGTTGCCGGGGTGCTCAGCCCGGGCAATTCGACCACTACGCCCTGGAAGCGAAGAAAAAGCAAAGGGGACTGGTTGTGCCCACCAGTCAGGGGAAGAAGACTCTCCGGCGGGGAGATCTCCTCTGTCGTCGGGAAGTGGTGAGTCGGTTCAGCAGGGCTCCACAGGAGATGTCGTCGTTGCAGGTCAGCTCAGCTTTACCCTCGTCGGATTCTTAGGTCCTGTGGCGACTTCTGAAGATCCAGTCCCAAAAGCCCTGCTTTTATGCAGAAAACCCCCATTCATTCAGCCTAGCTGTCAGCGGGATGGCTCACCACTTGGGCCAATCACACCAGAATGCGACTTGAGTTGGCAAGGCAACTCAGTCCAGGGTGCCTAAACCCCCTCCCACACCCCCTGTGGTACCCAGACCGAATGGCACCACTATGGAGGGCCTCTGTACAGAAGCCCACCGAAAGTGGACAAAGGGCTCAACCTTTGGTTTAGGAGTCACAGAGACGAACACAGACGCCATTTTAAAAACCGGGTTCTGGCAGTAAATGCCAACCGATAGATTTATTTAAGATAAATAAACCGGTGGTATGTTAGAGATTAACGAGAAAAAGTATTAACCTCCAATAATGGGAAGAATCCCATAGGATTATATTCGGGGTTGAATATAACAAGTAGTTTCCACTGCCACCAGCCAAAACTCGATGAGGGGGGATGGGACAGTGCCCCCTCGAATAACAGACCCAGGGGTAATCGAATTACCCCTACCAGTACGTCCACAATAGGATGGTTTGTACTAGTTCTGTTAGTAAATTTAGGTCTAGTAAAGCCAATGGTGACAGTAGTCAGTCCCGGGTATGGAGTCTATGGTGGGGGTCCTCTAGGTGCGTTGTAACACACATAGCAAAACATATCAGACCCTATGGAGTAAAAGACCCCGTAGCCCATAGAACACATTGACATTCACAGGAATTAACCGCATTCATGTCCAAGAGTGGGAGAAAAGAGTCTCACTCTTGGCAGGATGGAAAAAAACAAACTCCAGAAATCCAGCAAAGCTGCTGGGGGACTCACTAGGTTATGAAATTCAGCCTAAACAGAGAATTCTCCCTAACACTCGCCCCCCCCCCGAGACTAAGGGACAGGAGGATTTAATCCACTCCTGGATGAATCTCATACCTCTAGTCGATGACATACATCCTAGAGAGACCATCAGCATTTTGGTGGTGACACCCTGACCTGTGCTCAATGGTAAAATCAAACCCTTGCAGGCAGATCGACCATCGCAGTAGTTTTGGGTTTTCCACTTTCATTTGCATTAACCATTTCAAGGGTTGGTGGTCAGTCTGAATGACAAAAGTAGAACCATACAGGTATGGCCTAAACTTCTTCAGAGCCCACACGATAGCAAAGCACTCTTTTTCGATTGTTGCCCACCTTGTTTCAGGATCCTTCAGCTTGCGGCTGATGAAGCAAACGGGGTGCTCCCTACCTTTCCCATCCAGTTGACTGAGTATGGCACCTATTCCTACATTTGAAGCATCTGTCTGCACAATGAAAGTTTGGCGGTAATCAGGAGCTCTGAGTACTGGGGCTTGGCAAAGAGCCTTTTTCAGGTTTTCAAAAGCCTGATTGCACTCCTCGTTCCATCTAACCTTTTTAGGAAATTTGGGCGAGGAGATGACATTCAGTGGAGAAGCTATTGTCCCATAGTTCTCAATGAAATTCCTGTAATACCCAGTGAGGCCTAGGAAGGCTCTCACTTGGGTCTGAGTAGTAGGTGTTGTCCAATTTTGCACAGCTTCAATCTTACTGAGCAAAGGCCTTATTTCTCCACCTCCTACCTCATGTCCAAGATAGACTACCTTACTCTGTCCAATTTGGCATTTACTCGCCTTTATGGTCAGATTGGCTCGTCCAAGAGCCTGCAAAACATCTCCCAGGTGGGTTACATGTTCTTCCCAGGAATTGCTGAACACTGCTATGTCATCCAAGTATGCCATGCAGAAGTCCTCCATCCCATTCAGAACCTGGTTTACCATCCGTTGAAATGTAGCAGGTGCATTCTTCAATCCGAAAGGCATTACCTTAAACTGGTATAAGCCAAAGGGTTAGAAAATGCAGTTTTCTCCTTGGCATGGTCGGTCAGGGCTATTTGCCAATAGCCTGACGTCAATTTGAATGTGCTGAGGAACTTGGCGGCGCCAAGTTTATCCACCAACTCATCTGTTCTTGGCAAAGGGTGGGCATCAGTCTTGGTGACTGCATTAAGAGCTCTATAATCCACGCAGAATCTAGGTTCTTTAGATCCGGCCTTTGGTACTAACACGACTGGGCTAGACCATGGACTAGTAGAGTGCTCTATTACCCCAAGATCAAGCATCTTGCTGACCTCACCTTTGATGTGGCTTTGTACGTTTTCTGACATTCGGTATCCTCTGCTTTTGACTGGCAGACAGTCACCAGTGAGTATGTCTTGCTGGCCACAAGGGGTCAAGCCTGGTGAAAGTGAGAACAGAGAGGCAAACTGGTTTAACATAGATTTGCACTCTTCTTGTTGCTCAGGTGTCAGATTTGAAGAGAGATTTACTCCTTCAATTTTTTCGTCTAAAGGTAAGCCTCTGAGGAGATCCGGAAGAGCTTCACTCTCTTCTTCTTCCTCTGATGATGCTAGAAGCAATGCTCCTACATCAGGTCTCGAGGCATACGATTTGAGTCGGTTGGTGTGGAAGACTGTCGGAGCCTCCTTGGGATTGCCCAAGTCCACCAGATAGTTGACCTCTCCGAGTTTACCCACAACTCTGAAGGGTCCCACCCATTTGTCATGCAAGGCCCTCTGCCTTGTTGGGATCATAACGAGAACTAGCTGGTCTTGAGTGAACTCAACCATGTTAGCCTTTTGATCATGCCAGTGCTTGACCAATGCTTGTCCAGCTTTCAAGTTATCACTTGTTTCTGTCATCATGTGTGACATTCTCCTCTGGAGACCTATCACGTAGTCAGTCACTCTGACTGGCTTGGGGGAAGGAGCACTCTCCAACCCCTCCTTAATCAGGGCCAATGGACCTCTGACGGGATGACCATAGAGGAGCTCATAGGGAGAATAACCTACTCCCTCCTGAGGGACTTCTCTATAAGCAAAGAGAAGGCATGGCAGTAGAAGGTCCCACTTTCGTTTAAGGGGTTCTTCTAAAGCACCTATCATGCTCTTCATGGTTCGGTTGAACCGTTCTACCAACCCATTGGTTTGTGGGTGGTAAGCTGTTGAGAACTTGTAAGTAACTCCACAGGTTTTCCACATGGCTTTCATGTATTGGGACATAAAGTTTGACCCCCTGTCAGAGATTACTTCCTTAGGAAACACGACCCTGGCAAAAATACCAAGGAGGGCCTTAGCCAGAGCCGGAGCTGTAACAGTCCTCATAGGAATTGCCTCAGGATACCTAGTAGCATGGTCTACTACAACAAGTATAAACCTGTTGCCTGAGGAAGTTGGAGGATCAAGGGGACCAACAATGTCAATCCCTACTCTCTCAAATTGGACTCCCACAACTGGGAGAGGCGCTAAAGGTGCCACATTCTTGGAGCCAACCTTACCAGAGGTCTGGCAGGTGTGGCAGCTCCTGCAGTGTTTTTCTACTTCGGCCCCCATCTTTGGCCAATAAAAGTAGAGAGATAGCCTTTCATTAGTCTTCTTGAAACTCAAGTGACCAGCCAAAGGAATCTCGTGGGCTAACTGCAAGAACTGTGGTCTGTTCTCTTGGGGTACTACAAGTCGTTTGTAGTCTCCAGGTGCAGACTCGGTCGGTTCACTGTAGAAGAGGCCATCTTCCCAGTGCAACCTGTATTTTCCAGGCTCTTGCCCTTCAGCCTGCGGTTCTGCCTGGTGGCGAAGACCTTCCAGAGTTGGACATTCCCTCTGTCCCTTACTGAAGTCTGCCCTGTTGGGTCCACCTTCTGCCAGTAAAGACTGCAGCTCAGGATGGTCAACAGGATCCAGATCTCCAATGAGTTCCTGGCCTTCCATTAGCTCTTCTTCAGAGTCTAACTCTAACACACAGGGTTGTACCTCCCTCTCAGCCTCAGCTGGAGGTGGAGTTACGGGTGTAACTTTGGACAACCGCGGGGAAGTCCTTGTTGGCTGCACTGAAATGCTGGCTGCTGGTTTCGGTATAGAAGTCTTAGGTTTCCCTTTTGCTTCTGATTTCTTGGAGACAGCAGCTGACAATTCCAGTGGAGCAGGAGTGATATCTTTCTTCATCATCTCCTGGAGAGTACCTCGCATGGTTTTCTCCCTTGCAGGTCTGGTTGGCTCCTGTAACCGTTTACTAGGAGGTCTGGGGGTATGCAACACAACTCCGAGAGTTTTCAAGTCGTTACCCAACAGAACGCGTCCTGGTACCTCACTCTGTATGCTGAAAGGTATCTTCACAGTCATGTCGTTACACTGGATGAGAACTGGTAATTGGGGAAGCATCTGCACAGGCCCTCCAGCTAACTTGGTGAGGCGTTTGGGTGCCTTAGCAACATCCTCAGCCTGAAAAAACAATGTATCCACCACAGTTATGCTGGCCCCAGTGTCCCTAATGGCAGGAGTCTCCTGGCAATTCACCCGGACACTGTCCTTATAATACTCTTTAGTATTATCGGGGCTAGAATTATAGACGTCTAAATTCTGTTGTTCCCACAACCCCAGAGATACTAAAGAAACACTGGCTGAGACTCCAAGGGGTTCATCAGCCAGCAGTAGAAAGTTTCCACTTGCCATTGGGACTTCCTCCTCTGGAGCGAAGGCTAAGGAGACAAGCTGGACCCCTGAAGATTTACCCTTACATCTGGGATCTCCTTTCACGTGGTCAGTCGAGCCACAAACAAAGCATTTACCAAATGCTTTCTGGAATGGTGGCTTGTTCTGGCCTCCTTCCGGTTTGGCACCAGAAGGCACACTATTCTGCTGCGGTTTTCCTTGTGGCTTACCCTTCTGGTTTTGTTTGGGGCCCTCTTTGGAATTTGAGTTATTCGAATTCTCTTTTGAGTCTTTCTTAGACTGTTTTCCGTCATCCTTTTTCTGAGTTGCCGCAGAATCCTTATGAGTAGCCCTGTTGGCAACCCACAAGTCAGCAGCCTTAGCTAGCTTCCTGGAATCCAATTCCTTCGAATCAGCCAAGTGCTGTCTGAGCTCAGGAGAACAGGCATCATAAATAGACTCCAACATAAAAAGATTCTTCATACCATCACAAGTGTTCACTTTGTAACCCTTAATCCATCCCTCTAAGTTGTTCAACCCTTCACTCACCCAGGTAGCCCAAGGGGTACTATCATGCTTTTTGAGGGTTCTAAACCTCTTATGATACTGGGAAGGGGTCTTCCCGAACCTAGCTATCAAAGCTAGTTTCACACTTTCGTAATCCTTCTTATCCACCTCCTCCAACTCCATTACCACATCAGTCGCAACAGAGGGAAGCCTAGAGAACAACCAGGGAAGTGAATCATTCCCTGTGATGTCCTGGAGCCCATGATTGTACTCAAACAGTTTTAACCAATCCAAAACATCCAATCTCGGTTCATACATACCCAATAATTCCTTCGGCATCTGGGGTCTTTTGGGACTGGAGCTTCTAGAGGAACCAGAGGAGAGAGAAGCATTTTCCACAGACAACTTTTTCATCTCTAACTCGTGATTAAGTTCTATTTCTCTGAGCCTTAACTCAGTTTTCTTCTGCTCAGCCTGGGCATTCAGCCGTCTGAACTCTAGCTCTTGGTTTCTTTCAGATTGAGCCAAAAATCGTTTGTATTCTAATTCGAGCTTCATTTGTTCAAGTTCAAAATAAGCAGGGTTACATGTGTGACCTGGTATGGGCCCTGTAGGTACAGCTGGTAAGGCAGACAGAGGGGCAGGGGAGACAGTTTCGTTAGCCTCTCTTTCCTCTTCAGCCTCTTCATCACTATCATCAGAACTTTGATTTAGATCAACACCATTACTGTTATCTACATTTGCTGGAGAAGTTGGTTCCTCTGAACCAGTACCCAGACTTTGGTTTTCCAGCAATCTCACGATCAATTCTACTTTCTTGCCTCTTACAGAAAGATTCTCTTGTCTACAGAGAGCTCTCAAACTCTCAGTATTTTCACCTGACAAGGATCTAAACTTCCATAGTAGACATGTTTTTGAAAGTTGCTTTTTTTAGTGCTAAGCTTTGTGGTTAGTTATCCTAAAGTGTTGAAAAGCACTCTAAACTGTATACTCGATACAAATCCCACCGCTGTACACCAGTGTTAAGCGGAAAACCTGTGCAGTTCCCTCTGGGACCACTGAAAAAGATTTAGGCTTACAGGTGTTGGCAGTAAACCCACTTGGAAGCTGTCTGTACCACACAGATTCACCTGGTAGCAGTGGCTGAGCAGTCACACCTCTCTTAAGAAAAGTTAGGCAGTATGTGGAGTATACAAAATAGGGCAATTAACACGGTAGAACAAGCAAACACGGAATAGAGATTGGGTGTAAAGATATATAGGTATTTATTTATAACAACACATCTATGAAAAACACTCTGGCACTAACACGGCAAACAACTTCAATTACAATTACTATAAGTAAATCAATCCCCCTAACAATAGTTCGACAAGTCTAGGTTCAACAGCACCACTTATTTGCAGACAGAGGGGAATGCTTTAACCTAGATGGCACTCTAGTATTCATTTGGATGGGAGGGAAAAAGGCAGGGTATGAAATCAACTCGGTACCAACACTTTTACGAACAAATGCAAGGCAAGTAAGGCAGGGTCTACTGTAGATCGCAAAGTCAGAGGCCAGGCCCACTCGGAGAGAGGCAAGGTGATAGGTCCCAAAAAGAATCACAGTGGCAATGCACTTCAAATTGTTATAGAAAGATTAGACCAGTTCAGAATAGAAAGTTAAGAAAGCTTGGAGGCGACCCAATGGAGAGGCGAGGATTAAGACACCTCACGCTACCCGTCACGAGGGAATCCAGGCGGACACGGTACCTTGTATGTGGAGAGACAGCTCTGGCAGGGGCAGTTGTTCCTGGTGGTGGATGCAAGTCAGGGCTTTGCCAAGAGAAGAGATGATCTCATCGTCGAAGGAAAGTTGAAGATCGTTGCACCACCAGGGAAGAGACCAGCCGTGGAGTGCTCCGTCAAAAGGCATCACCTTTTGGTCGCGGTATGGGCTAGTGGCTATCCGGTTGCCGAGGTGCCCAGCACAGGCAATTCGACCTGGAAGTGAAGAAAAAGCAAAGGGGACTGGTTGTGCCCACCAGTCAGGGGAAGAAGACTCTCCGGCGGGGAGATCTCCTCTGTCGTTGGGAAGTGGTGAGTTGGTTCAGCAGGGCTCCACCAGAGGTGTTGTCGTTGTCGTTGCAGGTCGGCTCAGCTTTACCCTCGTCGGATTCTTAGGTCCTGTGGCGATTTCTGAAGATCCAGTCCCAAAAGCCCTGCTTTTATGCAGAAAACCCCCATTCATTTAGCCTAGCTGTCAATCAAAACACGCTAAGTGGTGACTTGAGTTGGCAAAGCAACTCAGTCCAGGGTGCCTAAACCCCCTCCCACAACCCTTGTGGTACCCAGACAGAATGGCACCACTTTGGAAGGCCTCTTTACAGAAGCTCGCCAAAAGTGGAACAAAGGGCTCAACCTTTGGTTTAGGAGTAACAGAGTCGAACACAGACGCCATTTTAAAAACCGAGTTCTGGCAGAAAATACCAACCGATAGGTTTATTTAAGAAAAATAAACTGGTGGTATGTTAGAGATTAACGAGAAAAAGTATTAACCTCCAACAATGGGAAGAATCCCATAGGATTATATTCGGGGTCGAATATAACAAGTAGTTTCCACTGCCACCAGCCAAAACTCAACGAGGGGGGACGGGACAGTGCCCCCTCGAATAACAGACCCAGGGGTAATCGAATTACCCTACCAGTACGTCCACAATAGGATGGTTTGTACTAGTTCTGTTAGTAAATGCAGGTCTAGTAAAGCCAATGGTGACTGTACATGCCCGGGGAGACAGTAGTCAGACCCCGGGTATGGAGTCTATGGTGGGGGTCCTCTAGGACGCCCCAGTGTTACGGCACGGAGGGTGCGTTGTAACACACATAGCAAAACATATGAGACCCTATGGAGTAAAAGACCCCATAGCCCATAGAACACATTGACATTCACAGGAATTAACCACATTCATGTCCAAGAGTGGGAGAAAAGAGACTCACTCTTGGCAGGATGGAACAAAACAAACTCCAGAAATCCAGCAACGCTGCTGGGGGACTCACTAGGTTAGGAAATTCAGCCTAAACAGAGAATTCTCCCTAACAATGACTATGTCTCTAAATGCGTCTGTGCTGCTCTTCCTCTCTGGGTATCTCATTGGAGCTGGCTGCCTCGACTGTATCGCTGTGGTAGGAGAGGGGGTTGTGTTTCCTTTCCTTCGCCTTTGTATGTTGTCATAGACTTCCTCTGAACCCCATTGGCTCCCCAGCTCCCCAACGCGTGGCTGTCTCATAGATCTGATGCTTGTTCCTTGTGTTTGAGCTGGTGTGCTTGCTGTTATAGTCTCTATAGTCCTGTCTTTCAGTTCCTCGTGCAGCTTCTTTGCTCTGACTATGAAGGGGAACAAATAATCTATTAGCATTTGTGCCTTCTCTGTGAATTTTTTCGTGGCCACTTCTGTTCTTTTGAGGGATTTTGCAATTCCCTCCGTCTTTGATATTTCTCTTGGCTTTCCTTGGTCACTTCCGCTATTCTCTATAATTGAATGTTCGGCAGCAGTCTCTCCTTCTCTGCTGCCTTCGTTGGAGGCCTTGCAGCCATTGACACTTGCCCTTGTTTGTGTTCATTCTGTGTGCGGGTGCGTGCCGTGGTCAATGCTACATTATTATTATTCATTCCGTGCTGACCCTTTCTCCAGCCTTTTCTCTCATTCATCACCTCATGTGTATACGTATCACTACTAATTACATTTAATTTTAAATTATTTGCTTCATCATTAGCTTTTCTTGGAACTGGAATCACTATATAGGTCCTGGGTGCTTTCGTAGGCCCCTGACGTTCGTTATCCAGTGGGTGTACTGATAGGGGGACACATGGTGCACCAATAAAGAAAGCAGTTCTGATTGTTAATAATAGAAAAACAATAACGATCATTGTATATATGCACATAATAGTTTGGAACGATAGTTTGCAGCATTTTCTTCCAGGGGTGTGGAGGTGCCCTTCTGCTGGGGGTAAAACTATGTTACTGTTCTGGGCCCCCATTTCAATCGATTCCATAGTCAATTATTTATTCTTTGCTTCCTCTAATCTCACAGTTCAAACGTTTATTATTACTAAAGTGTCGAGTGCCTTTCAAGCGTCCCCCCTCTTGCGGGTGATGACGATAGTCTCTGGGTATGCAGCACGGTTTCGTTTGCTAGGGTATGGGAAAAAAGTTAGGCTAGCAACTTTGGTACATCACATTAATCATGCGTATCTATAGTACGTGAGGTCCCAGTGAACCCCTCGAATTTGTTTTGGTCCAGAGGACATGTTGGAACCTGTTCACTGCGAAGGAATAATTGGATGAAACTGCAAAAAATCACACAAAAATAAAATGCTGTATAAATGGAACAAAAATAAAAATAAAAGTGAACATATGAAAAAATAGGAAAAAATGAGAAAAATGAAGAAAAAAGAATATAGGCGGTGAAGTTCTTGTGTCCGCTCCTTTTGCTCGCTCTCTCGGCGATAAGTTGAAGAACGGTGTCTTTCTCCTTGATCTGCTCCACGGTGGACAGATGACAAAAGGATAATAAAAATGGAAGAAAAAAATTAAAATAACCTAGGGACACAATGTCGCAATCCTCGTTTCTGCTCTTCTTGATCTGTCCTCGGTGGACAGTCCTATTGTGGATCTCCTCCTTCTAAGGCTCTCCTCAGCAGTGGATGACCATAATTACTTCTCAGTTGCGCTATGATGGCTCTCAGGAGCATGTTTAATTGTGCGTTCTTTACTGGGTCTCTGAGGAATGCGGGTACGTCAACATTGTTTGGTCTGCCCACTAATTCTGGAAAGTTCTCAATGAGGTGGAAGAAGACTTGGTATGCGTATCTGCTGTCTTCTGGTGACAACGACATTCGCTCTGATTTTCTGGTCTCTAGATCACAGGCCTTTCTTGTGACGTGAGCAGTTTTTACACTTTCCTGCTGCGTGGATGGCGACCACATAGCTTAGTTTGTACCACACTTGGTTTAGGAATTCATTGTTCCTTGGGTCTCTGATGAAGTTTAGGGTATCTGTGGTTCTCCCGATGAGTCCTGGGCACTCCTTTATGATTCGGAAAAATAAGGTGTATGTCAGTTCATCGATGATCACTTGTGGTGGGAGCATTTGTCCTTATTCCCAGTACTCTGGGACAGTCAGTAGTTGCCGTATTATCTTCCTGTTAGCTGGGTCTTGAATGAAATCTGGGATGCTGGTATCTCTCCCTACAAGTGATGGAAATGTCTCTAGTACTAGCTGAAAACAGGAAAGCACATCATTTGTGATATTTCTACTGGGTGATACCATGAGTTTTATGAACAAAGTCTTGGTGCTAGTTGCTTCAGGGTATCATTTTTGTTTCTCTGAAATGTCTTGTATCCCGCTTATTGGAGTCTTTGTTTTTTTTTTCAATGTTCTGTGTGGCTTTAAAGTTCATATGAATGGCGTTACTGCAGCTTTGGATGTGCGATTCTTTTCTTTTACCCTGCACTTTTGCTGCACAGAGTGTCTGTTTATTGTCTTGTATCCCTTTGGTGCTTAAAGGAAATGTTCAGTGTAAGGCCAAGATTTTCACGAAAAGCTCTCTCGTCTTTTCTTTTTTGCTCATGCGTCCTTCTTGCTCGCCATGGATCTTGTCTGCACGTGCTGAGGTTCTTCCCTGTTGTCTGTGGTTTCTTTGCAGGAGGGCTTTCTCATATATAGGGTTTGATGTCATTTAGGAATATCCATGCCCTTCTGCCCTGGAGCTTGACGGCAGATTGGGTGCAGTCTTCTACACTGAACGGGCCATTAAATCTTGGCTCGTCCCACCTTTTCCTGGTAAAGTTCTTCACCAGTACGCTGTCACCAGGGAAGATGAGGGGCGCATGTACACTTTGCTCGGTGTCTGCTTCAGCACTTCCTGTTGTGTTTCGTGCTGCGCCGTCCCCCCTTCGCCGTCGCTGCAACTGGCCTGTAATGACAGAGGCACTTTATGTCATACAGTCAATGTACTTTTGCATCTCTGTTCCCAGAACCTCTCTAGTCGGCTGGGCATCACAACTAGCTCTATCTTGGTGGGTAAGAGGGGTCCTCATCCTTCTGCCTGTAACTATCTCGTGTGGAGTGAGATGATGGTCGGAGCCTGGTTGGTTTCGAAGTGCATACAATTCCAATGGTAGACAGTGCAGCCATCCCTTCTTTAATGTGAGCTTCAACTTGGCTATCCTTCCCTTAAGCAAGCCGTTGATCCGTTCACATATCCCATTCCCCTCAGGATGATACGCTGACGAGAACTTGTGCTTTATACCAAGCAACAAACTAATCTGTTTGTAAACTGAATTTACAAAGTAGGCCCCATTATCTGATCTCATTACCTCGCACACCCCCCATCTAGGGAACACTTCTCTTATCAGGAACTTGGCTGCACAGGTAGCATCGGGGTGTGTACAGCAGCCTGCCTATGTCCATCTAGAGAATGGACACACCACCACAATTAAATACCTGTACCCGTTGCACACTTGAATGATGTCGACGTAGTCGATATGCAAGTGCTGGAATGGTCCATTTGGTCTGGGAATGATTCCTCTCACTACTTTTAATGTGTGCCCAGCAGTGAATTGCTGGCAGATAATGCAGTTCACTATAAAAAAATGCTACGTGCTCTGCTAAATTCGGTGTGAACCAGTCTTCCGCTAGCGTTGCAGCTAGGGTTTCTTTTGACATGTGTATGGGGTAGTGAAGTTGTTCTAGCGCTACCTTTAGGAGGGCGACAGGCATTACTGGTTTACCAGTGCTGTCTTGCCTCCATAACCCGTCAGAGGGGTTTAAAGAACACCCTCGACATTTCCACAGATTTTTCTCCTCTTGAGGTGCCTCCCCCTGGAGCTCCATTAGCTGAGTCTGCCCCCTATTGCTAAAGGCTTCTGGTGTGGCTCATGCCACCATCATCCGCTCATGGGTACATGTCACCTCCACGTCCATGATTGTTTCATTCTTGGATGCCATACGTTTGGCTTCCGTGTCCGCTTCATGGTTTCCACGTGACACGAAATCCATCCCTTGGTATGAGACGCGCATTTTACGACCGCTATGCCCACTGGGAGCTGTAGTGCTTTTATCAGCCTGTCCAATAGGGCTGCATGTTGCACTGGCGTGCCGTCTGCTCGAAGGTAGCCCCTCCTTTTCCAGCGCGCCAGACCTGCATGTACGGTGGACGTCACATAGGTGGAGTCGCTGTACACCGTTACTTCCTGGTCTGCATGATTGTCAATGGCGAATATCAGTGCCAATATTTCTGTCGCCTGTGCTGAATAATGAGATGGTATTCGTGCAATAACGAGTACTCGAAACTCTCCATTTGCGAGGTGGTTTACCTTGGCCACGCCTGGGTAAATTTGTTCGTCTTCTTGGTCAATTCTCAAAGAACCGTCAATAAAGACGATCTCTACACTTGCCAGGGCATTTTTTTTTACCCTGGGGATCTCATCATAGAATTCCTCATAGTTTGGACAGTCGTGTATAGGTTCTCCCTCTATGACTGGCTCTGCTATGAACGTAGCTGGATTCACAGTTTTATATTGCACTATTTTGATCGATGGGCTGGAGATAATCACCTCATAGGAATATGCTCTTTGAGATGTCAGTGTGCCCTTTGGCTTCTCTAGTATGGCGAACAGTGAGTGCTCAACATACAATGTCATGGAGCAACCCATCACAATGGATGATGCCTTTTCGATAGCGAATGCGGCAGCAGCTAGGTCTTGTTCGCATGGGAAGTGGCCCTTCATAACTGGGTCCAGATTCCCGCTGAAATATGCTAGGGGCTTGTACCCCAGCGAGGTTCTTTGCGCGAGCACTGCCATCATAAAATTACCATCAGTATGTGAGAACAGGTAGAATTCCTCTGCATAATTAGAAATCCCGAGAACTGGGGCCTTACAAATTGCCCCCTTGAGCTCTTTGAACCCTTTTTCCATCGCCTCAGTCCATTCGATATCTTCCCTTGTCGCCTGGGCCTTCTTGAGGGCCTGAAGCAAGGGCTTGGTGTATGAGCTGTAGTCAAAGACCCATGCTCTGATGTAATTGCACAGGCCTAAAAAGCTTTGCATTTGTTTTATTGTGCGCGGCTTGGCTGTGTTCATGATGGCTTCAGCCCTATCTGGGGTTACCTTTTTCCCCTCATGAGAGATCAGGTGGCCTATGTATAACACTTCTGGCTGACAGTACTGCAACTTCTCCTTATCAACCTTGTATCCCTTCTCAGCCAGTATAGTCGATAGCTGCACAGAGTCGTGCCTGCATTGCTCTTCAGTGGTGCTACAGATCAGAATGTCATCTACATACTGCAAAACAACACTGTCCACCGCAATGTTGCTTAGGTCCATTTGCAGGACTCTGTTGAAGATTGATGGGGACTCGCAGTACCCCTGTGGCAACCTCTTGCTTTTCAGACGCATTTGTCTGAAAGTGAATGATGTCAGGTCTTGAGAGTCACGGTGCAATGGAATCGAGAAAAACGTATTTTTCAAATCGATCACCGTGAAATATTTTGCTTCAGTTGGTATATTGCATAATATTGTGGATGGATCAGGGACTAGAGGGAACTCGGCTTCAACTGTGTCGTTTAATGCTCGTAAATCTTGGATTAAATGCCCAGACCCTCCCTTTGATTTCTTGATAGAATAAATCACTGTGTTGCAAGGTGATTCTGACGTCACTAGGATGCCCTGCTCCATCATGGCGGAATTTGTCTTCGCGATCCCTTCATCTGCCTCTCTGGACATAGGGTATTGTCGAGCTCATGGCAAAATCGCTCCTGGTTTCAATTTAAGATTCACTTCACCTGCCCTCTTCAGGAGACCTACATCATAGGGCCCTGTAGTCCATACTGCGGCAGGCACTTGGGCCATGTCATCATCAAAGTACTCTGGACGTATCAGTGCCAACATCATTCTCTGCAGCACCTCCCGTTTGATCATTTTGACCCAAAATATGAGACTCACTTCTACCCTTGTCTCCTCTAGGTCAGGGTGCTCTTTGAACAGATTGTCATCGGTGACGTCAGTCACTCGATACCCTTCTTCAATGGCGATAATCACACACCATTGTCTGCCTTCATCATCATTTCCTTCAAACAATACCACCTTTCCTCGCACTATGGCAGATTGTATCATTAAGGGAAATACTTTGTCCCTCCTCCTCGTGCATGGGTATTCTTGGTCTGAATAGAAACTCATCAGGGGTTCTCATAGTCTTGTCTGCGAAGCCTGGCAACCCCGCCATAAGCACCCGCACGCCATATGCGAAAACCTCTGGTTCTAATGGTGTAGCCCTCATTGCTACACGTCCTGAGTATGCTCTGATCATTTCGCACATGTTTGAATAATGCATTCCTGGGGTGGAGCACACAATACCATTCTCGGTAAATGAGATGATCATGGTTAATTTAGTCATCAGGTCCCAACCCAGAATATTTACTGGGGTCTGACGTGAATATGATAGGGGTACATTCATTTCGTGCTCTCCCACTGAAACTGGGAGTGTGTCGGTAAAGGGAACTTTACTATGAGCTCCAGTGAAACTCTGAGTATCTATAGCCTCGCCTGACAAGGAAAACTTGCCTTCTCGTATGCACGAACGCGTTGCACCCGTGTCAACTAAGAAGGAATATTCTTTGCCCCCTATGGTGACATTCACCCTTGGTTCCCTGTTAGGGTCTGGTGTCACTAATAGGATAGAGCACATCAGAGTCCCCCCTGAGCTGTCCTATTTCATGTACAGGTTCGGTCCACTGTATACTTGTGTGCTCCCCCCATTTCCAGGGTTAACTCCCCCTCCGGAATTATTACCCTGTACTGCCTGTGGTGACGCCTGCTGGGGTTGTCCCTGTGGCAAAATTCCCATGTTCGGTGGTTGAACCGTTTGCTGTGCACCTTGCTGCACGCCTGATGCCTGTGGTTGCACTGTGTAATTTTGCGCACCGCCCTGCTGCGGGGTGGTGGTTTGATTCACCATGCCTGTCCCCATCCCTTGGCTGTTTTGCCACATGCCTTGGCTTCTGCACATGCGCGCCACGTGCCCTGTCATTCCACACAACCAACACACCGGCGGTGGTCGGGCCATTTGTCCATCTGGCATAGCTGGACCGGCCATCTGTGCATTCTGAAAGCCACCTTGAACATTCTGAAAGCCTCCTTGGTTACCTCGAACCACTCCCTGATTACTCTGCCATACTCCACTTCCAAAACCCCTTCCCTTCGGGTAAAATCCTGTGTTACCCTGATTATTCTGCAATGGGTTAGTCGCTTGCTGTGTGTTTGGTTCGGTTGGGCTGGTGAGCATGGCTCCCTCGAGAGCATACTTCGAGAGTTTCTTTTGCACCAGCTTTGACCTCCTCTCCCTTACGAGTTGCCTCCTTTTTCCGATTCTTTTCTTGCAACAATCTACAATAGTGTGCAATTGTCAACTGTATTTTTGGCCCATGGTTTAGCTTCTTTTCCTACCAATTTCTTAAGCTGTTTTAGCACGGGTTCTGGCAACCCTTGGCACAATATGTGGTAGAATACGGGGATAGATTTCGTCCAAGACTCATGCGTTTCGAGTACCCACGCGTCTTGAAAATTCTGGATATAAATCAACGGATCCTCTGATTCTTTCATTTTTCGAGTCATTATAGCTCCCATATCAGACGTGACTGGATACAGCATTCGCAGTGCTTTCCACACTGCTGCCCTACAGTTATTAAATGGCGCTCCATCATGGGAGGTGTTAGTTAGGGTTACCCTATGATAGCCTGCCCATTTCCATACATCGTTGGCTCTTTCACCAAGTATGGCAATTAGGAGGTTCTTTATGACCCCTATAGCTAAGGTGACATCCCCCGTCATTTTCTCTAACTCATGTATCAACTTTCCGGCTCCCGACATCAGCATTGGAAGCTTATTTTTAAGGTTCTCTCGGTGCATGTGTGGCCATGGAATATATTGTGGTCATGCTCCCCCCTTTTCTAGCATTGGGAAGAAGGAATGCACAGTCCTTCTTCTCTTTCCCCATAGCTCTCCGGTCTATCACCGGGGTGACATTCCCGCTTTGCGGCCTACCTTGCAATGCCCTTAATCTGTCTGCATAGACAGATGGTGTCGCCCCCCTCTGACCGTGGGGCGTTCCTTCTTGTCAGCCGGACTGCGCGGCATACTTCGGTGCCCTACTTGTGGACCCACTGGCATCTGACCATCGTACCTCTCGGTCCCCTGGGAGCCGTTTTTCGCACTGTCTTCCTTCCTCATGTGCTACTTCCTTCGTTTCCCCACCGGAGTCAGATCCTGAGTACTCCCAGTTTACACAACTTCTTGCATCATCTTCGTTCTGCTCAAACTCCAGCCTGTCTAGGGACAGTCCCCTGCTCCCACTACTTTGGGTGACATCCTCTGTGTCGTATAACTGAGTGCTTTCTAAGCGCTCATCTTCCCTTCCCCCTTGGTAAATTAGTTCCAACCCCATCTCGTCATAGATTTTATCAATCGTTTCCCGGATGCTTCTGGTGTCGAAGTCATCCTCAATATTTGTCCTGCTTGTATCTGGTACCACGTCGCTTGTAGGAAAGAATTCTTCTATGTCTTCCCATTCAACAACATGATCGGGTTTTTTAACTTCCCGTTGCAAATGTTCTAGATCTCGTGCCCTCTGTCTGCGCTTAAGTTCTGCTTCTTCATCTATTTCTTTTCGCTTCTTTGCTTCTTCTCTAGTCTTTCCTCATCCGTTAATTTCTATGTTCCCTTGCCCTTCTACTTTCCTCGTCTTCCCGCTTCTTTACTTTCCTTTCATGCACTCTCCTTTCTTCCTCTAACTTTAGCATATTCTGCCTGTATTTTTCATAGGCTGCGTATTGTGTGCGACTGAGCGGTATTCCTTTCTCTTCGCAATATAGTTGTTCTCGCCTTAACCTATCCTTCTTTCCTACCCTCTCATTTCTCATTTCCTTTTCTTTCTCTTTTTCCTTCCTCTGTGCCTCGTCAGCCCGTTCCCTCGGCCTCACATCATCACTTCCTTTTCAATCTAATTTCAATAGTATCTGTCCTCCCATCCATTCGTCTTTTGCGAATGTTGCCTCATCACCTCCTTTCCGCTTCTTTCCCTCTCTCTCTTTCTCGAGAGAGGCACTATTCTGTGCCTGATCCTTTCCTTCATCACTGCATCCCTCCTTGTTTCTTGGGACTTCAGAGGCAAGATTACTTTCCTGCTCTTTTTCTTTGATGTCGTCACTACTATACGTAGGCGACTCATATGCCGGGTTGCTGTACCCCGTGGCTGCCTAAAGTTCTCTTGGCGGGTAAACACCCTCTGACTTACTCCCTTCGATCTCTGGCTCAGGCAGGGCAGGTGGTGTGGTAGGCGTCTCACCCCCCTCTGTACATACATTTAATATCCAATCTGCGGGTGGTTCTTGCTCATTCGTCTGCTCAAACATTTTCCAAAGTTCGAGGACGGCAAGACGTTTCTGTAGATTCTTGCCAGTATATGTGGCGTGTAGGAAGGTATTCATATGCTGCAAAACAGCCTTAGATAGTGACCCGTTCTGGGGCCACGGCATAAACATTTTATTTGCAGTACCCTTAACCAACTCTTGGCTGTATTTCTTCAGCTTTGGTGCATGCTTGGGCAACTGTTTGCATAAATGTGCAAGTGGGGTAACATCCTCCATTTCTGATTTCGTCACTAGCAGTATTCATACAGTTCTTTAATCCTTCACCAGTATGAGCGAGTACCAAATACGCAAGCTCCAATCCAATCTTTTCCCGCCAAATTTTATACCAACAATTTACTCAAAACTCATCAATTCAGTGGCGATTCCCTCTTAGTTACAGAACCGCGTAAAGCCAAAAGGCATTTCAAACAATCACCAATACAATTATTTTATATTTGACACACAACAGAACACATATGACAGACGTTTGACAGACTAGACAGACACCAGCTGGTCATACGTATACCTGCCTTCTAATCAATACCCCATTATGGGATGTAAACGAACCCCCTTGATGCCGTCTTTAATCGTCATCGTAGCCTAAATTGTCCCCCCACTGTGGGCTCTGGGTTCACGTTCCTTCTGACCACTCTTTAAAGTGCAGGAACAAGGCAAATCCTTGTTTTTTCTCAGGTGCTCCCCCTGGTAATCGTTACGTTTTTTCTCAGGTGCCCCCCTGGCAATCCTTATGTTTTTTCTCAGGTGCCCCTCTGGTATCCCCTCTTTATTTCTTATGCTCGAGTCATTAACCCCTTATATATATATTCAGTCTTCTCTACTCCTAACTACTTTATTTTTTCTCCGCCGCCAACCGTTACCTTCCCTTTACTGGCTCTTATGCCTACACGACATTTGCCAAAGTAACGAGTTGTATTGCTTCACTCACCGATCGCATCATTTCCTCTCTGGAAGTTCAGGGTCAACGCCCCTTCCTCTTCCTGCTTTTAAGGCTTTCGTCTGATCCGCTACCCGTGGGAATGAGAAGGGTTATGCTTGGAAAGGCGGGTTCCTTCAGACCCACTGCAGATTTTTGGAATTTTTACTCTATCATTGTCCACGGGGAGCTTCTCAGTCTACTCAGCCGGAATGGCGAAAGGACTCATGATCTTACCGTCGGTCTAAGGGTGTCTTATAACTATATCAATCGATAATCTATAATCGATGGCCGTAACCATCCTCACGCTACCAAGTGTTCAGGAGGAGAGGAATTCACTGACGGGCCCATATGTCAGCGCTCACCCTCTAGAACTTGTAAGACAAGATAGCTGCACCATGTGAGGGATGGGAGTGCAGGATTCACTTACTCCGACACGACTCAATAACGAGGACTCAGTAGTTTGGCAAAGGGAAGTCAGTTTAATGACAAGTACATCAAACAGGGAAACAAATGGGAATCAGCATCATTGCGATCACCTGTCTCGCTCCGACTTCCTCAAACTTCAGTTGAACAATAATTCTTATAGGCAACATTCGTCATCTTTGACGTTTAACTCTACAAAACTCGACATGTGATATAATTGGTTAGGAAAGGTAACTTATGTATAGGTACTATATCTGTTTATGATAATGGGGCATGCAGATTGGATAGCTCTTATCGGGTGGGCGTCTATGCCCATCCCACTACATCACACGTGATTGACGTCACTATAAGTACGACATCTCATTGGTTCTACTATCTATAGGACTCCAGATAACTTGGTCCATTGTGATTGAGTAGGTTACATTCCTAGACATAAATCCACATTTTAATTAGCAGCATGCAGAATGGACACCCACGGGCCTGGTGTACCAAGTTTCACCCTGCCTCCCTTCCATCAATCAGTATCTTAGGTCTATGTGTCAATAAGTTGGATGGGTTTGGCCTCGAGACTGTAGTCTCTTCTCAGGAAAAGTTATGGCATCCTGGGTTCTGGATGACATCAGGCGATGGTACCTCTTCTCCCCCGGCGGGTCACGTGTCTGTTCACCATGATTTTGCTTCAGTTTCCAGCTTTTATTGTATTTAATTCTGCTTCGGCCCTACCACCTGCCTGGGCCTCTCTTATCTTGACCTTCACGGGCGAGCTGGTATGCTCTGAAGTTTGGTTCTTGCGAGTTGATGTTCTCCTCCCTTCTCTGGGTGACCTTGATTTCCAAGGCACAAGCCGCTCTCTGTTGAGTTTCAATTCCGCTCTTCCTCTCTGTCCTGGCTGGGTTGTGAAACTTGGCCTGCCAGGCCTCTGGCAGTCTGGGCCCATTTCTGCTTTACAAAATGAAGTCACACTCATATAACATGCCTCTTGTGGTAGCTATATAGTTGGTGCATGCCGCTTCTAATACTCTTCTAAGCATTGCAAGCAGTATCATTTTCTTAGCTTCTTGCGTTCCAAGCTTATTTACACACGTTTGACAGGTCGGTTGTTCTCATCATGTGTAGTAACACGTCTCCTTATTTTTAGCATCGTCTCCTTCCTGTGTTTGTTACATTGATTTGCATAACAGCTTGTTCTAACGTGTCTTACTCGCGTGCTGGTTGTCATTTCCATTGGTCCTCCATTAAGGCTCTTGGGGTTTCTTCGTGGACTGTATCTAGGTACTGCTCATTTGGTATCATCGGCAGGTATGGCTGTCTGGTAGGGTACCGTGCCGCCCAGGGTTGTCTGGTTATGGGCGCTTCAACAGGTACAGATCTTCTAATGTACACTGGGCAGAGTCCCAGTGCAACTCTCTGTTGGTTCATTTGCTCTTTATACGTCACGTACCTTGGCAAGTACGTTCCTGGTACCTCGAAAGGCAGGGCTGCAGGTCATGTCTGGGACCTCCTTTACATGCCTCCATCATCTGTTTGCTTTTTTGCCATGGGTGCCCCAGACCCTGCATTGCCGCAGCCCCTGTCTGCTGCATTGGTACGGTGGGGAGCACATATTTGTGTTTGCATCTGCTACGGTTGTAGGCCTATATTTTAAATCTAGCAGTATTTTTAATCTGGCAACTGTTCTGTGCCACTCCCCTGTGCCTTTTTCCATGGGGGTGGTACTGTGGGCCTGTGTTTTGGGACTCTCTGGTATGTATAGCACTCCATCTCAATGGAAGATAGCCGTATCCGACCCAGGGCACGGCCACTCGCCCACATAAACCTGCAGCAATTCACTACTCAAATTCTTAACACACATCAACTCTGCAATCAGAATGCAGCTGAGTCGTCCTACTAAATAAATTTGGTCCAGTTGTGCACTTAATAAGCCTCATTGACTCATCTACACTTCTCACAATCTATCACAGCACCCATCCACTTTGCAGATCTCCAGGGGTCACTAGCAGGGACTTAGCAGTACCACCCACCTTTGTGCTGGCTAAAATGCACACACACTTTCTAAGATACTCCTTTCAATTCTCATATCTCAGACTTGGATCCTTCAAGGATGTTCACCTAACAGCACTTTGAGTCCAGACCAATGGCATTGGGCAATATACAAATGCCAAATAACATAACATATAGCATAACACAACATATATTAGAAAACTCCATTATGAAAATGTGTTGGAATATGCTTGTGTGCATTGTTGGTGACCTAGTATCTAATGGCCACGAATACATTAGAAAGACACTGGGGAAAACTTAAACGGCCATGAGATTAATCCCGAATTACCAGCATGCGATAGCTTCTAGACTATAGAATCTTGTTGCCTCCATGCTGTGCCCCTTTAAAGGAGAACAGAACACTAATTTATGTGTACCCACAACAGCTACACCAATCACTCGTAAAGACTAAATCAATTGATTACACAACTTTATTATATTAATATGTAAAAAAGACACATACAAAATAGTTAAAAAACGATACTAAGCAGATTAACTCCTACTTAAAAAGATTCTTTCTTGCTAACTCACAAAGTGCAAAAGTGCAAACTCACAGTCAATATTTCATACAATCACTGGCTGACTAAAACACAGTTCGACCCACACTTATAATAACCACATCTATCGAATACTCAATTAAGAGAGCTCCCACCTTGCGGGCTGCTCACTTTTGACAACTAATGTTCTTGTTAGGCGAATCCTTGTGTCTACAAACACAAGGTTCTGATTAACTCAATAGTTCATTGGTGAGTGTTGTCATAATATACACCACCTAAAACACCCAACATGTTTCATTCTTTATCAACAAAATAACACAAATGTGAGAACTTTTTCAGGGGAAATTTCGACAAATAGGTCTTCTCTCTCTTTTGCACACTCCTCACAGTAGTGTTCTTCTCTGACCTTAAGGGAAACAGCATGAAAAAACAGCCATTAGTAATGCTGTTACTTCTTCAACCAGCCTACACTTAAAGGCGCTACACAATCTCCTACATTTGGCTCACCGTGGGGGCATTAAACAATTACACTTCCAACAGCTTAGTAGGTGCATCTTCAAAGTAGATTGCCATCTGTTGACACCAACACACCATTCAATCACAACCTTGCAGTTCGAGCTATGTATAAAAAAAAATGTAATTGTAGTTTAAATTACAGATTTAATCATCTCCAAAAGCAGCACGTGGAGAAATTAAGCCTAATCCCTCTCCTTCTAACTTCGAAGGCACCCGATTGCGATGTCTAGGTAAAATACCCCATTCTCACATGTATGTTTTCTATATTTAATCCAGCCACATTTAACACGTTGTCTATAGGGCTGAAACAGCTCCGTCCTTAAATCTAGGGAGAAAAAAGATTAACATCCATATTGTGTCCGACTGCTTTCGAACACTGGTGTCTAATCATCCGGTTCGTTCAGGAAACTCTAGCATAATCTGAGTTCTAACTCTTTACAGCTACCTCTCCCATATGAAAAAAAGTCTGAGCGGTTTCACTTACCCTGAGTCCTAGTATCTAATGGATCTGCTGTTCATGTCTTACTCTACAAAATTGATTTTAAACTCTGTGGCTTTTTGCCTCATTTGCCTTTTTGCCTAATTTGTCACAGAAAGTGCACCAATTTAACCCCCCCTTGAGTGGTTTCGAGATCCCTTCCTGCTCTCAGTCATTCCTGCATATTAGGCCAGAGCAGAACAAATCCCCTTCTCTCTGTGGGCTCTCCTTGGTCTGGGCTTGACTTCATTAGCTTGAGGCCCTACTTTTTAGACAATCCTAGCTATGCTTCTGGCTTTATGCTGAGGACCTACCAGAGAAGTGCGCGCATTCACAGCTTGAAGGGTCCTTGCAGTTGAGCACAGGGCTTGAATGCGTAGACTCTTTAGAGAAGGTCATTGGTGCACAGCTTGAGGGTTTACTCGGTTACTGGGAAGGCAAGGGATATTGTAATTAAAATTCATCAGGGCTCTGTCAGAGCTCTGCTTTTCCAGGCCTGTCAGTCCCCTGGATGTAAATTGCATATTTGCCTGTGGATATAAATCATGTTAAACACAAAGGGGTTTGTGCTCTGATTGCTATTTTAGGCCTGTCTATGAACGAGTTTTCAAAGCAGTCTCTGTGGCATCATCAGGTAATGCATATGGCTGCCAATTGAAAGGTGTTATCCAACCCAGGGATGGCAGATGACAGGGATACACACCAAAAGACAATGCAATCATACAGGTAAAACAGGGACAATCAAGAGATATACCCCCTTTTACATTTGGGGGTAACACAGGCCGAGGGTAGGCTATACTCTCAAGAGGGGTGTGAAAGTGAATCAGTAGTGACCCAAACAACACAGTATCACAGTCAAAAATAAAGGGAATTTCCAATATAGGTTCTATTCAATTATAAACACTTTAATAAAACACACTATCTTAAGTAGAACGAAAAGAGATTACCATACAAAAAGTCTCCCGAAAGGAAAGAACATCAGACTGGAGAAAGTAGCACTCTGAATGGGGTGGTAGGTAAGGGATTACAATAACATGGATATTGAGTTGAACACAGGAGCATTCGTGACCTAACCATCCTCGAGGGCCCAAGTTGGCCATTGGGGGCAGTTCATTGTGACAGTACCTGGCTTCAGTTCTTGGTGGGCTGATGCATCAGACCTGGCTCCGAATGTTGATGCGAACTGATCAGGCATAGTCAGGCACGTAGGATCGCAAAGACCCTGCCAGCAAGCGGGTGTCAAATAGGGTTGAATGCGGGTGCTCTGTGTGGTCGAATAGTGGCAGTTCTATGATGCAGGTTGGGATGGTCCCAAGTATGCTTCACAGTTGGGTGGGCTGAGTCAGGTTTTGGCCACTGGTACAGGTCGGTGAGTGGTGCATCACCTAATCGAATCGGCGGGCGATGGTAATTAAAGTGGTGATCGAGGGTGTGTTGATGTGCTATCAATGAGGCAGCTGTTCTTGGGCTAACTGGGCCAATCCCAGGTTGTCACCCCCAGCTAGAGTCGGCGAGTGACCCATCAGAGATTTGGTTCAGGCCTAACACATGACGTGCTTCACTAGGACACAATGCAGTGTCCAGCTGGTTTAGGAGCAGTGCAATAGTTTGGCTGGTTGAAGGAATGCAGACAACAGCACGAGTGCCTTCCCTATTGTTCAGGGTGTAGGGAACATGGAATGACTGGTTTGGTGTTTTGGAACAGGGAGCATTTGCTGGTCTGGTCATCAGCAAAGGCCTTCAGGCCTTTGCAAAGGACTTACCGACAGGATGCTCCAATGTTGGGCCTTCTCTTCTGGCACAAAAGATCTGTTGCAGAATGGTTGTTCCTGGTCCACAGCACTGGTCACTCCTGATGTTCCCTGGGAGTGGTTAGGGGACAGATCTTCCTTTTGTCTTGGATGGCTCCTTCTTCACCTTGGCGGAGGACTTTGGACAGTGCACCTGTCCCAACGGAAGTCCAGGTGAGAATGTTCAGAACATCTCTTCTGCCTTAAAGGATCCTTAAAGAACTGAGGGATTTCTGCTGAAGGGGCACAAGGCTTCTTTAAAAGGCACAAGTCCTCAGGTGATTGGTCTAAAGCTAACCTGCTTCAGGGGGCCAATTGCTGCTACTGGCTGGAGAGGATTTTGCCCTGTTGATCTTTCACCCCAAGTGCTTTGCTCCAGAGGAAGTGGAGGTGACAGGAAAGGGAAAGAGAGACAGTGAGAAACAAGATAGAGAAAGGCTAACTCCAGTGTCCAGGCCACTCCTGCCTAGCCTACTCCTGCCCCCTTCCCTTCTACTGACAAGAAAAACCTTTGGATATGCAGCACCTTGTTCTGAGGCTACTCTTCCTGAATGGGTGTGCTCCTTCGATACCTGGGCCCAGGACAGCTGCCTGCTGTGCAGCTGTCTCTGGGGGTGGGGGTGAACCGCCCTCCCAAAGAGAATCAAAGAGAGGCAGGGTCCTCTGGTTTTCTGTCCTGCCATGTGGCAATATTGGTCCATCTGCCCCGAAAACACATTCCCTTCCACAGCAGAGCTGACTCACAGGTGCTGACACATTTGCAATATCATTTGGGATGTGACGGCCATGATCATAAGTATCACCATGCACTATCTCTAAACTCAGACATAGTCTATTCTTAGAGATTACTCTGCCACCGGCATAGGGTCCGCATGATCATCGTAGTTTGGGTACAAGGGCCATATCTTAAATCTCTCCCCTGTGCTGCAGTGACTTTGCTGTCACTGCGGTGGTCGAGTGGGCATCTTGTGACCTATGGGCAAGCTCTGTGCCGGGAGCAGAGTGGGTGCTGCGGATCAGGCTACTGATGCAGCAAGGCACACGTGCACTATGCTTTTGGCATGGGGTTGCTACAAAGGGAGATCTGGTTAGCTGATTACCCTTTTGGAGAAGGAATCGCCTGCATCATTTTATGTACTAAAAATATAAAAAAGCCAGGACTGTGCACCTTTTCCAGATGGCAATTCCTCACACTTATATTTATTGGTTACAACCATTGTGAGTTACCTTGAGATCTAAGTGTGGATTGATACTCTTGCTGCATTCACAGTGTTCAATGCAAGTTGGCAACTGCGTTAGCATTGTACACTTTCTTCATAATCTCTACCATCAACTGCTACTGTATAGAGACAAGGGAAAAGCGGATGGTGTTCTTGCCGTAACTCTTATAAAGCATGTCACCTTCGTTGTGGAATGCAGTAGACGCTGCTCACCTGTCTTTCATCTCCAGCCCTTTCGATCTCACCTTCCTGCGGAGAACTGGGCAAGTGTCTAGAGATGTGTAGCTCAGCCCAAACAGTAACAGTCCTGGAACTTGAAGCATCATGGATCGAGAAAGGGGAGCTCTCCTAATAACATGGAGACCTCTGTGATCTCCCAAATCTGACTGGGAATGATGCACTGCAGACAGGCCTATTCTGCTACAAAGGCAGCATATCAGACATGGCAGTGCGAGAATGAGGGCCTCAGGATAAACTGAGCAGATAAGGGGAGCCTCGGTCTCACCTACAAGTGTGAGCCATCAGACCACTAATTGATTGGGGAGGGGAATGTCATGGACTACAAACAGTAGAGATCAAACCCACTGTACTGCTTCTCTGCTATCTGCTATCAATGTTTATTTTCCTTGCATCTGCACTAGCTCTTGATCACACTGGCTGATGGGTACCCTGTTTGCTGTTATGTTACGTGTTGAAAAAGGGAAATCACTTCCCCAAGGGGCCTTTCCAAGTGTGTAACTCTGTCACAGAATGCAGTCTGTTAGGACCTACTAGTCTGAAGATTTTTTATTTGGTAATTCTATATCAGAAAGCAAGATCTGCTAATCAGACCCCACTTTCGTAATGCTGTGTGCTGAAAAGTATAGAGCAAACATGTACCCCTGATGAGACTGTCTGCCGACACCACCAAGTAGATGTCTTGTAGTTGATCAACATGGCAGGTGCATAGTAATGGGCATTCTTGCCAACAGCATGCTTGAACCCACCGTCCCATAGTCAGGGGCTGCCTTTAACCATGGCCAACTCTGATGCACATTCCTTATATTTGTGCACCCACAAGGCCTGGTGGCCGATTCATAAATATAAACTATATCCACTTTGAAATGGATGTCTATGGGGGATATACAATTGTAAAGGAAAACATCCTTTGGTGTCATTTTATTGTCAGCTTGGTTTCTCGTGACTCATTTCAACCTACTTGGACGTATGTGTATCAGCTGTCTGGGGCTTGTTTAAACCCAAAACAAACCATTTGGGCCCATCCCCAGGAATCCCAACTTGTTCTCCCTGGGAAGGCTTATTGGCTTCCCAGAAGGGTAGAAAAATTTCCCCGGAGGTTAGCTGGGAACTAGTGGTTTCAAAGCAAGCCTTATTAGGACAAGGGAGATTTAGCCCAGGTGGGCGGATAGCTCTGTGGCAAAGCATGGGTCTTGGCAAAAACAGGTTCGAATACCAGACCTATGCATGACAAACAAAACAGTGCATTACAAATAACCTATCCTTCCCAATTAAACTCGTGCCTAGATACCTACGGGTTATGTGTGCTGCAAATAAAAATGCAAAATAAATAAATGAATATAACCAAAATATAAGTATTAGAGGCTCTTTAATGCAGGGCAGATGGGTGGGTGTAAAGAGTAACACCAGCATTTGACAGCAGTCAAAGCAAAGAATGTCCTTCCACTACCTAGTTCTAGATTTCCTAGCCCACTCCAATTTTCTGTGCCCCTGACACACTTCTTACAGAGAAACACTCTTGGACTGACATCATCAGGCAAACTCTTTTCAGAGCAGCCGGAATTGGACCTGTAATTGACTTATCCGCTGTGCCAAACTGTCTATACAAAGGGGGGTTAAACTCCCCACTTAGTTCAATCAACTTTGAATGTCAGAAGAAGAAGGTTTTACGTGGAACTGTAGTTGGGTACAATCTTCCCAAATTCCTCTTTAGTAAAGAAGAAAAACGACCACAAGGAGGGAGTAAGATCCTCCCCTCACCTCCCAGAGGACCATTTTGGGTGAAATGCTGTTTGAATAGTCCTGCTGCTGCCTGAACACTGCAGCCAGAATCCTACACACTTGAGTGGACCGCTCCTGTTACTTCGCTCTGGCAACCTTTCTGACTTTGAATGGCAGGAAAAGGACTCACAATGTCCTCAGACACCCTGGAGAGGGTCTCACATCCAAGGAATAGCTTTGGGCTTTGTTTCCCACCTCAAACTGCTTCCAGGTCGACTTAACATCTTTCAAGTGCTCTTCAGGTCACTGCACCACCCCCGCAGCTGCCTTTTGACACTTACTCTTCTTTGATCCGCTACAAGCAAATAGATGCTTGAGACTTGACCCAAGCCTCCCATGCCTGTTTTGTCTGCTGATTTTGGTTGATCACCCCTACAGGACCATAACACATCATTGGACTGCCACAAGCTGGCCCGACTATCTCAATGCCAACTTTACATATTGAATACACCTTACTTGACCATCTAAACACATTCTCAAACTATTGGAAAGCACCAAGAAGCCAGTCTTAATCTAGTTGAGTCACCCTTTGAAAATTATAAAGGTACTGATAGTGGTTCTCTCCCCTTGGCTTGGTTTTCGGGGCCCTGTAAGATCGCTCTCTTAACGTTTTGAGCATATCCTTTTGAACTGAAAGATTGCTGCAGAGACCATTGTTGTCTAGACCTGTCTTCTGACCCAGAGTGCCTCTTTCATCTGAAAGTCTTCATATTATGTGTCTTGTCTTACTGGAGAGTTTTCCTAGTGTGGTAAATAGTGTGATTAGTATTTTTATTCTAATCAAAGTCCCCTATTTTCATAGAACCATGATCAAACCGTTCTTTTATTTTGCCACTCCATTGCTATTGTTGCTTAAATACTTCTTTGTAAGCTTGCAACCTTCCTGAAGAGCATAGCCTGCCCTCAGCCCACATTACCACAAGTGGCAAAGGAGGTACATCTGTTGGGGTGTGTTCGTTATACCTTTAAGATTGGGAGCATTGCTGTTTGAGTAGTATTATGGGTCTGAGTAGAAATTGTATCCACTACTCATCTCTGTACTAAAGCAGAACAGTTATCATTTTGTCATACGCTGCTCCTATTCTTCTTTGCATCTTGTTTAAATGGTGGCCATGATTGATTGGGAGCTTGGTAATGTTTATATATACAATCAATCATGGCTGCATTCATTACCCACTGCCATAGGCATTATTAATAATACAAATGATTACAACAGTTTCCCAAACACGATGCACTGTGGTACCAGTGGTAAACTCACCCAATATACCAAGCAGCAAGGAAGCAAAATAAGCTCTTAAAAGTAACATTCCAGAACAATCTGAGCAACAATAACAGTGCCTCTTTCATCAACAAAATAACTCCCACAATAACAGATCTTTGGCAATGATGTATTCATTCGTCATTGCAGAGCAGATGATTGGATCCTGGGTCACTCTAATATGCATCTTCAAAATGTTCAGGAAGAAGGTCAAAGTGTTTGCCAGACAAAAAAAAGAAATCATTGAATGTCAATATGTGTCCTTCCCCCTGCGGCTCTATTGGCTATTGTATTAGCTCAACTCTTTCTTGTTCATAAAATATCACGAAAACATGTAATACAACTCCTGAAACTTGGAGAGTGATCTTTAAGCGAGCATGTAATGCCATCACATGAATGCTTTATGCATTTATGAAAGTTCTTCAATGTGCAGATTGAACAGTTTCTGGTAAAGGTCCAGCTAAGCACTCAACTTCTTAAATGTGTTTTTAATATTTCATTTGCGGGGCCATTGTTTGAGTGGCAGCATAAATAATTGTTCATGTGTATTGGCACTAATGTTGCTTTTTTCCCACATGGTTCTATGTAGTGGAACATAATGCAAGGCCCTACCCTTTGATTCAAAAGATTATGAGAATATAACGAGTTAATTAAAGGAGACTGTTTATGGTAAGCACCTGATTAGGAGACTTTGTGATTACACTAACAAAGGCATTTATTTATTTATTTATTTATTTATTTATTTATTTATTTATCTTAGTTTTGTAAGGTGCCTCCCACGTGCACAGCCAGGGCAAAGGAAGATGGAAGAGGCAGTCTCGGCCTTCATGGGATTCGAAGAGAGACAGTTACATCAGTTTTTCTTTTTTAAAATAATTTACGTTGAATTGGTTTGTCAATCCATACACAAAATAAAACATCATGCATAATACAACAGTAAAACAAAATACAGTATACAGCCATAGAAGAAGAAAGCATATCATCCATAAATAACAATGCATATTGTTAAAATTCAATAACAATGTAAGTGTGAAAGTGCAAGTGCAAACACAATTATATGCTTAAAAAAGGTAATCCCGCACCAAGCTCAATACATAGCGAGCAGATATTCACCCAACAAACCATAAATGATTATTATTCTGATCAAGGCTAGTCGATGTGGAAAAGAGCGCAAGTAACGATGAGCGGTGCTGTACTTCCTCATTATATGTGTCTACGGTTTGTGCTTCCTACGTTTGTAAAGTTAGTCCTATTGAGGAATCCAATCATGCAAATAGATTGTGAGCTCCACCTTGTTGTGATTGCTTGCTACATCCCTACAGTTTCTGCCAATTTCATTTAGAGGAGTTAAAGGCAAGGAACTGGGAGAAGAGCATGTTCAATACAGCGGATAAGTGAGAATGACGGGTCACCGCAAGTTAATATATGATGCAAACCCTTCATCTCTCCCCAGTGAGAGATTTAAGTGGCTGACACGACCAATGAGGAACTGAGTTTCTATTTTTATTGGATTCCCCATCCCTGATAGTAAAGTTCTAATTCTTTCCTGCAATATTGCTGGCTGGAAAGGCAATACATGGATTCATATTTCACTGGACAATTGACAGATGTGCCCTTCTTGTCTTTCACGAAATTTGCTCAACCTTGGAAAATTCCTTAGGGGGAAGTTTAATTGCTATTTAATTGCTCAACTAGTTGCCCGAATGGGACAAGCAAATGATGGTGTGGATTATTAATGTTCTACAACATTGAATTGGATGATTCGCAATTAAATATCTATTTCCAGATCATATATTTCTCTGTTGCCAGTATAGAACAGCAAGATTGCCTCATAAATATCTATTGGATGTTATGTTTTACAAGGTTGCGAATACTGTCCTTCTGGTCTCAAACTCATTTTTGAGTTCAGTGAGAGATTAATATCTGGCAGTGTTCATTATCATGTCTGACGATTTTAACACTAGTCTGTTATTGTCTCTTATTGATGAAGATACAATGTGTCTAATGTTGTTTGGGTGTGTTAACTTCAGCGAGAACTCTGGACAATGTGAAACCTTTCAGGAGGAGAACACTTTTATGACATCTGTTTAAGGTTTTGGGTTGACATATGTTATGTTACACGGGATGATAGCTCAGGGGTAACCTGCTTGCCTTGGAAGCAAGATGACGCAGAGCAACACAGGTACGATCCCCGGGTCTGCACTTAGAAACCTCTGGGTATCAAGCGCGTTATAAATAACCTATCATATCATATCATGTAACAAGGATGTGTGAAATGCAACTCTGGCATTTTCCTGGTCTCCAGGCGCCCTTGCAAATCTTAAATAGAGGCAGTGAGTTTGGCTAGTTAGACTGAGAGGGAAAAAGCAAAATTGAGGAGTTTTCTGTTGTGGTTGCAGATTCGAAGATCCCTGAGTTCAACATGTGAGATAGCTTTCTGGGTGAGATCTGTTAGACGCGTGAAAGGCTGTTTATACATAGGGGAGACCTCATGATTGTGGTCATGCATTTTCCAGTCAATGGGTTGTCAGTTGGTTTTAGAGGTGTGCATTTGTGTTGGTTCGAGTCTGGGGAGGAAGTCACTGTGAGAGTGTCTACTTTGAGTTGGCATGTGATGAGTGAAGTGGAGCAAAACAGTTAGTAAATAAGGGTAGAGAGTTCTTATGGCTTCTTATATTTGTTGGCTGTACTTTGAAGAGTGTCCATGCTCTTGTCATTGTCTTTCATTGAGTGACATTCGTTGGGCTGTAAGCAGAAAGTCGAGGGCCAGTATGGCATTCCTTAGGCTATAACTGTGTTTGGGAGTTGGTCTGGTGAGCTATGCTTTTTACTCTGCGATTTGGGTTGGGTTACATTTGTGCCTGCTTTGCCTTGAAAAGCCAGGTTTTCATGTTTTGTTTTCTTCTGAATTGCAGGTAGTCCTCCAAACTGCAGATTTAGCTTGTGAGCATGTGGCAAAGTTTTGCAAGCAAAATTGAAAAGACGCAGCATCCATGTCTTTCTCTGCCGAATCTTCTGTTTTGCAAGAGTACAAGTTTCTTGATCTTAGGTCACTGCATGATTGCTAATGTAAGATTTTGCTTTGAAGAAATGCTGTACCTTGTCCCTGAAGGGCTCTATTTGTGATGCAAAGGGCATTCAAATGCATTCTTCTTTGTATTGGCAACCAGTAAGATGGCTCTTAGAGCTGTTGACATATGTTCCCTTGAGCTGAGTCTGACTAGTAGTCTGGTTGCTGTGATTTAGATGTTTTGTTGTTTTTTTTTATTTTGTACTGTAGTCTGGCATTCCCAGGCAAATTCTGTTTGTGTGGTCAATTCTTCAAAGAATCAGAGATATGACAGCTAGTACGCTGTGCGGGAAAGGAACGTAGGGCATAATGTGTCTGGTGGAGCATAGGTGGTAGAAGCACTTTTTGACTATCACATCAACTTGGGGTTTATATTTTGTCCATTAGAATATCGAGGTTCATGATATTTTAAATGGTCTCACGGCTTCCCATTTTCACTGGCTATGGTGGTGTTGTTTTCGGTGTGACATGGGGTGAGACTATGATTATTTCAATTTTATATGGGTTACAGTTTAGATTGATTCGACATCAAGCATTCACTAGTTCACTTTAGGCAGTTGCTGATGGTGGTGCTGAAGTTTAAAAAAAATGGCTTTGATTAATAGAATCAACCTTTACAAAATGATATTCACAAACTGAAAAAACAAACATGATTAATACAATTCAAACAATTAAATATCATTAATGGAGTAAAAATTGCCTGAGTTTTCCTGAGTTTGTCCTCATACAATTCATGACAACTCAATTTGCGTGGTAAACTTTAAAACCGCAATATTAAGAGAAGTACATGTTCCACTCAATGAATAATTCCTAAAAAGCACATGTTTTACAAAATCAACTTAATAGACACATTTCCTAAAATCCTTCAATGGAAGATGCACTAGCTCTGTACAATCTAATAATTTATGTTGTACAGTTTCAATAGTTTCACTGTTCTGGCAATATCGACAATGGGATTTATCACGAATCAGAGCCTTTCTTTTCAATAATATCTCTCTCTTATGTATTAAGTTAAATGTAGCCATCATTTTGGAGGGATACCTTTCTAGATATGGAGCCAGAATGCCCAGTTTCTTATGTTCAAACCATAACTGTTTGAACGAAGTGTGATCATGTAGGGTTTCAATTGTGGTGGTCCAACCACTCTCATAAATAATGTATTTTACTCTACAAGGATGCTGTATGAACGGTGACTTTGTTAATCCTAGATCACTTAATATACCCCCCCTGCCCGGTTTTGTTTACCTCTCCTGAGGTTGTGTTCTGAATTTTGTTTGTTTGTTTTTACTGCATTATGACTCGAATAATGTACACAGCAATTTACTTGTTTGCAAAATCACAATAAAAAGTCTTGTTGAAAAACAAAATGAAAAAAAGAGGCTCACACTGGTTGACAAATGTAACCACTTCATTCTTCCCTCGTTTTTTGAGTGCAGCGTTCTGATCACTGAAGAAAGAACTTACAGCAGGGACAAGAATCTTTCTACAATAGCTCAACAATCTCCATCTGGAAAGATCTTAAGCCAATTTCAAAATGAATAGTGGCCACCTGAACACAGTTTGGGAATTTGTAGGACTTTGCACCACATTCTAGCTTCAAGGTTTACGCAAATCTCAGGCATTGTAAACTGTGACAACTCAATGCTGTACATCATTTTTTGGAACCACTTTCTGCACAAAGTATTGAATCACGTGTTCTAGGGTGAATTTGCCATACTTACTACAGATCTTGCAAATCTGTGCAGATAACATAACAACCTTGTGCAGCATTAACTCCCGTTGAGATTCTTTATTTCCAGTGGTGCTTATTTGAAAACCTAGATACACCAGTAGTATATTTTGTACATGATTTGTGTGTCATTTGTAGTTGTTGTGAGCCCATATGATTTTATGATCTTCATCAATGGGGCCATACAGATGTTGAGAAGGTGCAGTGAGAGACTCAAACCTTATGGAGATCCACAGGTAATGACTCCTTGGCATGACCAAAAAAGTGTGAAGCCAGGCGATTTAGCCAATGGGAATGGAAACAGTCTGTGCCACAGCCTTAATTTCTTGGGTGGATGAATAGGGGTTAGGTGAATAGTTAAGGATCCTGAATTAGACAGTGTGATTAATCTGATGGTGTCATCACTCCTCTCCCGGAGGCAGCCTCTCCCCATGTGGTCAGGGGATGACAGCCGCTACCTGATCCTGAACCTGGGAGTGACTATTTGAAGGAGGACTACATGGGGGAGGCGACCCTCAGGGAAATGACACAACATTATCAGGGGAAATATGGTATCCCCCTTTTCCTTATACCCTGACTACCACTCTGTTATTCCACAAGCCTCCATGGCATATTGTAACACACTCCCTCAACCACTTGCTAGGTCTACATCAAGTATTCCCCAATATCACACAAGGAACAATATGGTAACAACTGAGACGAGAAAGAGGTACAAAGCAATGGCGATGACTAAGACTGGTGAATCAACAAAGCGGTCTAGTTGCTAAATAATGATGGGAAATTTAAATCTGCCACAGCTGACAGATAGCAGGGAGAGCTGCAGAGACTGAATTGTGCCGCAACCTGTGCTGACATGTGGGATGTTTTTACCCATGCATACAAGCCCTACCATAAAACTGTGTAGTACTGGCATGGAAAACATCATGATGGCCAGAACTCCCCAGAGAGTGCACAGGGAAAACATGAAGAATAGGCTGCCACCCATTTTTGCCTATGTTGTGAGCACAAGAGGGCACTGCCTAAAACCACCATTGGGCTACACACACAGTAGCCTGAAACCATTGGGAATGGCAATGCTGATTGCCAAAAAAGCAACTCAGAACTGTGGGGAATTCATTTTCTTAATCCCAAAAATGGTTGCATTACCAGTACTCACCACTATCAGAAAGCCGGCGTTTTAAAACCACCAGACTTTTGTGTAAAACTGAACAAATGGAACAAAACCAGACCAAGGAAAGACTTGCTAAGAGGTGGATACAATGTAAAACTATATTCTGAAACGACTTGAAGGAAGTAATTATTTAATGTATATGTAAAAATTGTAAGTGATTTAAACTGGGAACAAAAAGTGACATTTAGCTGAAACCTGGCTTAATGAAACTGGATTCTGCCTGACAACTACCCCCGACAGGAGTTGAAACCTGCTCAGCCACTCTTCCCCTTGCCAAAAGGAGTTAACACCTCTCTGATTAGATTAGGGGTGGAGCAGCTGGGGACTACAGGGAGTTCAACAAAGGCCTGTCCTGGACCCCGGCAAATGTTATATTGGGGGTGTCGTAAAATAGCTTCCTCTTGAGAGAAACTGGGGGGCAGCTGTGCCTCTGTGAACAAGCTGGCTTGGGGGAAGTGGATAAACCAGTCATTCCACCCTGTGATGTGGGAAGCCACAACCCTTTTTGACCAGGGCATAATTTTAAAAAGATAGATAACTCATAGTGCGGACTGGTCAAAATTATATAAGTAATATCATTATTTTTGTGATTTTTCTGTGAACATTTTAAGAGGCGTTAGGACCCTGTGGTGTATTCTGGGGGGTTGCTAGCGGAAAATAGGGTCTCACTCCAAATGTATGCATGTTAAAAATCGGACACTTTATCATCTATTACCCATATCCCTGGTGCACATGTGTGTAAAATCTGGGAAGGTTTAGAGGTCGTTATCTGGATGAAAAGGGGAGAATTCTGTCATCAGTGGACACGACATCGTACAAAGACAGGGATCGGATGGTTTGGTGCTACAGAAAATATGTTAACTGGACCTATAATATTAGAAAAATGGTACATAGATAAATATGTATTTGGGTCAGAAATAGATTTGTGTGCAATCTGACAAGGGGAGGCTCCTCTGACCATAAAACCTACAGCATCACTCTGACTCACATTTCCTTCCCCCAATCAAGGGAGAGAGGAGGAATTGGCCAATGATAAGTGAGAGGGGCAGGTTTAGTTATGACCAACGGACACACCCATTTTCAAAACACATAAAAAGAGACTGCTGGGACAGGTAGAGACATTTAATTCAATTTGCTGCGGAGCATGCTGACCGACAACTTCACATCCAGAGATCCAGACTTCAAATCCATCAATCTCCAGAACCTGTAGCAGAAATTAACTCCAGAATTTGTAGCAGAGAGGCCTGAATCCACCAGCTGAATCCTCTTCAGCAGGCCTCAAAACTAACCAAACTATTCAACAGCCGGGCAAGCTGTTTTAAGTTTTGCCGAGAATTTTTGCAAGAACCTGTAGCAGTACCCAGAAAGCAGTGTTACATCCAGAATCCAGAGAGGCTAGACCAGCAGAGCAGAGCTGACCCAGATCGCTGTGAGCAGAAACGGTGCCTGATTGACCCGCCGAGCAGACAGAACCGCAGCCGGACGTGTTGACCAGATCCGTGACGAGGCCTAGTTCAAATTTATATTGTGAGTACCTAGCAGAACTGTGCAGAACCAATCTCTTAGTTAAAATAATCTAATCCAAACTATTTTAACCTAAGTAGAACTGCCTCCTAGAAATCGTGTAATCTGTCATTTTTAAAGCTGCACAACTGTCACCTGTCAATTCTGCAGCTGCAAGCTGTCACCTGTCATTTTGAGTTTACTTTAAATCCGAAAAACTACCTTCATTAAATCGACCGTATCTCTGGAACCGTTTGGGCTAGGAACGAAATTTAACTTTCATCTGAAAGCCTAGAACCGACTTCCTACTCATACTTTTTCCGCAATCACGATTTACGCACTTGTGAAATTTACCGCGATTTGCGATTTTGGTTCAATTTCTCCACTTGACAAAATAGCAGCTCCATTCTTTCTTTTGTTAAAATCCGTTGCAACTTGGTAATAACTCATAGAGCATTGCTAAAGTGAGCCTGAACTAATACCAACACGCATTTCCCACTCACCCTGAATCTCTAGAGGGAATTAAAATCAGTTGGCACATTTTCCCATCCATTGCCATCACATTTAAAAAGCATTTTGGGCCTGTGTTTCAAACTCCTACCTGTTTCCTCTAAACTGGCTGGGGGGAACTGAATTTCGTATTGTATTTGATTGCATTCCTGAGAACTGTGTGCTCCTCTTTCCATCTCCTTCCATTTCTTACATTGCATAGGGGAGGGGGGTGAATTGCCAGAGAAAAAGTGATTATCTTATCTTTTGCTAAAATCATATCAAGTATTTCTGTACTGCATTTTATTCCTCATTGCTTTTCCCTTGAAATCCTAAAAGTATTTTTGCTACTTTATCCATCCTATACTAACTCCTCATTGATTGTAAAGAAGTGTGCTGGTGCAAGATTACCCATTGTTGATCAACATCATATGTCTAAGTGTACTATCAGATATTAATTTATTATAAAGTGTGATATATATATATTGTTTCAATTCTCAAATAAACCTTTTAATCTTGGCTCAGCGGGGTCAGGGGGATTCTAAGAGGAGGGTCTTATACAAGGGTGATCATCCAGAGTACTGAACTAGACATAAAAATACATTAATAAGGGTTTTCCTCAGCATCCCAGACTAGGCATTGACTTGGTTGTAGTGTTGATTGAATATCGCTTACAAAAGTGGGGGCTCGGAGCCGGGATATTCTGGGTTAGACTTACCACTTGTGCAGATTAATACAGTGTGCCAACTGACCAGATACACATATCCAGTTAGATCACCACGCTGTTTTACACTGTGAAAGCATCCCTCAAAGGAACGCTCTAAGGAAACGGTCTGTTTTGCAAAATAAAATACAAACTTCTGTAAGTCAGGAAGGAACTCAAATTCCAGAATGACGACCTTGGTAGGTATGAAAATAGCCAGAGAGCACTTCTTACATAAGCTATTTGTGAGAGGTGAGTGGACTCATCAGGACCAAATGGTCTGGTTGCAGGCAATCACGCAACAGGTCACTGAAACAGGGTCAGATAAATGGGGAGATCAGGGTCCCCTACATGTGGCCCTGAGTGAACTATATATGGCCCCTAAAGCCAAAGATGAACATAATAAGATTGCCAGGATAGCGGCATATTTCTATCTATATATGGGAGCCATGCAGGACAAATGTGCTGAAGGCCAAGATCTGGCAAATAGGCAACAGATGGCGTTAGAGAAGGCCGAATCTGATCTGGACTCTTCTGAGCAGAGGCTGCTCAGGAGCCAGGAGTCAGAAAATGACAGCAGACAGTACATCACTAAAATAAAGGAGGATATGGATGTGCTGCAACAGGAAAAGGCTGACCAGGATACCAGATTTCTGGCCTTGCAGAAGGAGTACCAAGAAGGTTTGGACTCCCTACTGCAGAGCCAGAAAAAGTTGGAGCAACAATTAGATTTCAATAGGACATGTGTGCTGAGCAGGTAGTCACCCTGCAAAGCCACCTAGATAGGGAAAAAGAGGAAAGCAATAAACTGATTTTGAAAGACCGGGATACCCAGGCAGAGTTTGACCAGGAGCGCCAGAAAGCTGGTGCCTTCCAAAGGCAAAGGGACGACCTGGCGGCACAGATGCAGGCTCTTAGTCAGGAAAGGGATACCTTAGGCCAGGAAGTCTGCCACTTAAAAAGGAAAATGGAAGAAAATCACCTGGCCCTCCAGGGACTGGGTGACCTCCAAAAAGAACACCAGAACTTGTTAGAGCACACCAGGAGGGTGGAGGATGCTCTGGCAAAAAAGGAGCAGGCCAATAGGGACACAGCTCGGGAGGTAACCCTCCTGCAGCAAAGACTGGCCCAGTACTCCAGGACCAATCATGAGGCACAGAGAGAGAATGAGGCTCTCTGCCAGCACAATGATAGGCATCAGCAACAGGTAGCCATGCACGAGAGACTGATAGAGTCTAGTAAGGCCTTAACTAAGGAACTGAAAGCGCAGGCTCTTGCATTGCAACAGGAAGCAGGGGCGGATAGAGATGAGGTTCGCTGGGAAAGAGAAACTCCTGAGCATAACCTCAGGAGCCCTAGTAACAGAGGCCTTCAACTCTCCCAGTCCCTGGACTCTGCCACCCCCATGTCCCCTCGCACACATGAGCCCAGGGCCACGGGGATGGCAGATTACTATCCAGCTAGAAGTATGGGGCTCATAGGGCAGTACCTCCCAGGAATGGATGGGCGGGTATCCAGGTATGGGCACCCAAGCACAGTGCAATTTAGTGGGGAACCCCAGGAGAGTAGGCCCATTAAGGGCATCCTGAAAACCTCTGCCCAGTTAGGTCAGTGGGGGGGGGGGGTTACCCATCAAATCCTGGCAGCAAGGAGGGATCTGAAGACTCCTCTGAGCATTACACGACACAGGAGACCAGGGCCCCACATTCTGCCAGCCATTCCCAGGCTCGCAGAATCCGGGAAAACCTGTAAGATCAGACGGGCACCTCTGGGAGCAGTGCTTCTGAGTCAGAGGATGAATGGACCAGGGTTACCCGAACCAAAAAGGCCACTAAGGCAAAAAGGGCCTTGCTTAAGGACCCATTGAAACAAATAAAGGCAATAAGGAGTGTCATCACGCCTTATCATAAGAACGCCTAGTATTCTGTTTGGGAACACTTGGAGCTCTATTAGCAAATGATGGAGACTTTCCATTTGAAGGACAGCAGTAGCTGCATCCAGTACGTCAAATGGACCTTCTCACCAGAATACTCCAGTTTCTTTGCAGGGCTGGAGGATCAAAACTATTCACGGTGGTCAACATACAGGGCGGCCATCTTGAAACATTTTTCTGCGCACAGAAATCCTCAAGAGGCTCGCAAGGCAGCCTACAATTTGCAATGTGGGGAGGATCAGGCCCCACAAGAGTTTGTGCAAGAATTAAAGTGTGCTTTTGCGCAGACCACCAGAAGGGTGCGCACGGATAGCAGAGAATTTATCAATACGTTTTTCCATTCCTTACCCAAATACATAATGACCCAGCTTGTGAGAGATTTTCATGAGAAAAGATCTTTAGACTGGGTCATTAAACAGGCTACCCGGATCTATGAGGTGCAGAAGCCCATCGAAAATAAAAATAATGCGCAGAAAAACCCCAAAACCAACAGCACCCCTGCTGCTGCCAAGGTGGCAGAGGTAAAGGTTGCCCCTGTTTTAGATTTGGAGATTGGGGGGCCTAAAAACCTGCCTGCACCAAATAATTCACAGCCCAGAAGGCCCTCGGGCCAGTCACAGACAGGGAGACGAGGAGGTAGTCCCACAAATGGGGTCCCGCGCTCCCCTGACTATGTAAGTCCCCGCTACAAGGGAAACCGACCAATCCTGGGTTATGTGTGGACTCCTCCAGCCAAGGGGGGGGATCCAGCCAAGCACCTGACCCGGGTAACTTCCCTCCTAACTTCCCCCAGGAGGGCAGAAATTCACCAAATCCTGGGCAGAACTTTTTCCCCAGGTATCCACCCAATTTCCAGCCCCAAAATCATCCATCCTTCTTGCCCCAATTCCCTGAGCCCAGACAACCTAATCCGGGAGAGGGGAGGCCAAGGGTGGAGGGGTACCAAAATCTTCCTGACCAGGGGTACTACCAGAGAAGGGATAGCTACCCTTCCCGGGATCAGCCCAGGGGAGAAAATAGAGCCCTGTATCAGCCTGAGCGGGTTTCACAACTTGAGCGCCAGATCCAAAATATGGCACGAGATCTGGGTCACATACTGAGGGCTCAACAGAACCCTCAGATGAGCATGCCACCACAGAATGCCTCAAACTCTGGACCTGGTGCTCCAGAACAATGACGGGGGCAGCACCCCGATAACCCACCGGTTCCCAGGGAGGAGGCACAAGGGGAAGGGGGGTGTAAAGCCTTGGAGGAAGCTTCCTTCCCAACTTGTAAACAGCCCCTGGAAAACCAGGAACCGGAAACAAAATCTCCTGCCCCTGAAAGCCTGCCTCCCAAGGAGCAGAGGGGGGGTAGGAGAAACAAGGACCCAAACAGACCCACTTTGTGGAGGAGGTACAGGTCTTCCAATTTGAGGGAGAGAGATCCTCAGAAGATCCTAGGAAAAGGCTCTTCTCCTTCAGAGATGGGGGAACTCCTCCCAAGGAAAAATGGCTCCCAAGGGATTCCAATCCAGACTGGGGAGATGTGGAGACTGAGCTACTGGCGCCCATCATATCATCCCAGAACCGACAATACCAAAATCCCAAGGGTCAAACCCATCCTGATGACTGCCTCCAAAAAGGGCGGTGCGGGCCCAGAACCGGAACCAGGGGAACCCACAATGGCTCTGATCTCCAGTTGCCAACTTTTTCTTTCAGATTCCCAAGGCTCTCCACAGAATTCTGCCCAAATCTCTTTGCTAGCAATGTCCAAAACCGGAAAATTAGCCCACCAGTTGTCCAAAAATGTGCATTATCTGTGCCCCCTTGAGGAGAAGGAGGGAAGATACTATGCCCCGGTACAAGTACAGGGGCAGGGTACAATTTTGGCACTGGTGGACACTGGATCCCAAGCTACCCTTCTGTCCAAAAGGGCCTTTGAGGTACTAAATGCAGGAAGGGGGGAGAATTACCGAATTCCTCTCACCTCTCTTCCTGGACAACTGCAGAACTTTGACGGGAAGGAAATTCCCATGAGACTTGGACTTGGACATTAAAATTGGGCGACACCAGGTGAAACACCCGGTCATAGTAGTGACCCCAGAGGGCACCCGTTGTTTACTAGGGAATGACCTCCTGAGAAGGTTGTCACCCCTAATAGATTGTGTAAACAAGGTCCTCTGGACCCAGACTAGCCGACCAATAAAATTAAAACAAGTGTCAACCATGTTAGTTTAAACGGCACCTGCCACATGGTTGAAAAAAAATCTGGCCAAGTAGAATTTCACTTACAGAACAACTTAACTCCAGACGTGACAGTAATAGCAGTAGGACAACAGACTGGTGATGGGGGGTCCTCTCTATTTCTGAAAATCAACCTTCCTTCCAGTTTAAGGTGGTATTCCACACTGGAAGGAAACACCCTGAAATTCTTTACTAATCCACAATCAGAAACTCCCACTCCTATAGTCCAGAAAGATGTGAAATCAGCTCAGAGCCTGGCTGATATTCAGCAAATTGGAAAGCTGTTGTTCATCCCTGTTCAGTTAAATGATGGGAAGGACTCTGTTCTCGCTCGAGTGTGTGTGAACAATGGTAAGAGCTTCATCAGCGAAGCCATGTTCCGCCAACTCCCAAAAGATCCCGCCATTCCCACATTCAAACTGATAGACAAATGGGAAATGGACCTGGAAGCACCTAATTCCAAACATCTCCTGCCAGGCAGGTGTATGCTCAAAATCTCCATTGGCAACAAGAGCATAGTCCATAATTGTTGGGTCGTGCGAGACGTCACAGCCGCCTTTTACTTAGGCAGTGACATTCTCAATCGCTTTGCCATTAGTTTGGACCTAATAAACTTCAAAGCTTGGTCCCGATTAGCGGATAATCCCATGGTCTTTGATGATCCAGAAAAAGCATTTAGGTCAGCTCAATTGCTACCTTATGCAGTTGAAATTCAGATCAAAGAGGAAGTCACCATCCCAGAAAGGACCCGACAATTCTCCCTGGAAGTCAAAGTTAAAAGAGGACAAACATTGAAAAACCCTGATGCTTATATCCATCTAAATGCTTCTCTCCAACAGCAAGGGTTAGGGGTAAACCCAACACCATTAGTCAACATAGAACATGACACCATTCCAATAGAGGTGGATAACAGCGACTTAAAGAGTATTACTCTAGCCGCAGGCACCATTATTGGAATGGCGATTGATGACCGAGATTTCTCCATTGAGTTAGGAAATGAACTGTTAGGACCAATCCCCAAGGACTGTTTTGACAGTGACAGTGAGGACAATACAATACCAGATAGGATTTTCACCCGGCATTGGGGGAACTTCCTGGTGTACACTTCTTGCCCTTATGGTAAGGAAGATGTGACTTGTGACTTCAGGAGGGATGAGGTGATTTTCCAGGTCCACGAGGGCTGCCTTTCCCACCTGAAGCCTCCAGTCCAAATCAGCACTCTGACAGGGACTTCTCCACCCAGCTGGAGGAGGCCGCTGAGATAGCCAAACCAGAAGTCTTTCCAGGCTTCAGGCAGATGGTGGAAGAGAGAGTCAACCTAGCTGATGCCTGTGTGACTCTGGAACAGAAGCAAAAGTTGAAACAAGTTTTCTTGGATTTCCAAGATCTCTTTGCGGTAGACTCATATGACTGTGGTCGCACCGACATCCACACCACAACAATTCCCACGGACCCTGGAATGACTCCAGTGTTTGTGAAGCAATATCGCTTGCCTCTCGCATCCATGGAGTCCCTTACGGAAATAATTAAGAACCTTGAGTCCCGGGGAATAATCCGTCCAGTCCACAGCACTTTCAATTATCCGGTGCTTGGAATATTGAAGCCAAACGGCCAGTGGAGACTCTGGCCGACCTTAGGGAGCTCAACAAACGGGTCCATTCTTCCCGATGGCCTCTGCCCTACATTGACCAAGGGCTGGCCCAGATTCAGGGGTCAAAGGTATTCACAGCAATAGACCTGACCAATGGATACTGGACCCTGCCTGTCAGTAGGGATAGGGAGGACCAATACAAACTGGCTTTTACCTTTGGGGGCCAGCAGTACACATGGACTCGGACTCCCTTCGGATACCTCAACTCCGGCAATTAATTCAACATTTTCCTACATAAGGCCATGCCCGACCTGGGTGCGAGGGGTAACCTAGCTTATGTAGATGATGTCCTCATCAAAAGTTCATCTGTGGAGGAACACATAGCAGAGATCCGTTATGTTCTGACACAGTTGAGGGCCGCCGAAGCAAAACTTTCCTTTTAGAAAGCACAGTGGTGTAGAACCCGTGTTAATTTCTTGGGGCATGAGATTACTCTTCAGGGTCTCTGTCCCCAAGAAAAAAAAGTGGAAGCACTCCAGAAACTGAAAGACCCCACAACTCTGCGGGAACTAAGGAGCCTCCTTGGACCGACTAATTACAGCAGAAAGTTCATTGAAGGCTACGCAGAGATCACTAGACCCCTGATTCATCTCTTGAAGGGGAGGGGGGTCAAGTGGAAATGGGGTCCAGAACAATCCGAGGCAGTAAGACAACTCAAAAGAAGCCTCTCACAAGCGCCTTGCCTAGCTTACCCTGTCAGAAACAAGGAGTTCTTCCTGGAGACGGGGTTCTCTAATACATGCTTGACGGCAGTATTATACCAAAAGCATGACAAGGTCAATAAAGTAATCTCCTATGCGAGCAAGACTTTATCCTCTGTGGAGGAAAAATTCAACTTTTGTGAGAAGGCACTCCTGGCAACGGTGTGGGCATTGAAGAATTACCGCCCGTTTATCCAGGGGGAACACGTCATAGTGGAGACTCCACACCAGCCTCAGCAATATCTCCAAAGTGACAGAATCTGGGCCGGAAATGTGAGTAATTCCCGAATTACTTCCTGGATTCTGTCAATGCAAGGCTTTCCTGTGGAGGTCAGATATGGCCAAAACAAGAAGAGTCCCCTCGCGCAAGGTCTGTCTGACTTACATGATTGTGCCAGAGAAAACTGTCTCGAGGACGAAAGTCTAAAAATCAAGGACAACATGGAGGCATACCTTAATTCCCCACACAAAGTCTTTGAAGAAACAAGTGTGAGGGAATACCCACTGTCTATGTGGATGGATGCTCTTACCATGTTGACAACAACGGGGAGAAAGAACTGGTGGCCGGCGTAGGGAATGCATGGGTGAAGGAGTTTCCAGAACCCTCCGCTGGATACAAAATCGGTCCCCGAAGTAGTCAGGTGGCAGAATTGATGGCTGTGCATCAGGCCACCCTCACTGCTGTCCAACATCAACTCCACGAACTGGTCATAATCACAGATTCGGATTATGTAGGAACGGGTTTGTGAGCACCTGGTTAACTGGAAAACCAGAGGCATGTTATGCGCTAATAACAAACCCCTGAAACATGGGAAGTTAATCCAAAATATTGATGATCTGGTCACATCGAATGGGATGACCATCTACTGGAAAAAATCAAAGGTCATTCCAAAGTAGAGGGACCAGACAAAACTGGAAATTACTTAGCTGATCAGCTGGCCAAAACCGGGGCCATCCAAGGGGATTTAATAGAAATAGGGTCCCTATTGGGGGAAATCCAGGTCACTGCTATCACTTGGTCCCAGACAAATGCTCACAATGATCTTTCAACTGCACAATGGAGTAAGGAGACCCCTGATGCTGGTTTAATTACAGCTCAGAAGTGGGATCCAATTATTGGTAAGTTTTACCAACACCTTGAGGACCCTGAGAACTTTCCCCTGACGGATACCGATTACATTGGGAAAGAGGACCTAAGAGTGTTGATGAAATGTCCAAAAATGTTCCAAATCCAAGACGGTTTGTTCGTAAGGAAATCCCAAGCTGGCCATGATCAGTGGGTGGTTCTACCTCATTCCGAAGCCTGATGTTAAGTCACGCCCATGATGCGGCCATCGCCGGTCATAGGGGGTTTCACACAACACTGGAAATCTTAAGAGAGGTTGCATACTGGCCACACATGGGGCAGGACCTCGAGCAATACTTGAAGGGGTGTCTTGTGTGTGCACAATTTCAGCCATCACCCCTCACACACCGTGCGCCTCTCCAAAAGAGGGGGATGACACTGCCATGGTCACATTTGCAAATCGACTTTGTAGGCCCTGTGATTCGCTCGTCTAGAGGAAGCAAGTACATGTTGACCGTTACATGCTTGTTTACCAAGTGGGTGGAATGTCTCCCAGCCCCAAATTGCAAGGCAGAAACAGCAGCTGCCCTGATGATTAACCACATCTTTTCCCGTTTTGGTCTACCTCAAAGGATTGAGTCAGACACAGGTAGCCACTTCACCAGTGAAGTAATGACAAAGATGTGGGAGATACTGGGGGTTAAAAGGAAGCTACACATTGCTTACAGGCCAGCTTCTTCTGGAGCAGTGGAGAGATACAACCGAACCATTGTGAGCATATTAAAAAGGTTTGTGGCAGATTCTGGGCCAAGTTGGGATATCCGATTACCTCTGGTCCTAATGGCCATCAGATCTACCCCTTCATTTGCAACCAAAATGTCACCATTTGAGTTCATGACGGGACGCAAGATGGTGCTTCCCCAGCATTTGCTCTACAGGACCCAAGAGCAGACACTGATAAATGCCTCCACAACTCATGAGTATGTGGAGAATTTAAGGAAACACCTTCAACATGCTTTTGCCTATGCTCAGCGGAATCTAGAAAGATCAGCCGAGTGCATGAAGACCCACTACGACCTGAAGACCACCCGGAAGGAATATAAGGTGGGTGATCGGGTCTATCTATACAATTTCCAAAGAAACCAGGCCAAACAGCAAAATTCTTGCCTACATGGAAGGGACCGTTTGAAATTATAGACAAGATCTCCCCTGTTGCCTATAAGATCTGCATCCCCAAAGGCAGTCTGGCAGAAGGGGAAGACAAGCGGGTACATATAAATCAGCTAAAGTGTTGCCATCCCAGGCACACTCTGCAACAACTGGAGGAATCCACTGGAATCCCAGAGGGGGCCGCTCCAGAGTAATTCAGTTCCAACCCTAAAATATTCCACATATAGCATATAAAATTCTGTGATCCTTGTATATATATATATGTTCTTGTCTCCTAATTTAAAAAAGAAAATGTATATGTTCATATCTTCTGATTCATAAAATGTATATGTTCGCCACACCATTAATAGTGGTGAAGAAATGTCTACGAATAGGTATTGCCGCTTTGCTTTATCATCCTAGGAGAGATGAAACCATGGAGACTGACCAAGGAGGACGACCGGGGACCGGGAGCAGAGACCCGAGGGGCCCGGGGTACCGCCCAATCCTCCCATCAGGACCAGCAAGGAGAACTGATTGATCCACTGGAGGGAGGAAAAGATGCTGAATTGTGCCATCCATGGAATTGGAAGAAGAGGAGGCGAACATCCCAGATCTTGCGAGTTCCATCAGCGAAAGGACAGAATGGCCATCGCAAGAGAGGGGGCTTGTGGGATGTTTTTACCCATGCATACAAGCCCTACCATAAAACTGTGTAGTACTGGCATGGAAAACATCATGATGGCCAGAACTCCCCAGAGAGTGCACAGGGAAAACATGAAGAATAGGCTGCCACCCATTTTTGCCTATGTTGTGAGCACAGGAGGGCACTGCCTAAAACCACCATTGGGCTACACACACAGTAGCCTGAAACCATTGGCAATGGCAATGCTGATTGCCAAAAAAGCAACTCAGAACTGTGGGAATTCATTTTCTTAATCCCAAAAATGGTTGCATTACCAGTACTCACCACTATCAGAAAGCCAGCGTTTTAAAACCACCAGACTTTTGTATAAAACTGAACAAATGAAACAAAACCAGACCAAGGAAAGACTTGCTAAGAGGTGGATACAATGTAAAACTATATTCTGAAATGACTTGAAGGAAGTAATTATTTAATGTATATGTAAAAATTGTAAGTGATTTAAAATGGAAACAAAAAGTGACATTTAGCTGAAACCTGGCTTAATTAAACTGGATTCTGCCTGACAACTACCCCCGACAGGAGTTGAAACCTGCTCAGCCACTCTTCCCCTTGCCAAAAGAAGTTAACACCTCTCTGATTAGATTAGTGGTGGAACAGCTGGGGACTACAGGGAGTTGAACAAAGGCCTGTCTGGACTCAGGCAAATGTTATATTGGGGGTGTCGTAAAATAGCTTCCTCTTGGGAGAAACTGGGGGGCAGCTGTGCCTCTGTGAACAAGCTGGCTTGGGGGAAGTGGATAAACCAGTTATTCCACCCTGTGATGTGGGAAGCCACACCCTTTTTTGACTAGGGCATAATTTTAAAAAGATAGATAACTCATAGTGCGGACTGGTCAAAATTATATAAGTAATATCATTATTTTTGTGATTTTTCTGTGAACATTTTAAGAGGCGTTAGGACCTTGTGGTGTATTCTGGGGGGTTGCTAGCGGAAAATAGGGTCTCACTCCAAATGTATGCATGTTAAAAATCTGACACTTTATCATCTGTAACCCATATCCCTGGTGCACATGTGTGTAAAATCTGGAAAGGTTTAGAGGTCGTTATCTGGATGAAAAGGGGAGAATTCTGTCATCAGTGGACACGACATCGTACAAAGACAGGGATCGGATGGTTTGGTGCTACAGAAAATATGTTAACTGGACATATAATATTAGAAAAATGGTACATAGATAAATATGTATTTGGGTCAGAAATAGATTTGTGTGCAATCTGACAAGGGGAGGTTCCTCTGACCATAAAACCTACAGCATCACTCTGACTCACATTTCCTTCCCCCAATCAAGGGAGAGAGGAGGAATTGGCCAATGATAAGTGAGAGGGGCAGGTTTAGTTATGACCAACGCACACACCCATTTTCAAAACACATAAAAAGAGACTGCTGGGACAGGTAGAGACATTCAATTCCATTTGCTGCGGAGCATGCTGACCGACGACTTCACATCCAGAGATCTAGACTTCAAATCCATCAATCTCCAGAACCTGTAGCAGAAATTAACTCCAGAATTTGTAGCAGAGAGGCCTGAATCCACCAGCTGAATCCTATTCAGCAGGCCTCAAAACTAACCAGACTATTCAACAGCCGGAATTTTTGCAAGAACCTGTAGCAGTACACAGAAAGCAGTGTTACATCCAGAATCCAGAGAGGCTAGACCAGCAGAGCAGAGCTGACGCAGATCGCTCTGAGCAGAAACGGTGCCTGATTGACCCGCCGAGCAGACAGAACCGCAGCCGGACGTGTTGATCAGATCTGTGACGAGGCCTAGTGACGAGGCCTAGTTCAAATTTATATTGTGAGTACCTAGCAGAACTGTGCAGAACCAATCTCTTAGTTAAAATAATCTAATCCAAACAATTTTAACCTAAGTAGAACTGCCTCCTAGAAATCGTGTCATCTGTCATTTGTAAAGCTGCACAACTGTCACCGGTCAATTCTGTAGCTGCAAGCTGTCACCTGTCATTTTGAGTTTACTTTAAATCCGAAAAACTACCTTCATTAAATCGACCGTATCTCTGCAACCGTTTGGGCTAGGAACCGACTTCCTACTCATTATACTTTTTCCGCAATCACGATTTACGCACTTGTGAAATTTACCGCGATTTGCGATTTTGGTTCAATTTCTCCACTTGACAAAATAGCAGCTCCATTCTTTCTTTTGTTAAAATCCGTTGCAACTTGGTAATAACTCATAGAGCATTGCTAAAGTGAGCCTGAACTAATACCAACACGCATCTCTCACTCACCCTGAATCTCTAGAGGGAATTAAAATCAGTTGGCACATTTTCCCATCCATTGCCATCACATTTAAAAAGCATTTTGGGCCTGTGTTTCAAACTCCTACCTGTTTCCTCTAAGCTTGCTGGGGGGGAACTGAATTTCGTATTGTATTTTATTGCATTCCTGAGAACTGTGTGCTCCTCTTTCCATCTCCTTCCATTTCTTACATTGCATAGGGGAGGGGGGTGAATTGCCAGAGAAAAAGTGATTATCTTATCTTTTGCTAAAATCATATCAAGTATTTCTGTACTGCATTTTATTCCTCATTGCTTTTCCCTTGAAATCCTAAAAGTATTTTTGCTACTTTATCCATCCTATACTAACTCCTCATTGATTGTAAAGAAGTGTGCTAGTGCCAGATTACCCATTGTTGATCAACATCATATGTCTAAGTGTACTATCAGATATTAATTTATTATAAAGTGTGATATATATATATATATATATATATATATATATATATATTGTTTAAATTCTCAAGTAAACCTTTTAATTTGCAAAACAAACCTACTTCTTGGCTCAGTGAGGTCAGAGGGATTCTAAGAGGGGGGTGTTATACAAGGGTGGTCATCGAGAGTACTGAACTAGACATAAAAATACATTAATAAGGGTTTTCCTCAGCATCCCAGACTAGGCATTGGCTTAGCTGTAGTGTTGATTGAATATCGCTTACAGACACCAGTCAGAACGCTGAGAGAAAGCACACTGTGGGAAGTGCTGTGGATGCAATTCCAGATGGCTAAAAGAGAAGCCAGGATGCAGACAGCCTGCTACCCAAGAATGCAACAAAGCGGATCCCAGGCACAGTAGAGGAGTACACAGTGAAGGCACAGCAGCTAACGAGACCCATGCGAAGTCAGCAAATTGAAAGGAACTGAAGCGGAGAAACGCGAGAGATACTTAAAGTACCCATTAAGCCCAGGGAAGACAGACAGATTACTGGGTTGCCTGAAAGTGTGTCCCGTTTCATGAAAATAACACGAGAGATGCAAAGTGAAGCCTGTGAAGAGATTCAAATATTTGTGAACAATGCAATGAGTGTGTCACTGAACCCATATCGCAGGAGAGAAAGCAAAGTAAATTAGAATGGTCTTAGAAAAGGCGCAGAGACCCAATGTGTGCAATGAGAAGTGAATATTGCAACAACCTTTAGCAAATAAGGCTCGATAAGCCAAAATTGTGCAAATATCATTTCATGGATAAAAGGAAAAGTAACTGCATACAAGTCCTGGCAGGAGTGTATATAAGACAAAGCTAAGTGCTCGAAAGTAATTGCATAAAGGTCGTGGAAAGAGAGTATATCAGACATAGCCAAGTGTTTGAGAGGAACTGCAAGGCAAGTGTTTGAAAGACTGTATAGAAGTCTTGGTAGGAGAGTATAGCAGGCAAAGCCAGGATTGTGTAATAGGTTACAGTAAGAGGAGAAGCACTTACTGAGTTTGAATTGTTGTAAATGTGGAAAAGACCCTGGCATGAGAGTATAGTAATCTATGTGACCTGAATGTCATAAAAATAAGGTTCAGATCAAATGGAATCAAATGTCCTGTACATTATGTCACTCTTTATTTAATGTAAATCTTCATTATACATACATGCACCTCTGTAAAATAGGTTCATTTATATACAATGTGTATAATGAATTCAATATGTCTGTGCTCCAGCTTCCTCACTCAGCCCCTCCACTTCTAAAAAATCTCTGAGGCTCTGAAATCCACAGACAGATGTCACAGGTAATATATTCTCATATTCAAATCCTGAGACTGTCTGAATAAGTATATATCGATTATAACTACACAGACTTGGATTATGAGCGGAGCGGGATACACTTACATGAGAATATAGGTATTCATAAAATTAATTAACTTTGCAAACTTATTTTATGAGGATCAGCAGCTGTAAAGTGATAATAATGAGTATGTACTTAGTGTGGTTATATTGTTGATAATACAAATCACATCTGAGGATGAGATGGCTTACCCTCAGCAGAAGATGTTGGCTCTGCGGTGGCAGGGACTTCAAGATGGAAAAAAAGGTCTGTGGACACCTATTTTTCATTTTTCTTGGGGGCTGAAAAAAAGGCAAAAGATGCTATAGTTATAGAGGTGTGGCTGGTGGTAAACATTGTTGGTGATATGAATGGGAAAACATATGTGTCTAGTTAAGCTTTAGGAATCAGATGGGAGTGAAGGCACTAGGATTGCTAGATGTACTTGCTCTCTTTGGTTTGAGCTCTGTGTTCATAAGGCATACAATGTCCATTACATGTACATGCAGGTCTGTGTGAAGGACATTTTGGAATGGGAACATTTTTCTTATGGGGCTCAACTAGGCACCCTCTTGGCTAGGTAGTTTCAGGCAGTGTATTACCCGGAAACAAATAGATAATATGAATTTGGATTGTGCCATTTCATTCTTTTATTATAAAGGAGGATGTCACACTATTAACCCCGTTGGATATCGTATAAAGTATATTGCCGTGGCACGCAGATTTTAAGATTTCAATATGAACATGTAGTAAATTACAAGAAAACAGACAATGCATGTTTGATATTCAGCCCTGTGTAATCATTTGCATCTAATACCTCTAATAAACATTATATTGCCTGTCACATCTTCAAGGAGTCTCTCCTACTCAACACTTAGACCATCAGGTCACCCCCCATGCCACTTGACTCACTAGATGTCGTCCGCACCCCTCCCACTTACTGGACTGACTAGACACCTTTTTTCTTAAAAAACAATATGGCAGCAGACAAATGTCTGCCTTATGACACATATATGTCACATAATTATTAGTTAAAACCTACTTATTTGGTGAAGGGTTAGAACCAACCTCCACAACTAACCCGAGGAACTGGGTTGAACTAATGCAACTCAAAAAATGACTCATAAGAACAGAACTGCATTTAACAGTGCTACTTAAATATCTTAGGAATTACACCTTACCACAAGGGCTAGTAGTCACCAACAAGCCAAGGTTGTTTCTAGATAACAAATCATTCATTCTACAATGGAGCTATATCTCAAATAAATGCAGAAAGGACTGGATAATCTTAATTATCAATAATCAATACAGCAAACGGAATGTCCAAAAGTAATCATTATAGATCTGAAAAAACTAGAAGATGAAATCAAATTGTTAGTACCTTTGGAAAGCTGCTAAGTGAAATTAGAAGAAATCCAGAAAGAGATGAAAGATTTCAAAGACATACCAGTTAAAGAACGTATCTTCAGAAATAAAAAAGATTTAGCAAATTTTAGTCAAAAAAAGGCTTTCCCCTATTCGAAAGAGGGCTTTTTATTCAGAAACAACCTAGAACAACAAAAAGGGAACAACAAGAGTACATTTGGTAACTCCTCATACAGTTCCGGAGAAGATGCATCTGAAGAAGAAAGAAGAGATAGAGAGTATGAAGCCTACTTGAGAGGAACTTCACAAAGAAATAACTTCAGAAGCAGAAGAACAATTAAATAAAAAGTACAAAAAGCACATGAAAGAAGCTGGATCAGCCGACAAGAAGCAGAGTTCTTTGTTAAACAACACCCTAGGATGCCCACATTTTACATTCCCCCAAAATTACATAAAACACTAACCAGACCACCAGGGAGACCGATAGTGTCAGGCATCAATTCAATTTTAGAACCACTCTCACAATTTACAGATGCATATTTAAGGACATAAGTCAAACAAATTTGATTCTTTGTACAAGATATGACAGCAATCATCACAATAATTAAAGGTATGACTTTTGATCATGAGAATAACATTTGATGAGCCTGGATGTGACATCACTATATACAATGAGTCCGTAAGACGCAAGCCTAGAAATGATAGAGACACTGCTAATGGAAACATGAACAGAAGGAATAGCATTCAATTAATTCATTATGTGGTGCCTGTCTATGACTCTAAAAGAAAGATACTTTCAGTTGCAGGACTCCATATACAAAAAAATACATGGGACTGAAATGGGCACCACAGTAGCCACCAATGTTGAAAATCTATACAAAGATCTGCTGACAGCAATCCCTGTAAGAACAACATTCATCTATGGAAAAGATACACAGCAGAAACATGTGTACATTGGTTGAACGAGCTTGATCAGTACTTACAATTTACAGCTACCTACAGTCAAACTCAAGTGAATTTTCTAGATGTCGTAATCTTTCACATAAGGTAAGTAATAAATTATGGGTAAAACCATACCACAAGCCCAAAGATAAAAATGACCTCCTTAGATTCGACAGTTTCCACCCTGGACACACTGGAAACAATCTGCTTTTTGGTCAATTTCTAAGACTGAGAAGAAGTAGCTTAAATGTACAATTGTAGGTACTAGATGCACCTGTAACAATAAGCAAAGCGTGACCCTAGATTTTTAAGAAACACACATTAAAGAATGTGTAGACACACGTGAATGGCAAGTACCCAAATATTTGCAGACAAATTAGCCCTGAAGAAGTTCTATGTATTAAATCTTAAGCCAAGAAGGAACGAAACATGTTGGGCAAGTAAAAGTTTGTAGTAATGTCATAAGATGGATGTTGTACATATGAAATCAAGTTTTGATAATTAGCACGTTTGCACTTTAAATTTGAATGGGTAGGAATGAAGGAATGTTACAGAGCATACTTATAAATTAGTGCCAGCATTTCTGAACAGTCTGTAATAATAGGTGTTTGTATATGGATTTAGTCAATTTAGGTAATATACATTATAGCTGTACACAATTAAGATACGCCAACATTGAAGTGTTAAAATAAGGAGATTTTGACCTAGAATAATTTGGATAATTCGATTGATGGAATAAAAGAATCAAATACTAACAACAGTAGTATACTTCTTGTCTCATGGCAAATGAGTTTATGTGTTTATAGGAGCTATCCAGTGAGTCTCCAGGGAATAACGGTCATCCTTAAGTCTGATGGTATGTACATGTCCTTGAATCCGGTTTTAAAATGTTGAATAGTACACCCCTGCTTAGTGTTTGTTGCAGATGTTATAGATGGCATAGACATGGTTTTGCACTTATTAATATTATTATTGTGGTAGTTATCGAGCGTGGACCTAGCTTTGGGAAGAAACAAAGTGCTTTACAATCATACAGGGAAGAACACAGTGAAGGACGCAGAGAAAAAGTGTTAGGAAGCCAACACCACAGGAGGACAGTTATTCTGCAGCAAGTAGGGGAGGAATCAGTGAGGAGCAGATCACTGAGTCTCAGGTAGGGTGGGGAGTGGAGTGTTTGTGGACCTATGTGTTAGGGTGGAGCCGTTCCTTGAAGAGGATGCTTTTGTGCTCTTTCCTGAACTGTAGAAGCAATAATATGGGTCTGATGATGATGGGGAAGAGGTTCTAAAGTCTTGGGGCATAGACAGAGAAGGCCTTTCTTCTGGTTCTTTTCAAATATGCACATTTCCTAGCTTCTGGTTGATCGGAGACCTCGGCAGATGCTGAGTTTCTCAGTGAGGTAGCTTGGGACTTTAGGGTGAAAGCCTTATAGATGATGCATTTGATGAAAGAGTGAATACTTCATTGGCAGTGATTAGCTATTTCAATCCCCTTAATTTATTTTACTGTAGGCCTGGTTGCAGATGTTGCTGAGTACACACTTACAGAAGCTCTGCGGTTTACTTGCTAGCCATGTGGTGTTGGACAGTAGTAGAGATTTAAAACAACTGGGGCTGAAATTGCTTATGATTTTTTAGCTTTCAAGAAGATCTCTATTGGCTGCTGATACATATCACCCCAGAGAATGTTATCTAAGTGCAAAAGGTCACCTGTGTTTGGTAAACAGTGTTCTCAATAGCCTGTTTTGGGACATGAATTGCATACTAAATCTTACTTATTGGTTACTTACTTATTGGTTAATCTACCAATAGTTCTTGAGCGGCATTGTGGCTACTTTAAAAAAAGCGTCATCGAAACCAGGAGGCTTAAAGCCTCTTTGCTTGAATGTACTCACTTTTATTGTTTTTTTCCTGTCGATATATGGAGTTATTAGGACATGTTCTTTTTGTATTGAGTAGTTCACCCTTGGGGTGGTTTTTTTCATTGTGCGTTTTAGTTGAACATTCACTTCAGTTGGTTTCTGCTAAATTTGTATTTGAGAATTAATTTCTGCAAGATCTAGGAAGAAGATATTGCTCTTGCTGTAATTTAGGGTACGTTAGTTAGCAAAATGTGTTCTAGCTCAAATGATCAACATATTCCATAAAATAAGCTTCACTCCTTTAACAAATCAGCAGGATGTCATCTAGAAGCCTTTTACATTAGATTACTTCTTGATGTAAAGCTTCTGAACTATATTACAGGCATGCTTCATTTAAATAAAAATTAAAAAAAAAACATAATGAGGGTGGTCAAGGAAGGCACACATTTAGCCCCCACAGCATTACTCTTTTTTGGATGTACAGGACCTGGTCAATAGGTATATTATAAACCATGTAAACTGATTGATTGTATAGCCTTGAAAAGGCACAGGAAGTGGAAAACACTTGTTGGATACTTTTTCACCAATAATTAAACTTCCTGGAACAAGCACCACAGAGCAAATGTTTCATGGTCTGATACAAATGGAGCCGTGATGCCACATGCATGCCTATCATATGGGTTTTTATTTCTTGTTTGTTTGGACCAAAGAATCATTGTATACTTAGTGGCCTGGTCATCACCGACAAATCCCTTCAATAAAGATTTGAGGTCATTCCTATGTTCTCAAAATACTCTTGGAGTTTATGCAAAATGGAAAGGGACCTGAAATTGTGCTATTTATCCCCTGCCACTTTCTCATAGGAGCGAACCAGACTGACAATTTTGGAATTATAGCTTTGTAGCAGAACATAATATTTATGAGTATTGTATTTTTCAATAGCGTGCTTTGCTCAGTAAGGCAAATGTTACATTCCTATTATGTCTACAGTATGTACTGGAAGTGATATTTACAACAAAACAATTCACTGAGCAATGTTGGTAAAATTAATGTCCCTATTTCAATAGATTATTTTGCATCAAATACACACTGCCCTTTCTTCGTTTTGAGAGGGATATACTGAGATTAAAACAAATTACCTGTTATCTTTGTTAGCAGCAATGAAATCTTAAATGTGTTCATTCTGGTCACGGATTGGTTTCCAGTGCTCCAGGACCCACATATGTGTTACAATATGCACAAACATAAAATAAAAAGCTCAGTTGTAGACACTGCAATCTTGTCATCCTGTACCTTACAAGGTCTATTTGAACCAAAGCAACCCTGGCACAGCTGACCTGCATCCCTGTCATCCTCCTCTATACATACAATGTCTCCTCAGCGAGGTGGTGAAATGTATGCAGTACAAATGTGATGACAATATATGCCTAAAATAACAGACCTGTCCCCAGTTCAGGAGATCCCACTATCACTGCTACTCTCATTCTACCTTTAACCATAGAAAACACAGAAGGCACCCTTCAAGATATCTCTGCTTTTTCTCTGGTCAGACCATTGCCAGCAAGGCAGTAAGAGCTGCAGTGGCTCTTGCAAACACATCCCTGACAATGCAACTCTCAGAGAGAGAGAGAGAGAAAATAGCAAGGGAGATAGTGAAGAGAGATGAGAGAGAGCAAGAGAGCAATAGATAGCTAGAGAGCGGAAAGAGAGAGAGAGAGAGAGGGGGAGAGAGAGCTAGATCATGCATGCTACTCTAAGTGCAGCTGATTCCAAAGGAAAGCTTTTCTCGTTACTCTACATTTCAAAGGTGTGCTACCTGTGGCTTTCCAGATGTTTTAGACTATGATCCCCATGATCACTCACTATTGACTGTACTTGCTAGGCCTGATGGGAATTATAGTCCAAAACATCCAAAGAGCCAAAGGTTGAAATTACTATGATGGTGAATGTTGACTGGTGAAGACATTTCTTAGGACATTAAATATTTAGTGTAGCCGAGGTAGCATAACATGAAAGCTCTGGAGGACCAAACGCTAGATGGGAATATACAAATTGGTTAAGCACAATCAATGGACTGTAATAAATGAGTTTTGGGCAACCATAGCCAAGCCAATTACCAACAAATAAAGGGTAAGTGCAATCTGGAATTTTATCTAGAAGATATATGGGGAAGATGTGTGTGGTAGTTTATGCCCAAAACTCAGGTGACATACAGTATATTTGTCTAATGAAGTGATGTGTCACATTGCTTTAGTGCCAATTTCAATGAAAGTTCAATGGCCTTTTGGACGTAAGTACAACAAATGATATTGAGGTTAATGTAGCCAAAACAAGAATCCTGGTCTTTCAGAGGAAAACATGTACTGAATGATGGTATTGGGGTAAGGCATGCAATCAGGTTACTAATCAGTTCATCTGACTGCTCTCACTCAGGTCAATCCAATCAAGCGATTCTCATCTAAGCACAACATGTGATGTATGAGTTCAATTGTCTTACATGTTGCACTCTGATACTTTTACATAAATTATGCTTCCATCTCAGAATAACATGTTTGCTGGCACGTATGCTAGGATATATGAATCACTAACTCATGGTATTTCTGCGCAAAAATATCCATTCACCTAATTTACATAATTAAGCAAACATCCCAAAAAAATAATTTTTGCATTCAGCTGATAGAGCTTTTCACCATGAACAATTAAAAAATGTAAGTCTCCACGACTTTTCCTTCAAAGGTCACTATTGAAAATATGATTCCCTATGTAAATTTCACATATTAATGTTTTGATTATTTGCATAATACTAATTGGCATCCCAGGTTCCTGGCCTGATAACATGGCCATATGGTATCTGTTCCTTTGTGGCTCAGGGCTTTGGCCATTTATGACTTCTGAGAACGTGGTTGCCATGGGACCAATGTTCGAAATGCTCTTTGAAGTAAAGGGCTGGAAAGGGCTTCTTAAGTTCTGCCCCCATTAGTAATTCCAGCATCTGGCTGCACCTTTTTTCATACTCCAGGTCTACTGATGTGTGAACTTCTTTCTCCTGGCTGATGGGAAGATTTGATTATTTGAGAGGAGGCACGTTTTGGAATATGTTCTTTGTATTTTTTAGGCATTTTGGGTATGTGCAATGAAAAATCGAGTGGTTAATGAGTTTTGATCTTTATTTTATTTATTTTATTGTGCATTTGTAAGTTGCGTATACATCAAGTAAATTGTGTTTCAAAGCACCCACAAGGCAACAGGTAGGATACATGGGAATGAAACACATATGACAAAGAAAGAAATAGGCAGACCTACTTGTGAGCATTCAGAATGTGCAAGTGCAGAGAGAGAAAGGGATGAGGGAGTGGGTTGTTGGAAGGACTGTTCCCAAAACAAAGTTCCAGGCAGGGTCATAAGGTTTATGGTTCAGCTTCAAAGGCCATGTGTTTGCCCGTTTCTTATGTTAAAGCATCCCCATGTCCTGTAGCTTGTTTGGGGGATATTCCAATGTTACCTTCTAGATTCAAAGCTGCTATTTGATTCAGAAATTGTACCCTCCTTTCTTTTCTCCATTGCAATTACATTTCCACCAAACAGGGCAACATTATAACATTTCTTTGCAATCAAACTCCTGTCAACATTTTACTTTTTTGAGTATCTACAGGCTTTAATCTTGTAAGAAAATATATAGAAGAATACAGTCCCAGATTTAGTTTTTGACTCTCCTCTGAAATGCTGCGCTTTTCATCCCAGATTGGACTGTTCTCCAATTAATAAAAGATTGCTGGATTCTTCCATGTAACTGAAAAGATTTATTTTTCTGACTTGTTACTTACTTTGAAAACATACTTTTGTTGTAGATGGGCTACTGACATTGCACATTTCCTCACACGTGTCTTTTCAGAAGATGCGTTGAGGCTGCAGCTCACTTTTTTATTGTTTTTAAATTCAGGACTGTTCTCTGCATTCTTGTATACATTTTATTACAAGATCTCTTGCTTCCAAATTGCCTGCTCACCCCTTGCCCCATTGGTAACGCCTTGATACATATACTGCTACCTTGAGATCTGCTTCTGTGATCGTGTACTTACCACTAGGACTTGCAAAGCACTCTGTTGCTTGCCAAAGCTAGGTCAGTGCTCAACAAATACCCTAACAATAAAAATGGTTCAGTGCAACGATTGTGTCTCTAGGTAAGAGGGATGGGGCATGATATCCCTATGCCTGTCTATCAAGAGATCATAAGAAGAGGAATATCCCTTTGTTACCAACACATCAGACTCTGATATTGACCCTGGGTGCTCCCTTTGACCTACTTCAAAATGAAGAGATGTATTTATCCCATACAAAGCACAAGATGAAATGTGTGTTTTTAAGCATCATAGAAAGTTTGGAAAGATGTATCCTTAGCTGTTTGTGTAGCTATGTGGACATCCAAAACATACCAGGCATTAATTATATCTTAAACAGTAGAGTGGGAGCCCCTCTACTGAGAACAAACATGGGTCAAATACCTTGTTCTATGGAATTTCTTCCACTCAGGAAGGTATACATGCAGGGCTGTGCTCATACGTACAGTACAGCGAGCTAAAATGTAGTTGTAGACTCTCCTGAGTGGGCACCTTCCCATAGAACAGGTTACTTAGCCATGTTCGTTCTTGGTAGAGGGGCTCCTAGACATTTTTAAATTGTTTAGGATCTTTGGGTTTCACCCTAAGTTAGCATGGGTAATCAGACGTAAACCCCATGCTCATTGTGCTAGAGAGGCACAGATTCACCTCACTGATGAGAGCCAACTAGGCTGAAACATGTGTCTGGGGTTGCTGTTGTCACTCTTGTTCAGAGGAGAATTCCTTAGCATTTTGGTGCTAGACTGCCTAAGTGGGTGGGACCAGACATATATGCAAATATGTATTTCTCCTCTGTGAAAAGTACAGTGAGCTAAAACGTGATTGTAGACTGCCCCGAGTGGGCACCTTCCCATAGAACAGGTTATTTGACTGTGATCGTTGTCGGTAGAGGGGCTCCCAGATTACTTTTTATTGATTAATTATATCTTTGATATCTTGACCAACGGTCTGCAATCTTTGGCTCACCATATGTTTTGGACAATAACTCCTATCAACAATATCTAAGAAAGTCAATGGAGGGTTATTAAAGAATGCTTAGTCCAAAACATTCTGAGAACGGAGAGGTTGCCAACCCATGATCTATACGATTCTAAATCCAGGAGCCATGTGTTCAAATTTAGTTTGGGTAGATCAGTTTGCTGGAATGTTGGAGGGCTTGGTTTGAAGTGTCACTTAATCAACAGAGTCTTACAGTGATTTTATGGAGTTTGATGATTTTTTCATAGTTCCGCAATTTTTGCCTGTTGCTTGACAAGCACAAAAGAAACAATTTACGTCTAGATTAATGGGGGAAGGAGTTAAAGGCTTTGATGAGACAGCTTGCCATTGTTTCTATGTGCTGGAATTTCTTGAGGGTTGGCATTGAAATTGCAAAATACATGGAGGCAGCCTATGCAGTTAAATCGTGAGGTATACATCGATAGAGGCCATTAATAAGCTAGACTACTCAGAAATAGGCATCTAGGTTTTAAGCGGCACGCATGTTCTGACCGTTGGGGCATAATTAGATTTCCTTCATGTCATGGTAGCTATGGTTGTGTATTGCTTTTATTATTATGCATATCCTTTAAGAATAGAATGGGGTTTTTTTAAATCAAAATAACAATGATCTTGACCCGGACATAAAGGCCTATGCTTGGCTCGACACATGCTATCCGTCCATAATTCATGAGAATGTTCCCTTGTGTGAAAACATTCCTTTGCATATTTTAGTGTATTTTGCATTTTGTGTTTAGCTGGCTTCCATCCCTACTCGTGCATCATTTGCCAATTTCCACTTTCCACTCATCTTTCTTCAAACAACTTCCTGCTGCTGAATGATTGTTGTGAGCCATCTGTGCATTAACTTGTAGATTAAATTGCTTACATTAAATGGAATACATTGAGCTGCGTTTCACCAATCCTGTGTGTGTTCGTGTTTCTGTTTAATATTGATCATTTGCTTACACTTTTCAACGGTGTTAATTATGACTTATCTTTTATTCTCACCAGTCATTAGCATATGCTTCTCAATGTCCATCTTGGGGTATGTTCACTGTGTGTTGTTATAATGGGAGTCTCAGTTCCTCGCTTCCATTTTTAATGATATGGTCTTTTTTTAAATGTTTTATAATCTAGATTGTTCTTCGTTAGTGAAGGACAAATGCACAATATGCAAAGATATGTTGCTTTAAAGTGCACACAGCCGTAACTCAAAATGACAGCAAACGACAGCAAGGCTTCCTTTCCTTCACTGTCTGTTCCTATAAACATATGAAATGCGCAACATGCAATCATGTGTTGTTTGTATTCCCAAAAAGCCCTACCTAAAAAAGAAAGAACAATTATCCCACTCTAGAAAAGCAGCAGACTCCAGTCCACAGACCCCTCCTTCCCTCTTCTCTGAAAGGTTCCCAGTGACTGTTGAAAAGCTCCAGCATCTCTCCTATAAATAGCCAGGTGAATCCGTCTGCCGAAACTCGTTTACCCAAATCTCTTAAAAGTTTGAAAAGGGTGTCCGATTCTGAAAACAGCAACATGTTTGGTGATTCTGGATTTGGATGAATAATTCAACCCAGGCCTAGAAGGCTAGACTCTTTAACACTGTGGAATGTGCCCTGTGACTCTTTGTACCATGCATATTAGCACTATTTGAAGAAGACAGTTCACCAGACTACAGAATATGTCATTGGAAAGCAAATTTCAAAACATATGCAGTATTCATATCACCTGCCACCATTCTACTTGAACATGACGCAGAGTTCTGCCATTTGAAACATATATTGACAAAGACAACAGGTCTGGATTTTATTTAATGCAACTTCCGGCCCCATCTGCCCAGCAACAGTCATTGGATGTCCAAGGACAGGCTTTCATGCACAAGTGTTATAAGCTATGGTGCAGCTGCAAATGGTGAGGTGCAGCCATCATTTGACAGGTGCATCCTCAGATCCCCAGGTCCTGCCAAATACGAAAGTACGTCAATATTTTGTACACGAAAATGTCGAATTAGAAAATGACGTACTCGAAATGCCCACTACGAAATAATCACACACATCACCCCTGCCGATTATTGTCGAGTAAGGAGAGCGGGGGACACCTCCACAAATTCTGCTCCCCTTATTCAACATGTTCTTTTGCATTATTTTTTTCAGTGCCGAATTCTGCATTATCTCAAGCTCGATTTCCTTTTTCTTGATTTTGTTCAATGAATTCCGCCAAATACACTTATATGCAGTCAGCAAATGCCCTGGTATATTCAGTCAGTAGTAACTTTATTTCGGACAAAAGGCCATAAAAGTACAAATAAAACAGAAGAAAGCAGATCAAAATACACTTTAACCAATTTTGGCCAAGAAAAAACACTATTTCGATGTACATCGTAAATAATTATTACTAATTAAACAACACATACATATCAGAAAAGTGTTGAAAAGGTTTACAAACCTAGCTTTATGGCAGCCAGTGTCTCTACAACAAATTCCTCAGTTCAAAGAACATTGTTAATTTAGTTTCCATATGAGGATAAATGCATTTTTTATGAAAAACGCCAATTCATCGGTCTCTTGCAGCCCAAACAAAGTGCATATCCAGATAGGTAATTGAATCAACGAGTGAAATGATCCTTCACGAATGGCATGTGCCCAGACTATTATTTGTTGCCAACTACTCAACATAGATTACCTGTGCTCTGAATGATATAGAGTATACACAAGCCACAATGAAATACAATTATAATCAAAAGAAACACAGCTTCAGTGTACCTTTAATAATAGTAATACTCATTAAGACCTAATATACGAGAAATGTTGGACCTTAACAAATACGCTATCTTCTCTTTTTTTTTAAACCCAAAATCCCTACAGCAGATTCGTCAATTCAAATAGATACAAAAGAGCAATATTACTTCGGCCTCTTCCTTAGACTATTTCTGCTCAATTAAGTGCATGTGCAGGTTAAGTCAGCTGGGCGAGCTCTCCTTCTCAGTAGGTTGTATTTACTATAGGCACGCACCCCAGCTGCTGCATTTACTGACTCCTCAATAAGAGTGTGAATAATGGGGGTCCACCTTCGTTCATTTTGATCTGGGCCGTCATGCATTAGGAGGCGGGGCCTGGGGTGAAGCTTCTGAGGTGTTTTGATCTTGTATTCCATGCCCTGTGTAAGTAGGCAGCAACACTGCAAATCACCAGATGGCTCTCGGTAGATTTGCACAGAGCCCTCGCTACTTTATACATTGGGCACATAAAAGAAACATGTACAATGTCTTCTCTGGCAAACATGGCATGTGTGTGTGTGTGTTGGTCTGATCCCAAGGCAACTGGCGTTCAGACAAGGGTCACATTCAGAGCGAAACTTAACAAATAATGTGCGGGCATAGCTAGGAGAGACTATGTTTAAGTATTTCTCGTAACCTGGTTCCTTTTTATTGAGCCAATAATCATCGGCAATTTTAGACCTGTACCAGGTCTAAATGGTCTCCCTATTCAGAAGACAAGCTTCATAATTATGATTTGGCATTGGTTTTGCAAGAGGGGATTTGCTTTGGATTATGCGAAAGATGACTTAGTCCCAATTGGTTCAGTATAGCTCTGACATGCTTGCACCATTTTACCTCCATCCCTCCCTTTTGTGCTAAGAGGTTGGCCATTGCCTCCGTATATTTACCCAGATCGTCTCGGGAGGATAGCTTAGGGCAACGTGCTCTCCTTGGAAGCAAGACGACACGGAGCAACAGGTTTGAAACCTCTGGATATTAAACGCGTTATAAAAAAAACAATCATATCATTATCATATCGGAATGGGTGAGGTCCGAAGCCAGTAGCGAATTGGGGTAATTGCTATCACTTCAGAAAACGACCGCAGGTTCAGTCCGCGCGTAAACAAATATTCGGAGTGCTTAGAGGTAAGCACAGTGGCTTCTTAGGGAACTTGTTTGTATCACTTAAATCCCAGTAGTACATGAGTGACCCCAGATCTCAGGCCTGTACATAGCAGGCGATGGTGCCTGCAAGCTGTATGACTGGAGTGTGCCAGAGAAAGGCCCATTTCCATGTCTCATTTAGAACTGCAATATCGGAATCTTCCCATTGGCCCTTCCGTAACAGTCTAAAAACTCTGCTCTTCACACAAGAGCAACCCAATTCAATGTAAGCCTCGTACCCCCCACGGTAGACTCATGCGGACATCAGCTTTCTGTTATTAACTAACCGTAGTTACTCATGCATATACTTACCTGTACTGTATGACCTGTACAAATGTAACTTCAGTGCATAATTGACATTCTTGTAACATGTTTCTGTACCTCTCATATGAAGCATAGCTCCCAGATGCCTTAGGGCTCGGCATGCTCTACAAATGGCGAAATAAATAAATACATAAATAAATAGTATAACTCTGATGTTCCAATGTTAGGGTTGCCTTAGTTACCATGTTAGTCCAGCCACCCTTGCTCATGAAACGAATGCCCAAGTAATCAAAGGACTCCACTTGCTCAATTGAGTGCTCTTCGATCTTCATATTGAGCTTTTGATATGCCAGGCTCTAGGTGTAGCACTAGAGCCTGGCATATCAAAAGCCGTGGTTTTCATTTCAGCGTGATTAATTAGCAACCCACTGCTAGAGCAGTTCTCATGAAAGGCTGCCATCAATGTATGCAGCCCGTTTGGGGACGTTGACATTAAAACAGCATCATCTGCAAACAGAAGGAGGGGTATGCTTTTCCCTCCTAATTTTGGCAGATCCCCTTGCAGTTGTGTTAGTCTTGTGATAATTCTATTGATGTTCGCACAACAAAGGGTTGGTGCAAGCTCACACCCTTGTCTTAATCCGGCATCGATGCTGATCGGGTCTGTGACATCACCAGCCAAGCTCCAGCGTATGGAGGCCGTATTATTATTGTACAAGTCCCGAAACCCATGAAGTCATGTAGGATGCAGCTCATAGTTGCTTAGTGTCTCCCACAAGGCTGCCTTAGGCACCCCATCTAAAGGGTATCCCTCCAAAATATCCCCACCAAAAATATCGCCGTACATATGGCCGTTTTAGGCGATATTTTTTGGGGGGATATTTTGTGGAAGCAGGGGTTGCGGTTGTGTCCCCTGCACATTTTAAAATAATGTGGGGGTTGCAGGCGTGTCCCCAGCAGAGTCCATGGGTCAATATCGCCGCAAAAATATGGCGATATTTTTGTATGGTGATATTTTGGCGGGGATATTAACACATGGAACCGTCTAAAGTGCTCTTTAGGTCAATACAAATTACGTAGATGCATTTTATTTGAGGATGACATATTTATGTGACAACACATTTAACCTAAACGATTGATCTGCAGTGCTGAGGTATACACAGCCTTGTGTGCCAGGTATAGCCACCATACACCAGGTACAGTTTATAGACCACATCGAAGGTGGTATGTTATGTACAGATTCACCCAGTAGATGTCATGACTTGCCATCATATTCCTATTGACCCCAAACATATGCCAGAAGGCATGTTCCTTCATGAAGTGCACACATACTGCAGGAATACGTTTCCCAGATGTGCACTGTTCTCAATCAGTCATGTATACCAACATGTTCTAGATTACACTCTGACTCACAATGTAGAAATGGTCAGTAGGAAAGCATGTCACACATTGCACTCAGAGGCCCTGGATTATTACATGTCACTGATAATAGTATGCCCCATTAATTACTGGTGTCACCAAAGGCATTCTCTCTGCGCCTCTCAGTATGGGTATCCACATACAACATTTGCATTACTCTGTACATATTTCCCCTGATGCTACTGTGTCCCAGAACGGAATCCGTTTGTGCGTTATGTATGGCATGTGATTAAGGATGTGATTGGAGTTTGATACATGAAAAGAAAGCTTGTGTATTATTGTGAATTAGGGCAACATATGGTTTTGTTTTGTTTTTGCAGGACGCTTCTTCTTCAGGGCTTATTAATAAGGCATATTCATGGTCTCGGGTCACAAGGCCTCATTACCTGGTTGGCAGTAGAACCTGCCGGGGGGCGGAGGCCTACCGCCGACCCCGTAACACTGTTTCCATCGCCCGATATCTCAGTGCCACCAGGATGTCATGAGCAGCAGCGGAACGGTAAATTGCCATTGCCGTGGAGTCCGATAGGTGTAATGATGCCCATAGATTTTGCTGATTGAATTTGCAGAGAAAATCCCTAGAGTATTTTCAAGAAACTAAGTTGAGAAAAGTCTGAATACAGAAACTAGGAGAAACATTTCCCAAAGTGTTTGTGAAACCAGGTGAGGAGAAATGTCCTAACAAATATGAGAAACCTTAGTCAAGTAAAGAAACCATCCAGGTAGTGACAGCTGAGAAACTCTATGAACCAAGAGCTATTACATTCCAAACCCCCACATTTAAAGGAATCCCTCAACCATTGTGGCTGTCACAGACGAGCAAAATATAGTTATAATCATCCTGATCAATGTATGTTCATGAATACATTCCTGAGCTGGTATTACATTTCATAACCAGATTGTCTGCATTTTACAACACATCCAAAAGACCATTGGTCATCTAGGGGTGATGTAAAGTGTGATATTTTACTGCCTTAACATGTTATTCTAGGTGGCTAATGCTCTGCCTTAATGTTCAAGTACACATGTCTGTCTACTGTATAGTACATGTTTATACTGTGAAATATAGCCTTTTAGGTGTAGTGGGCATCTTATTCTATATCTTCCAAAAAGGCGAAACAAAAAATTAAATGTAAGAGAAATTAAAGGAGAGCATCAATTATGAGTGTCAGGACAGAAGGTATAGCTTCTTTCCTCAGTGGGACAGTGGTCTAACATCTAGTCCAGCAATTATGTGGATGCTGCATGCATCAAACAGCTACTGCTGAAGAAGAGTGCACTCCTCTGTGTCGTGTATAGGGATTTCATATGCAGGCATAACCCCTGTTAAATAATACAGTCATCATTTGGCAAAATGATGAGCAGTGTTTAGCAGAGCTGTACCCGCAATGTCCAAGAGACATTCTGGAGTAAAATGACGGTGTTTTGCATCCATCTTTTTGCATGGGAACAACATTTTCGTTCAAATCAATTTGTAATTGTCAATTATGTAAGGAATTTGGATTCAAAGTATTTACAGAGTGATATGCAAAAGACGGGCTAATCGTCTTCCCAAGAACAGGTTGGAAAAGCCAAAGTACTAAGCAAAGTTCTCTACTGCTTCTTGAGCTATCGCAAGTTGTGCAAATTGGCCACTACTAACTGGATTTCAATAGTGGAACTTCTTTGTTTTATTCAACTAGAGTAGCAGTTTCTCTGTACTGAGAAACAGTAATGGTAGTAAAACTCCTCTGGAATTTAGGTGAAATTACCATAAAAAAAGGACTTTCTGAGCCGCTGGGGCCCTTCTCACAGAGCTCTTTGTGTGTCCCGGAGGTGAGTCCCAGGGATGTGTCCGTTTTCACATAAATGTGACATTTGTCAAGTGATTAGATGACCAAAAGCCTACTTACATTCACATCCTGACTCTGCGCCCATTTCCGAGCATTTAAATGAATGTCGTACCAACCTGGAAATCTAGGACTTTACCATGCACTTAAATATGCCACGCTGCCATGAAGTTCAGAGAAATTGAGGCGTTCAAACCTAAGTGTTTATTTTCTGTGAAAGTGAACTACAAATCCCTCAGCTTCATTGTGGATAGCAATCTAGTTTTCCAACAACACATCAAGAAAAGAGTTCAAACTACTCGGTATCAGATCTCTGTTCCAAATGATCGGACTTCCTCTCATCCCAGGACTTACCAATGGTGTTGCAGGCCCTAGTGGCCTTGCATAGAAATGTGGGAAACAAGCCTCCTCTCAGGGCTTGCACCTGCACACCTTGCTGCGGGTCGCCTCTTCACCAGCTCTAGGAAATGTGACCACATCGCCCCCACTGTGCGTTCATTTCCCTGGCTCCCCATTGTAGCTAGGATCCGTCAAGGAGAAAACAAGGGAACAGGACTTCTCATGGTATCCTCAGTCCTCTGGAACTCCATCCTTGAGGCAATCCAGAGTGCTTCAAGTCTCCTTTAGTTTGGGAAAGAACTATAGAACTGGCTCTTCTAACAACACTGTGGTGCAACCTCGAATCTGGCTATCTTGTGTACCCCATAATGTGTATATTGTACTGTGATAATTATTACTAATGTTTACTTGATGACATGTAGCTACACATACATGAACATAGAAAAGCCCCATTTAAATTTGCACATGAAAAGGTTACATAAAGAAGGAAGGAAAATAAAACATACCTATGTTGATATCAAATATGTAATGTTGAATGCATTTACAAATATATGTACAGCAAATGACACGATTATTTTTCACAAAAGAATTGTAGAACAGTGACAAATGTGTGCAAATACGAAATACAGCAAAGTTCATATGAAAAAAGGGGGATTTGAATAAACCATACTATAAGTTTGTAATTGTCGTTCTGAATGACTTAAAGGGCTTTTTTTGATCAGACACTGCCAATTCAAAATGTCCAGGATGGGAAGGTTTGTGAAATGATCGAAAAGAATGCTAAACTGTGTTCTGATAAAACCCCCCCTTTGTGAAAATGGCAGAGTGTCTACTTCATTCACTTCCGTTCCAGCGTCAAGGACCAGTTCATTTAAGCCACACCTTCCTCAGACCGCCAAGCTTGTACATGTAGGCTCTTGTAGGCTATATGTTGAATACTTCTTTGAGAAAATAATAAACTACATCAAGACTCAATTGTGTATTATTCCTTTGGGGAATGACTGATTTTAAAAGAATGCACATTTAAAGTCAAAATGTGAAATGTGTACCTACTGGAGGGTGGTCGATAACAATGCACATGGCATGTTAATGCCGATACATGATAATAATGAGCCCAACACGCCCCTCTAAAAAGAGAAGAAAATGAGGCTCGCTGGTTGCACTTAAACCCATATGCCAGTCTAATGAGAGGAACACAGAGCTTAGAGCTAAAGGCCAGATCCTTGCGAGAATATTGGGACCCGCTGCAGGTCTTAGTTTGTTTTGCTGAAGTTTGAATGAAAGAAGATCAGTCCCTCTAATGTTTATGCATTCATTTGCATCTGTCGAGAATAACAATGCAAGCCTATAAGTTTATATCACACCCCAAATCATTGCTATCCAGAGTACTAGCAATGCACTTAATGCTTGCCTGCTGTATTTGATGCAACTGCCGGACGCACTTGAAGGTACAAGGACTGAGAGTGCTATGTCTGGACAACATCCAGAGATGACACAATAACACCGTCCGGCACTGGAGACTTTGGGCCTGATTTGCAAAAAGTGTTTCAATGGGAATATCACATTGTAAAATGCTTCTGTGAATCAGGCGCTTTCAGTATTAATGCTAACTAGAATCCAAGACTAGAATAGCAACTGAACTTGTGAGACTGGTGCACTTTCCCCACCATCTGGGGATGATGTGGAAAGGCTGAAGTCCTATTGATGAAAATATGTTATCCTTTAAGATAGGAGTCCCGGCAGGTGTTGCGTCCAATCTAAAAGGACCCATGTGTTTGAATGTGAAATGCATCATAGACTGCGACCTGCTAACTGTGTGGTTGTTCATTAAATGAAGCAATAACATAGGGAAAGTCAAGGGGAAACTTTCCTTTGACCTAAGGATGCAAGAATGTGGTTGGGGGTGACCTCACAGTCAGAGCAATCAAAGCCTGTCTCGTGTTGCCCCAATACTTTTTTTTTTTAATAACAGCACAGACACATTTATTTGGTCATTGAGGCCTTGTGTATTCGTGCCCAGTATCTGAATAACAACATATTCAATCTCCAAGCATGTTGCTATAGTTAATTTCTCAAGCACAATACAATCTTCTGCTTTATTTAAGTTGCAAATCTTCTGTAGATCTTTATTTACATGTTTTATCCAAGGGATATGTTTCTTATTATTCTGTGTCCAGATATCAGCTATTATCGCCTGAGAAGAAGGCTCATGAGTGTTGTCCCACATTTTCAAAAATAACACAATAGGGCTAGTTCTTATACAATCCGAGATATAAGCCATACCTATTTCGCATACCAAAGGTTTGGAAAGAAGATGGAAGCTCTTGGAAGCGGCATAACAACTTGGTCTCCTGGGGCTGAATTCAATGTAAATTATGGTAGAACTTTCTTTCAATGGCCAAGGATGCCAAACAGAACGTTTGCAGAGACTTAGCACAACACATCCCGGTTCAAATCTGATGAAAAAGAAAAGAAAAAATGAGTAGCCATAAGAAAACAAAAATCCACAGAAATCCCAACTTGAATAAAAATCATTCCTACGGAAAGTACTTTATCACTCGCAAATAAAGTGATGGAATTTAAATATCCCACCAATGCACCAAATTGACTCAGTGGCCCTGGATCCTGTGCAATCCCCCCTAGTAAATAAAATGAATAAAGAAGAAAATAAAATACAGTTACATTTTTTTAGTTGGGCAAAAAAACAAGGGAAATCCCTAGTTGAAATAGTTAACACCCAACCTGGGAATACATCTCTGCAACAGCCTTAGAGTAGGTTGTTAGATGTGACCTCTCAATATGGGAACGTTCCTTTTCCACTGTTGAAGGCCTCCAAGCCAGATAATCTAGTGGCAATCCCCACAGGATACTGGAAACTGTATTATCGTTACCGGCACTCGGTCCGGTGGAATATTCGCCGGATTCCAAGTGCCGATGAGGTTGGTACCACCCGTTTCCATGGAAGTCCGATATTATCAGCACCAATAATACCGGTGCTGGTAATACCAGTGATGTTTGCCAGTAGGGTGCTGCAGTGGCCTTCAGCTCTGGAGGTCATTGCTGGAACCCCACTTGCAAACATGTACTTGGCCGGTGGGAAACGTGCCAATATACAGTAATATCCTTACATTCAGAACCAAAATACATTTTAATGTGTGCAAAATTAACTGACAAAACAGCCTGAAATTAAAGTCCACTATTAGATATGTTCCTGAACAAACAAACACTGTCATTGTGCAAGTTAAAAGCACTGGCATTGTCTAAAACATGCATTGATTTCTATGATATAATACCAGATATTGTACAAAGGAAAAGGCCACTGTATGAAACAGCAGCAGCCTAATAGAAAAATGAGTCCAAACTGAACCATCCCTTGACTTCTGTTTTTCATTTTCCTGAACCAAAATAAAACATATTTTTCAAATGAAAATGATTCATGTACAAAAATAAGGTGCTGTTTTTTTTCAAATGGATGGGTGGTGAAATAAAGGATCCCTATGGATTAGGAAAAATCTCTCTTATCCCTTTTTGCAATGCAAGTGATCCAGACTGGAAATGCATGCCCTTATACATCAATTACATCATTTACATAAGATCCAGTACCAATAATTCAGTATTGCCATAAACACTGAGACATTGATTAGATCCACATTTGAGCTGGGTCGAAGCATCAAGTACTGTTATGATGTTGAAACGCTCAAATATGTGGCAGACTCTTTCGAATCACATTAAGCTTAAAATCAAAATGTTCAAACCATTCAAGCAAATTCGAATGTCCATTTTCTAGGTAGGTTTGAAATGAATCTAAATTGGCTACGCTTCCTCAGATCTATGCATAATCTCCGTTTTACTGTCAGTTTTCAGGCTACCACCAACAGGGACATCAATTCCGCTGCCTCTGCCCTTACTCAGTTTGAAGCTCCGTTCGTCCTGATTGTGAGCCTTCCTGTTCTGACCAGCTGTCCCCAGATAGTGCATTCTTCTTTCAATGCCATCATTTGTGCCATCTGTGGCTTGTACCTAGTGTTGAAATCCCCATGTGGCTTGCCTGGAAGGGTTAGGAAGATGGGCCTCATTACGAATTAATGAAACGGCACCGACCCTTAACGCCTGATTCCGAGGTCCCTTTGCGACATGGTGAGTTTAACGCCTGCTTTTTGCAGGTGTTAAAATCCATGGCGCTAAGGGACCATGGTGCTAATTATGCCACCGTAATTTACGGTGGCGTAATTAGCGCCTTCCCCACTCCCATTATGCCCTATGGGGCAAAAATGGGAATGGGGAAGGGTAAAATGGGAAATGGGGATTTACCGCCCCACTCACCTTGGAATGGGGCGGTAAATCCGCCATCCACCATGGTGTAAACGTATTTTACACCATGGTGGTAAGGGTACGACCCAGGCGGTAACTTACCGCCTGGGTCGTAATGAGGATTTTTGCCACTGGCACATTCTGCATCTCAAACTTTGGTGTGATTTGCCTGATGTTACACGATGTCTCAAAACATGTTTCCTCTCTGGTTAAGGTGGGTCTTTTACTGTTCAATGTGGACATGTGAGAGTTGTGCTCTTCTCCTTGTTTAGTTCTGTTTACTAGCACAATATTGGTTATATCAGGTCTCGTCTTTAGTGAGGAGTTTGCAGCTGTTTCATGGTTACTTGCTTCTGCAACCACTTAGCATCCGACCTACGGTATACTGTCACTGCTCCACGCCATTCTCCCTCATTCATAGAACTCTGCCACGTCTCTTAGACAATGGGCCTCATTACGACCCTGGCGCTAAGTGAAAAACGATGGCGGTAAATGGTTACCGCCATCGTTTTCCGCTAGGTCCGATCATGACCCGTGACCGTTAACTACGATGCCATTAGCAGCATCGTAGTTAACGCTGCCGCTAACTGCGCCAAGGGCACACGCACGCGACCTCCCACACCGTACTTAGCGCCATGGCGGAAAGGTACGCGAATGCCGACCCAAGCGGACATGCACCTAACGCCATCACCCAGCCCGTTAAGTACCTTGCCGCCGTGGTGCTAATTACGCCATCGCGAACCAACCGTAAATGGCCATGTAAAGTGAATGCAGCTGCCACAGGTGCACAGAAACAGCACAGGTGAAGGCAATACAGACTCAGGAAGTACAAAAAGAGCACACCCCACCCCTTCCCACACCCAGTCACACTCCACAATGATACCAATACGACTAGCAATGTTGGGGCTGGAGGACCTGATAGCAATGCAAGTGCTACAACAGCAACAACAACAACAGGCAGCACAGAGGAGACGCAGGAGGAGAAGGAGGGCAAGGCAGGCCCAGCAAGCCCCACCAGCACAGCCAGTGCACCCACGCAGGCAGCCCCCAATCCCACGCATCAGAGCCAATCCATTCAACCTCACTGCTGAGCAGATCCACACCCTGTACCGTTTGGACCGGGACACCATCACCGCCATCGTAGACATGACACACAACGACATCGTCAGTATGATAGAAACTCCAACCGCCAACCCACCCTGACTGAAGGTAGTGTCTGTACTCCACTTCCTGGCCACAGGCACCTACCAGCACACAGTGGGGCACTTGCATGGCATCTCACAACCATTATTCTCACAAACACTCATCCAAGTGCTCGATGCCCTCCTCAAGCACACAGACGACCACATCTCATTACCTCGGACTGCCCAGGAGATTGCAAACACCAAAGTGGGTTTCCATGCACTAGAAGGCGTACCTGGTTGCATTGGTGCCATCGACTGCACCCATGTGGAATTGGTGGTTCCACATGCCATGGAGGTACCGTACCGCAACCGGAAACAGTTCCACTCAATCAACGTGCAAATGGTCTGTGACTCCAACAAGATCATCACACATTGTTGTGCCCGATTCCCTGGATCAACCCATGATTCTATGGTCCTGAGGAACTCCACAATACCACGCTACATGGAGCGACATGCAGGCCCAAGATCCTGGCTACTCGGTGAGTCCAATGTCATGACCATGGAAATGTGAAGTGGGTAGGTGAATGACGTACCGATGCATACTCCACCTGGCTGAAAGGGGGGGGGGGTGATGCATACTCCACCTGGCTGAAGGGGGGGGAATGATGCATACTCCACCTGGCTGAAAGGGGGGGGGGGATGATGCATACTCCACCTGGCTGAAGGGGGGGGGGATGATGCATACTCCACCTGGCTGAAGGGGGAGGGGGGATGATGCATACTCCACCTGGCTGAAGGGGGGGGAATGATGCATACTCCACCTGGCTGAAGGGGGGGGGGATGATGCATATTCCACTTGGCTGAAGGGGGGGGGGTGATGGATGATGCATACTCCACCTGGCTGAAAGGGGGGGGATGATGCATACTCCACCTGGCTGAAGGAGGGGGGAATGATGCATACTCCACCTGGCTAAAGGGGGGGGGATGATGCATACTCTACCTGGCTGAAGGGGGGGGGGGGGTGATGCATACTCCACCTGGCTGAAAGGGGGGGGATGATGCATACTCCACCTGGCTGTGAGTAGCAGTGAGAACGGAGACATGATACCCTATAGCAACCCAAACTCCACCCAACACCAGTAAAGCCAATACCCAATGTATGCAGCCCTACCATGTGAATGAGGTTGTGTCCCAACCATGAGACAACCATCTGCAAGTGCATTCTACCAAATCAGACCACATTGTCAACAATGAAAAGCACCTACATGCACGTCACCAAACACCATCAACCGGTAGGCCTGTCCCCCATAACTGCCCACGAAGGAGGCACATGACGGACAGAAACATCAACACACCATTACACAGACAGCAGGGCCCCCAAAATGTCCCTGTCTACATCAGCATTGCTCACTGGGGTCATGATGAGGCCCACAGCAATGTTGCAATGATGTGCGCATTGCCATCACAGGACATGTGCCAGGCCAACTAACCAAACGGCATGAACGGACACAGTGGATGGGCACTCACAATGCACTCCACCGCTCTGCATACATTGGGTGATGGCATGCAAAACAGGCCATGGGAGCCATGAGCATTTCTGGTTGCATTGTGTGAATCAATTAGTGCATGTAGAAGTGAGCCAAAGTAACAGTTGGATGCAAGCCATGGTGGCACATCATGTTCTTGATCAGACGTCATGACTGACACATACATACTCGCCTACATACAGGTGATGCAGGCTATCCCCTGAAGAGGTGGCTCCTTACACCAGTCCGGAACCCGCAGAACCAGCATGAGGAGGACTTCAACCGTGCACATACACATACCCGTGTGGTCATAGCGCAGACATTCGGCCTATTGAAGGCACGGATCCGATGCCTTAGCAGGTCTGGTGGGGCACTCCTGTACCGCCATGAGAAGGTGGCAAAGATCGTCATGGCATGTGTCATGCTACACAATATGTGCATCAGACGGAATGTGCCCCTGCCCCCTGACGCAGAACTGCAACCACCTGACGATGAGGATGAGGAGGGTGCAGATGGGGCGGCACTCCATAAAGGAGGCGATGCACAGGAGGGGCGTGCAATGCGCCAAAATATCATCAACCACTGCTTCTAGCACACACGGCTGTTGTGTATCACATGGAGACTGCACTTGGGGCACTGTGTGTCTCTGGGACATGCACACTGTGGACTGTACACCAATAAAGCACACATATGCAATGAAAATGTCCACACATTTCATTTCGGAAAAGCAAAAAGTGTATTTCAATCATAAAATGTCGTGACACACCCCCTCCCACCTCCCCCCTCCCCCTGCACACTCCAACACACCCCCTCCCACCTCCCCCCTGCCCCCTGCACACCCCAACACACCCCCTCCCACCTCCCCCCTCCCCCCTGCACACCCCAACACACACCCTCCCACTTCCCCCCTCCCCGCTGCACACCCCAACACACCCCATGTAAGTGTCAACAGATGCCTGTGACAGTAGCCACAGGCTGTTACGAGCCCCCTCTCCCGGCCCCCGGGGCACCCCTGGCTGTGGAGCGCAGGTTCCGTCCGGAACGTTGGACGGGGCTGCTCTGTGCAGAACTGGCAGCGGAGGATGTCCCTGCCTGCCCCCGTGCATGCACGTCCTGTAGGGTGTGGGTGAGCTCAGTGAGCGCACAACGCAACCCGGCAAGTTCACCACAAATGTCCCTAGACATGGCCTGCATAGCATCCCTCAGGGTGGCAGTGCTCTGTGCTATTTCGGCCCTTAGGGTCTCCGTGGCCTGTTCAATGGTTGCTCTAGCCCCCACACATTCCGCAGCATGCTCAGTCAGCATCGTTGACAGTTGTTGCTGCCGTTCTATGATGTCCTCGAGGGACTGCTGCCCCTGCTGGGCCATGCCCAGTGCTGGTGGTGTGATGGAGGGGCTGCTCCCCTCCTGTGGACTGAGGACTGGGCATGGGGTAGAAGGCCACTCCTCTTCCTCTGTGTGCCCCTGTGTGTGATCCTCATGGGGGCTGGCATTTGACAAACAGGGGGAATGTAGAAGGTCAGTGGGGCTTCTGACTTCGTGCTCCTCAATGTCAGAGTCTGAACATGCAGCAATTGCAGCTGTTTCACCCATGTTGCTGCTGGCCGCAGACCCGGTGCCTTCTGTGGCAGGCAATGTTGGTACAGGTGGAGCTGCTGCTGCTGGCCTGCTGCCTACTGGGGTGCTTGCCGGTGGGCCGTCCGGTTTGCTTGCAGTGGATTCTGCTTGTTGTGGGGTCTGCCTCACTGCAGCTGAGGTTGAGGGTGCGGGGATGGTATTGTTGGCCTTCTTGGCTCTCTTCGGCGCAGGGGTGTCCTGGTCCTTGGGGTGTGAATCTGTGCCTGTGGTGGAGCAAAGGAGGGAGGGCGTTATTGATGGGTCTGCGGACTTTGGAATGACAATGATTGACATGAATCTGGTGAGTAGATGAGGCAGATTTCAGGCAGGGCCATGCAGGTTGTCTCCTTTTTGTGTGGTATGTGGATGCAGGTATGTGGGTGCCAGCAGTGTATACAGGGTGGAGCTCGCATTTGGCTATGGGCAGTGTCGAGCTAATGTGTTGCATTTACACTCTAGGGCTACATTGTGCTACACATGAATGGTCTGCAGTGACTATATCATGTCTTGTTTGAGGCACCTACCTTCATCGCCTGATGTCAGAACTCCCCTTTCCATCCCTCCGACGCCTTCAATGCCTTCCATGCCAATCGTGGTTGCACAAATCTCCTCCCACGGTTGGAGTTTCAGTGGGGATTCCGAACCTCCACCGGTACCCAGGGCAAGGTTGCGGTTCGCAGAGATGACGGCTCTGACCCGTATGCGAAGGTCATCCCAGCGCTTCCTGCACTGCTGTGGGGTGCGGGGTACAGTCCCCACCGCGCTGACGCACTCGGCCACCAGTACCCATATGGCCTTCTTTTTTGCTATTGCTGGCCTGGTCATTTCCGGCGAGAAAACGACAGCTGCATTGTCTTGCAGGGTCTCAACAAGCATGCAGAGTTCCTCCCGGCTAAATCTTGCCTGGCGCTGGCGGTCACATGCCTTCTTAACAACTTTTGGGTGGTTGGATGGGTGGGTGATGGGTTGGGACAGGTGTCAGGGTTGGATCTGGTGTTGTTCGGAAGGATGGCAATGGATTGTGTTTTTAAAGATGGCCGACGTGCTGTTTCCCGTTCCGCCGCGAAGACGATATTTCCGGTTCTGCTTTTTACGGCGACCGCTAATTGCGGCCACCGCTAATTACGGTGGCCACTACTTACGGTGGCGGAAGTGCACCTTGCTCGCCCCCGTGATGCCGGTAGGGGCCTTTTCCGCCATGGCGTTATTTACATTACCTTGTAAATACATGTTCTTCAAGCATTGGACAGTCTCCCCACAAAGGCAAAAGGTTGGCACTAATTATGTTCTTCAAGCATTGGACAGTCTCCCCACAATGAACATAGACGACCTTCGCACTTAACTCCTTACGTGCCAAGGACGAGTATGCTCGTCCTTTTTGTATAGACTTGCATTATAGCCTGGAACTTAAGTAAGAGAGTGACTAAAAAGGAACAGGCGGAAATCAGAACTACATTTTTACTCCCCTAAGAATCCTTTTACTCCCATATGCTAAAATAGGGAATGAAATACCAGCACCTCAAATTGTTGTATGAAGCCAATGGACGACCTAGCACATTTATTTGTGGAAATGCTGTGCAGATAAAGTACTCAAAAACAGAGAGTCACACACATTGTATTTAATTTGCAAAACAAAAAGTCACGTTTGTCAAATAGGGCAGTTCTGGTTAGTTGTTGTATGTTTGTATATTTGCGTGTGAATTGTCTAGACACATTTTAAGTGAGATCGATTAACCATTTAAGACTGCGTCCCCCTCCTCTACAGAGCGATGCATATGTTTGTGATATAGCGGCAACATGTGAAATTGCGTGTCAACACTGTCATAGATTGTGATACCACAGTTAAAGATACTGGTTGAAATTAGTTTCTCAAATAAAAAGCTATGAAATCAATAGTTGTGTGTGGGCATACAATTTGAGAGAGGGAAGCCATGCTGACTTTATAGCAACACAAACAAACGATTTGTCTGAAAGGAAGGGTTGTGTTAGGGAACACAGGGCAGGTCCATTTGTGCACTCTTTTTTCCCCCTGAAAAAATACATATTTTCAAATCAAGCAAAAAAGAGGGAGTTGAGATGATCTGATAACAAAACTTATGAAATTGGGCACGTGTGGGAAGGGAGGACAACCTTAGATTATGTAAGAAGATTCAATTCAACACTACAGCTAAGTCAATGCCTAGTCTAGGATACTGAATGGAAACCCTTATTGATATATCTTTATGTCCAGTTCATGAGTTCTGGATGACTACCCCTATATAACACCCCTCTCTTAGAATCCCCCTGGCCCCACTGAGCCAAGAAGTAGTTTGTTTTGCAAGTTTAAAAGGTTTATTTGAAAAAAAATTAACAGTATATATATATATATCACACTTTTATAATGAATTAATAATTAATATCACACTTAAAACATGAGCAGTGATCAACAGTGAATAATGTCCTACTAGTAAACTGATTTGGTTACCCAGGAGTAGTATAAGGATGAGGTAGCACACTTGGGAATAGGAACAGAAGAATAAGGTGGTAGAGAATGCTTTATATAAGTTCAGGTGGATGCAATGTTGACTGAAAATGCAGTACAGAAAATACTCAATATGATTTCAACAAAACAATGTAATCACTTTTCTCTGGCAATCCACTCCCCCCCTCATGCAATGTAAGGAAATGAAGAGTAGCACACAGTTCTCAGACATGCAATCAAATGTAATTCAGTTCACCCCAGCAAGCTTAGACTACGGATAGAAGTTGAAACACAGGCCCAAAATGCTTTTATATGTGCTGGCAATGAAGTGAGGAATATGCTGAAAATGGTTTTAATTCCTTTTAGGAGGTTCAGGGTGAGTGAAAGATTGGCGCATAACATGCCTCTGGTTTTCCAGTTGACCAGGTGCTCCACGAACCCGTTCCGTACATAATCTGAATCTGTGATTATGACCAGTTCCTGGAGTTGATGCTGGACAGCAGTGAGGATGGCCTGATGCACAGCCATCAATTCTGCCACCTGACTACTTCGGGGACCAATTTTGTATCCAGCGGAGGGTTCTGGGAACTCCTTCACCCATGCATTCCCTACGCCAGCCACCAGTTCTTTCTCCCTGTCGTTGTCAACATGGTAAGAGCATCCATCCACATAGAGAGTGGGCATTCCCTCACACTTGTCTTCTTCAAAGACTTTGTGTGGGGAATTAAGGTATGCCTCCATGTTGTCCTTGATTTTTAGACTTTCGTCCTCGAGACAGTTTTCTCTGGCACAATCATGCAAGTCAGCCAGACCTTGCGTGAGGGGACTCTTCTTGTTTTGGCCATATCTGACCTCCACAGGAAAGCCTTGCATTGACAGAATCCAGGAAGTAATTCGGGAATTACTCACATTTCCGGCCCGGATTCTGTCACTTTGTAGATATTGCAGAGGCTGGTGTGGAGTCTCCACTATGATGTGTTCCCCATGGGTAAACGGGTGGTAATTCTTCAATGCCCACACCGTTGCCAGGAGTGCCTTCTCACAGTCGTTGAATTTTTCCTCCACAGAGGATAAAGTTTTGCTCGCATAGGAGATTACTTTATTGACCTTGTCATGCTTTTGGTATAATACTGCCGTCAAGCACGTATTAGAGAACCCTGTCTCCAGGAAGAACTCCTTGTTTCTGACAGGGTAAGCTAGGCAGGGCGCTTGTGAGAGGCTTCTTTTGAGTTGTCTTACTGCCTCGGCTTGTTCTGGTCCCCATTCCCACTTGACCCCCGCCCTTCAGGAGATGAATCAGGGGTCTGGTGATCTCTGCGTAGCCCTCAATGAACTTTCTTCTGTAATTAGTCAGTCCAAGGAGGCTCCTTAGTTCCCGCAGAGTTGTGGAGTATTTCAGTTTCTGGAGTGCTTCTACTTTCTTTTTTGGGGACAGAGACCCTGAGGAGTAATCTCATGCCTCAAGAAATTAACACGGGTTCTACACCACTGTGCTTTCTGGAAGGAAAGTTTTGCTCCGGCGGCCCTCAACTGTGTCAGAACATAACGGATCTCCGCTATGTGTTCCTCCACAGATGAACTTTTGATGAGGACATCATCTACATAAGTCAGGTTACCCTTCGCACCCCGGTCGGGCATGGCCTTATGTAGGAAAATGTTGAATTCATTGCCGGAGTTGAGGTATCCGAAGGGAGTCCGGGTCCATGTGTACTGCTGGCCCCCAAAGGTAAAAGGCAGTTTGTATTGGTCCTCCCTACTGACAGGCACGGTCCAGTATCCATTGGTCAGGTCTATTGCTGTGAATACCTGTGACCCTTGGTCAATGTAGGGCAGAGGCCATCGGGAAGTATGGACCCATTTGTTGAGCTCCCTCAGGTCGGCACAGAGTCTCCACTGGCCGTTTGGCTTCAATATTCCCAGCACCGGGTTATTGAAGGTGCTGTGAACTGGACGGATTATTCTCCGGGACTCTAGGTTCTTAATTATTTCAGTAAGGGACTCCATTGATGCGAGAAGCAAGCGATATTGCTTCACAAACACTGGAGTCATGCCAGGGTCCGTGGGGATTGTTGTTGTGTGGATGTCGGTGCGGCCACAGTCATATGAGTCTACTGCAAAGAGATCTTGGTAATCCAAGAAAACTTGTTTCAACTTTTGCTTTTGTTCCAGAGTCACACAGGCATCAGCTAGGTCGACTCTCTCTTCCACCGTCTGCCTGAAGCCTGGAAAGACTTCTGGTTTGGCTATCTCAGCGGCCTCCTCCAGCTGGGTGGAGAAGTCCCTGGTCAGAGCGCTGATTTGGACTGGAGGCCCCAGGTGGGAAAGGCAGCCTTCATGAACCTGGAAAATCACCTCATCCCTTCTGAAGTCAGTAGTTACATCCTCCTTACCATAAGGGCAGGAAGTGTACACCAGGAAGTTCCCCCCATGCCGGGTGAAGATCCTGTCCGGTGTTGTATTGTCATCACTGTCACTGTCAAAACAGTCCTTGGGGATCGGTCCTAACAGTTCATTTCCTAAATCAATGGAGAAATGTCGGTCATCAACCGCCATTCCAATAATGGTGCCTGCGGCTAGAGTAATACTCTTTAAGTCACTGTTATCCACCTCTATTGGAATGGTGTCATGTTCTATGTTGACTAATGGAGGTGGGTTTACCCCCAACCCTTGCTGTTGGAGAGAAGCATTTAGATGTATATAAGCATCAGGGTTTTTCAATTTTTGTCCTCTTTTAACTTTCACTTCCAGGGAGAATTGTCGGGTCCTTTCTGGGATGGTGACTTCCTCTTTAATCTGAATTTCGACTGCATCAGGTAGCAATTGAGCTGACCTAAATGCTTTTTCTGGATCATCAAAACCCATGGGATTATCCGCTAATCGGGACCAAGCTTTGAAGTTTATTAGGTCCAAACTTATGGCAAAGCGATTGAGAATGTCACTGCCTAAGTAAAAGGCGGCAGTGACGTCTCGCACGACCCAACAATTATGGACTATGCTCTTGTTGCCAATGGAGATTTTGAGCATACACCTGCTTGGCAGGAGGTGTTTGGAATTAGGTGCTTCCAGATCCATTTCCCATTTATCTATCAGTTTGAAGGTGGGAATGGCTGGATCTTTTGGGAGTTGGCTGATGAAGCTCTTACCGTTTTTCACACAGACTCGAGAACAGAGTCCTTCCCATCATTTAACTGAAAAGGGATGAACAACTGCTCTCCAATTTGCTGAACATCAGCCAGGCCCTGGGCTGATTTCACATCTTCCTGGACTATAGGAGTAGGAGTTTCTGATTGTGGATTAGTAAAGAATTTCAGGGTGTTTCCTTCCAGTGTGGAATACCACCTTGGAAGGTTGATTTTCAGAAATAGAGAGGACCCCCCATCACCAGTCTGTTGTCCTACTGCTATTACTGTCACGTCTGGAATTTGGTTGTTCTGGAAGTGAAATTCTACTTGGTCGGATTTTTGTTCAACCATGTGGCAGCTGCCGTTTAAACTAACATGGGTGACACTCTGTTTTAATTTTATTGGTCGGCTAGTCAGGGTCCAGAGGACCTTGTTTACACAATCTATTAGGGGTGACAACCTTCTCAGGAGGTCATTCCCTAGTAAACAAGGGGTGCCCTCTGGAGTCACTACTATGACCGGGTGTTTCACCTTGTGTCGCCCAATTTTGATGTCCAAAGCTGCAGTCCCCTCGACAGGAATTTCCTTCCCGTCAAAGTTCTGCAGTTGTCCAGGAAGAGAGGTGAGAGGAATACGGTAATTCTCCCCCCTTCCTGCATTTAGTTCCTCAAAGGCCCTTTTGGACAGAAGGGTAGCTTGGGATCCAGTGTCCACCAGTGCCAAAATTGTACCCTGCCCCTGTACTTGTACCGGGGCATAGTATCTTCCCTCCTTCTCCTCAAGGGGGCACAGATAATGCACATTTTTGGACAACTGGTGGGCTAATTTTCTGGTTTTGGACATTGCTAGCAAAGAGATTTGGGCAGAATTCTGTGGAGAGCCTTGGGAATCTGAAAGAAAAAGTTGGCAACTGGAGATCAGAGCCATTGTGGGTTCCCCTGGTTCCGGTTCTGGGCCGCCCCCCCCCCTTTTTGGAGGCAGTCACCAGGATGGGTTTGAACCAAGGGATTTCGGTATTGTCGGTTCTGGGATGAGATGATGGGCGGCGGTAGCTCAGTCTCCACATCTCCCCAGTCTGAATTGGCATCCCTTGGGACCCATTTTTCCTTGGGAGGAGTTCCCCCATCTCTAAAGGAGAAGATCCTTTCCCCAGGATCCTCTGAGGATCCCTCTCCCTCAAATTGGAAGACCTGTACCTCCTCCACAAAGTGGGTCTGTTTGGGTCCTTTGTTTCTCCTACCCCCCCTCTGCTCCTTGGGAGGCAGGCTTTCAGGGGCAGGAGATTTTGTTTCCGGTTCCTGGTTTTCCAGGGGCTGTTTACAAGTTGGGAAGGAAGCTTCCTCCAAGGCTTTACATCCCCCTTCCCCTTGTGCCTCCTCCCTGGGAACCGGTGGGTTATCGGGGTGCTACCCACGTCATTGTTCTGGAGCACCAGGTCCCGAGTTTGGGGCATTCTGTGGTGGCATGCTCATCTGAGGGTTCTGTTGAGCCCTCAGTATGTGACCCAGATCCCGTGCCATATTTTGGACCTGGCGCTCTAACTGGGAAACCCGCTCAGACTGATACGGGGCTCTATTTTCTCCCCTGGGCTGATCCCGGGAAGGGTAGCTATCCCTTCTCTGGTAGTACCCCTGGTTGGGAAGATTTTGGTACCCCTCCACCCTTGGCCTCCCCTCTCCCGGATTAGGTTGTCTGGGCTCAGGGAATTGGGGAAAGAAGGATGGATGATTTTGGGGTGGGAAATTGGGTGGATACTTGGGGAAAAAGTTCTGCCCAGGATTTGGAGAATTTCTGCCCTCCTGGGGGAAGTTAGGAGGGAAGTTCCCCGGGTCAGGTGCTTGGCTGGATCCCCCCCTTGGGCTGGAGGAGTCCACACATAACCCAGGATTGGTTGGTTTCCCTTGTAGCAGGGACTTACATAGTCAGGGGAGCGGGGGACCCCATTTGTGGGACTACCTCCTCGACTCCCTGTCTGTGACTGGCCCGAGGGCCTTCTGGGCTGTGAATTATTTGGTGCAGGCAGGTTTTTAGGCCCCCCCATCTCCAAATCTAAAATGGGGGCAACCTTTACCTCTGCCACCTTGGCAGCAGCAGGGGTGCTGTTGGTTTTGGGGATTTTCGGCACGTTAATTTTATTTTCGATAGGCTTCTGCACCTCATAGATCCGGGTAGCCTGTTCAATGACCCAGTCTAAAGATCTTTTCTCATGAAAATCTCTCACGAGCTTTGTCATTATATATTTAGGGAGAGCATGGAAAAATGTATTGACAAACTCTTTGCTGTCTGTGCGCAAAAGAACGCTTTAATTCTTGCACAAACTCTTGTGGGGCCTGATCCTCCCCACATTGCAAATTGTAGGCTGCCTTTCGAGCCTCTTGAGGATTTCTGTGAACAGAAAAATGTTTCAAGATGACCACCTTATAGGTGCACCATCTTAAATGATTTTGGACCTCCAGCCGTGCAAAGAAACTGGAGTATTCAGGGGAGAATGTCCATTTGACATACTCGATACAGCTACTGCTGTCCTTCAAATGGAAAGTCTCCATCATTTGCTCATAGAGCTCCAAGTGTTCCCAAACGGAATACTTGGCATTCTTATGATAAGGCGTGATGACACTCCTTATTGCCTTTATTTGCTTCAATGGGTCCTTGAGCAAGGCCCTTTTTGCCTTATTGGCCTTTTTGGTTCGGGTAACCCTGGTCCATTCATCCTCTGACTCAGAGGCACTGCTCCCAGAGGTTCCTGTCTGATCTTCCAGGTTTTCCCGGATTCTGCGAGCCTGGGAATGGCTGGCAGAATGTGGGGACCTGGTCTCCTGTGTCCTGAGCCGTTCAGAGGAGTCTTCAGATTCCTAATTGCTGCCAGGATTTGATGGGTACCTCCCCCACTGACCTAACTGGGCAGAAGTTTTCAGGATGCCCTTAATGGGCCTACTCTCCTGGGGTTCCCCACTAAATTGCACTGTGCTTGGGTGCCCATACCCGGATGCCCGCCCCTCCATTCCTGAGAGGTACTGGCCTATGAGCCCCATACTTCTGGTTGGATAGTAATCTGCTATCCCTGTGGCCCGGTGCTCATGTGCGCGAGGGGACATGGGGGTGGCAGAGTCCAGGGACTGAGAGATATGAAGGCCTCTGGTACTAGGGCTCCTGAGGTTATGCTCAGGAGTCTCCCTCTCCCAGCGAACCTGGTCTCTATCCGCCCCTGCTCCCTGTTGCAATGCAAGAGCCTGCGCTTTCAGTTCCTCAGTTAAGGCCTTACTAGACTCTATCAGTCTCTCCTGCATCACTACCTGTTGTTGGAGCCTATCATTGTGCTGACAGAGAGCCTCATTTTCTCTCTGTGCCTCCTGATTGGTCCTGGAGTACTGGGCCAGTCTTTGCTGCAGGAGGGTTACCTCCTGAGTATCTTCCCTACTGGCCTGCTCCTTTCTTGCCAGAGCCTCCTCCAACCTCCTGGTGTGCTCTAAATAGTTCTGGTGTTCTTTTTGGAGGTCACCCAGTCCCTGGAGGGTCCTGGCCTAAGGTGTCCCTTTCCTGACTAAGATTCTGCATCTGTGCCGCCAGGTCGTCCCTTTGCCTTTGGAAGGCACCAGCTCTCTGGCGCTCCTGATCAAACTCTGCCTGGGTATCCAGGTCTTTCAGAATCAATGTATTGCTTTCTGCCTTTTCCCTATCTAGGTGGCTTTGCAGGGTGACTACCTGCTCAGCACATACCCTATTGAAACCTAATTGTTGCTCCAGCTTTTTCTGGTTCTGTAGTAGGGAGTCCAAACCTTCTTGGTACTCCTTTTGCAAGGCCAGAAATCTGGTATCCTGGTCAGCCTTTTCCTGTTGCAGGATGTCCATATCCTCTTTTATTTTAATGATATACTGCCTACTATCATTTTCTAACTCCTGGCTCCTCTGCAGCCTCTGCTCAGAAGAGACCAGGTCAGATTGGACCTTCTCTAACGCCATCTGTCGCCTATTTGCCAGATCTTGGCTTTCAGTGCATTTATCCTGCATGTCTCCCATATATAGGTACAGGTATGCCGCTATCCTGGCAATCTTATTGTGTTCATCTTTGGCTTTAGGAGCCATATATAGTTCACTCAGGGCCACATGTAATGGACCCTGATCTCTCCATATGTCTGACCCTGTTTCAGTGACCTGTTGCGCGATGGCCTGCAACCAGACCGTTTGGTCCTGGTGAGTCCACTCACCTCTCACAAATAGCTTATGTAAGAGCTGCTCCCTCGCTATTTTCATGTCTACCAAGGTCTTCATTCTAGAGATTGATCTCTGTCCTGACTTACAGAAATTAGTATTTTATTTTTGCAAAACAAACCTTTTCCTTAGAGTGTCCCTTTGAAGAGTGCTTTACAGCGTAAAACAGCGTGGTGATCCGACCGGATGTATGTATCCCGTCAGTTAGCACACTGCATTAAGCTGCACAAGTGATAGCTCTAACCCAGTCGTCCGGCTCGAGCGCCCACTTTGTAAGAATATTCAATTCAACACTACAGCTAAGTCAATGCCTAGTCTGGGATACTGAATGGAAACCCTTATTGATATATCTTTATGTCCAGTTCATGAGTTCTGGATGACTACCCCTATATAACACCCCTCTCTTAGAATCCCCCTGACCCCACTGAGCCAAGAAGTAGTTCTGTTTTGCAAGTTTAAAAGGTTTATTTGAAAAAAAAATTAGGAGTATATATATATATATATATATATCACTTTTATAATGAATTAATAATTAATATCACACTTAAAACATGAGCAGTGATCAACAGTGAATAATGTCCTACTAGTAAACTGATTTGGTTACCCAGGAGTAGTATAAGGATGAGGTAGCACACTTGTGAATAGGAACAGAAGAATAAGGTGGTAGAGAATGCTTTATATAAGTTCAGATGGATGCAATGTTGAATGAAAATGCAGTACAGAAAATACTCAATATGATTTCAACAAAACAATGGCCCTCATTACGACCCTGGCGGAAAGTGACTGACCGGACCGGCACAGCGTAAATAGCGTTTCCGCCATTGCACGATGGAGCAAAGTCCGGCCCATTCCGACCCATCGGGCACGAGCACCACGCCATGGCGGAAGTGCAAAGTCCGCGATGGCGGAAATGACCCCAAAACGGCCCACACCGCCGCCGTACGGCGCCCTAGGTGCAACACCGCCACCCCTCTTAGCGGACACCGCAGTGAGCGCCAACCGGAAAGTACGGTGACCGTAAATATACGGAAACGGAAGTAAAAACATGGGCCCGGAACGGGAAACATCCCGCCGTACACCTATAAAACCACTAAAACCACACAACCACTAAAAACACTACCCTGAGACACACCCCAACCCGTCATCCACCCTAGCGAAACCAAGAAAAATGGGAAAAGTAGCGAAGAAAGCGTGCGACCGCAAGCGGCAGGTCCACTTCTCCCGTGAGGAACTCACCGTGCTAACAGAGACCCTCCAGGAGAATGCTGCCGTTGTCTTCTCCACGCAAATGACCAGGACGGCACTTGCGAACAAGAAGGCCATATGGGCTCTGGTGGCACAGCGTGTAAGTGCGGTGGGGACCGCACCCCGCAACCCACAGCAATGCAGAAAGCGATGGGACGACCTGCGGATACGCGTCCGCAGCATACTATCTGCCAACCGCAACATTGCCACAGCCACCGGGGGAGGACCTGAATCACCCATCAAGTTGACCCCCTGGGAAGAAATCTGTGCCTCCACCATCGGAATGGAGAGCATCGAGGGAGTCGGAGGGATGGAGAAAGGAGTGCAGACATCCGAAGAATCAGGTAGGTGTCCCAAATAAAACAATGCTAAAACCACAATGTCCAATCATGTGAAGTACCATGTGTCCACATAGTGCAACAGAAACACATGTCCAGGAGAACGTCCACACACATCGGCCTGATAGCGCACTTTAAAACCACAATAAATACATAAATAATTAAAAACCCCTAAAACACCCACTACACGTGCAGCAGGCACACCCTAACTGCAGGCTGCAAAACTACTGCACCCTCACCCCACACACAAATGAAACCACCTCCAAGGCCCCGACCCAAATCACCCTCAGGTACCACCCCAATGCATGTGATACAATGCCATTCCAATACCCACAGACCCATCAATAACCTCGCCCTCCTTTACTCCACCACATGGTCCGATCCAAACGACGAGCTCCAGGACACCCCTACCAGCACACCTGCAAAGAGGGCAAAGACCAACGGCCAAAGACCCTCCACCTCAGGTGCACGGATCAAGACACGGCAGCAGCACAAATCAGGTGGCAGCACAGAGGAGGGAACATCAACAGGCACCCCAGCAGCCAGCATGCCCACACCACCACCACCACAGGTCCCCCCAACGGATGCCACAGAAGGCACTGCCTCTGGTGGCAGCAGCACCATAGGTGACACCCCATTGATGGCAGCATGCTCCGACACAGAAAACGGGGATGTCGAAGTCAGATCCATCCATGACCTGTCCCAATCCCCCTGTCTGTCCCATCCCGTACAACATGAGGATACCACGCAGGGGCAGCCACAAGACGACGACTGGCCATCCCCCACAAGCCCTGTGGCAAGGCAACATGAGGACAACAGCCCCTCTGTGACACCCCCGCAAATGGCCATGGCCCAGCAGAGGCAACAGTCCCTCGACCAGTTAATCGTGCAACAGCAGCAACTGGCCACGCTCCTCAAGGACCATGCCGATGAGTGTGGGGGCACTAAGGCAGACATAGAAACATCAACCGAGACACTTAGGGCAGAAATGGAGAGAAGCACCGAGACACTAAGGGCACAAATGGAGAGTAGCACCGAGAGCCTGAGAGTCCAAATGGAGAGTAGCACCGAGAGCCTGAGAGTCCAAATGGAGAGAAGCACCGAGAGCCTGAGGGGGGAACTGCATGCGACGTCCAAAGACGTATGTGCCGAACTTGCCGCTGTGCGCCGTGTGCTCACTGAGCTCTCACAAACACTTAGGGACATGCATGGACGTGAGCAGGCAGAGACATCATCCGTCGCAAGTTCCGTCCAGGGCAGCCCCCAACGTAGATCTGGGAGGAACCTGCGCTCCACAGCCAGGGGTGCCCCTGATACCTGGAGAGGGGGCTTGTAATAGCGACAGCCCACTGGCAATGAGCATCTTTGGACACTGGTGTTCGGGGCGGAGGCAGGAGGGTGGAGGGGGTGTGTTGGGCTCACTTGGGTGGCGGGTCGATAGGGTGTTCAATATGATATCACATATGCCATAAACAGTGCACGAACAACCAATGAGATGTGTGGACAATGATCTTTGTGTACTAGGCCATCATAGGCGTACAGTCCATATTGTGCATGTCCCAGACACACACAGTGCCACGAGTACCGTGTCCATGTATCAGCCACCAGGCGTGAGTGCTAGAAGCATGCATCTATGATATGCTGACGAATGTCACGGCCCTCCTGTGCCTCGGGGACTCCTTGAGGTGCTGCCACATCCCCACCCTCATCATGACCATCTTCAGGTGCATGCAGTTCTGCGTCAGGGGGCATGGGCACATTTCTACATACGCACATGTTGTGGAGCATGACACATGCCATGACCATCTTTGCAACCTTCTCATGGCGGTACAGGAGTGCCCCGCCAGACCTGCTGAGGCAGCGGAAACGAGTCTTCAGTAGGCCGAATGCCTGTTCTATGACTACACGGGTACGTGAGTGGGCATGGTTGTAGTCCTCCTCATGCTGGTCCCGTGGGTTCCGGACTGGTGTGAGGAGCCATCTCTTCAGTGGATATCCAGCATCACCTGTATGTGGACGATAAACGGATTATGTGGAATGCCATTGCTACGTACGCACCCCCCCCCCCTTCCTGCCAGGTCATTGCCGAATCACAGACCCCACATTATCATGCATGTAATGAGACTCACCGAGTTGCCAGGATCTGTTCCCTGCGTGTCGCTCCATGTAGCGTGGTATTGTAGAGTTCCTCAAGACCATAGAATCATGGGTTGATCCAGGGAATCGGGCACAACAATGTGTAATGATCCTGTTGGAGTCACACACCATTTGTACATTCAGGGAATGAAATTGTTTTCGGTTGCGGTACTGGGCCTCCATGGCATGTGGGACGACCAATTCCACATGGGTGCAGTCGATGGCACCAATGCAACCCGGTATGCCGGCAAGTGCATGGAATCCCACTTTTGTGTTTGTAATTTCCTGCTCCGAGCGTGGTAGGGAGATGTAGTCGTCTGCGTGCTGCAGGAGGGCATCGAGCACTTGCAATAGTGTCCGTGAGAACAGTGGCTGTGAAATGCCATGCAACTGTCCGACTGTGTGCTGGTAGGTGCCTGTGGCCAGGAAGTGGAGTACAGACACCACCTTCAGCAGGGGTGGGATGGCGGTTGGGCTATCTATCATGCTGACAAGGTCAGCCTGTGTCATGTCCACAATGGCGGTTATGGTGTCCCGGTCCAAACGGTAGAGGGTGTGGATCTGCTCAGCAGTGAGGTCGAACGAATGTGCTCGGAGGCGTGGGATTGCGGGCTGCCTGCGTGGTGGTAGTGGCTGTGCTGGCGGCCCTTGCTGGCCCTGCCTTGGCCTCCTCCTCCTCCTGCGTCCCCTCCGTGCGGCCGGTTGTAGTTGGTGTTCGTCTTCTTCTTGGAGTCGGAGTACTTGCAGTGCTATCAGGTCCCCCATGGCCAACATCGCGAGTCCTGCCGGTAGCATTTCGGAGTGGGTGTGGTTGTGGGAGGAGACTGGGTGTGCAATTTATGTGTTTCCAGGCTGTATGGCCTCCACCTGTGGTGATTCATTCCACCTGTGCAAGCTGCTCTCCCCTTTGGCCGAGCACGTCCCGCACACAACGCTGCACTTCGAGTAATGGCATGTATTTGTACCCGATGGCCGTGTGACATTTGTTGATATGTACATTCGGCTATGGTCCCATTGCTTCACATACAATCTTTGCAGTCGCGAACAGACTTGTGAAGGGTCAGTGGAACGTAGTACTCGAGTAACGGTGGGCCCTCATGCATCACTGTACCGAGTTGCACCGACGGGCGGGGCGTCCCATTTGTGGGTGAAGGCAGTTGCCATTTTCACACACAGCCGCACTAGATGGATTAATTTGTGATTTCAAACGGCCACAGATGCCTTTCCGACGTGATGTTGCAAATGAGGAATTCGAAGGGCGGCGCTTTCGGTTGTCAGCTAGCGGCGAGGAGATGCCCACAGGTCTGACTGCAAATATAACGTTCTATTGTTCAATGTCCTTGAGACAGGGGCCATGGCGAGGGTGCAACGATTGATATGAATAGTTTGGGATGCGCAATAGCGACGTGGGCGATGAGGCCGGTCGTTCCCAAATACATGTTACTTCACAACACTGGAATCACGGGCTGGGGCACTGTGGATTTAGCAGGCTGCATAACGCACAGACTCAATGGATATTTCTAATGTCATGTGAGTAAATATTCCTTGCGTTTTTATACCGAGATGAGGGAATGATGAATGGATGCATGGGCAGATGATTTGATACAGAGTTTGCCATGTACAGGGCTTCTTGGAATCTATCCGCCTCCCCTGCGCTATGTGATGCAGGGCTGCCATAGTGGGACCATCGTCTATCTGGCCTTGTTGAGCCCTCCCTTTCTCGACGCGCCTTCAAACACTTGTGTCCATGCACGTTAACATTCCCATCTGATGGATTCTGTTTTGACAGACGCATGCACAGGTACACTCGTTTGTGATGGTGTTTACACCTCGATATAGATGGTTATGAGTCGCAAGTGGTTTTGGGGTGGTGATGATCCTTTGGAGTGGGCTAGCATGCATATGGCTGTGGATTTAGTGTGATCATTGAAGTGAGTTGTTCGAATGTAGTTCTGATGGCCATTCTGTTCTTTTTCTTTTCTTTTGGTTGACAGGTATCTCCTCCCCTTTTGCCGCTGCCATCTGTATGCCACTCCTGCAGATGGCTTTTACTCCCGAAACCTGCTGCTTCGTGTTAATCAGTGGAGCAGCATCACGATCTTATGGGACGATCGCCAATGGGCCACATGCCCTTACGCAGTACTAGTGGCTCGGAGCAACATTTCGGCCTTTCAGCTGGACTAGTGCCTCCCCATTGGGACGGCCCTGCGGTTCTGTGCGCTTCCATGTTGCCTTTTCGTACGTGATTGTGGCTCTGTGTACCATGATGGAACAGGGCGTCACACAAGTAGTAGCTGGTCATTTCTTGCGGATGCAGCCCACAATGGTGTAATGTGTTTTGGAGTTCATGGCCTAATGGCTGTATGGGCTTGGTGATTTTGTTGTGCATTAAATTTCTATTCTGATATGGGCCGTGTTGCGTTCTTCTTTGAGAGTGATGTGGCATATTCCTATTTGGGGAGCGATGTATTGTGAGGAGATCTGCATTGGGTTCCAGCTTCGGAGTTTAGTTGCGTGGTACTGTGCTGGGCGCGTTTGCCTACGAAGACCAGTGAGGTCAGGGATGGGGGGCTGCCAATATGACAGTTTGAATGTTGTCATGCTCAGGGGCGGGGGATTGGGTTTTGTGTAACAGATGCAGGTCAGCCAGGTGGACTGGTGGAATGATGCGATTTTCGGAATATTGCTGGTCACAGGTGCCTGTGTTTGCGTGCGTTTCGGGGGGGGACTGTGGTCATGTCCATTGGAATGGCTTCTGTATTCGTGCCATCTGTGCCCTGCAGCTCCCATTGGCCCCTCTTGTGAATCTTTTGTTCGTTGGCATGCATGGGTGACTTGTACATTTCACTGGTTGCATTGTGACTTCATTGCACCTACGGGGAGTTGTACTTTGTGGGCAGGGAGCGGTGTACAGGCACTCAGTGGGGCCGTTTACGGTTGATTCGCGATGCCGTACTTCTCACCATGGCGGATTGGTACTTTCCGCCATGCTTGATGGCGTTAGGTACATGTCCGCTAGGGTCGGAATTCGCGTACCCTTGCGCCATGGTGGTATTTACGGTTTGGCATGGCGCGCGCGCGCGTACTTGGTGCAGTTAGCGTTGGCGTTCACTACAGTGTCGCTAATGGCATCGTACTTTGCGGTGACGGGTCGTAGTCGCACCGAGTGCTATTCGATGGCGGTATTGCATTTCCGCCATTGTTTTTCGATTTCCGCCAGGGTCGTAATGAGGGCCAATGTAATCACTTTTCTCTGGCAATCCACTCCCCCCCCTTATGCAATGTAAGGAAATGAAGAGTAGCACACAGTTCTCAGACATGCAATCAAATGTAATTCAGTTCACCCCAGCAAGCTTAGACTACGGATAGAAGTTGAAACACAGGCCCAAAATGCTTTTATATGTGCTGGCAATGAAGTGAGGAATATGCTGAAAATGGTTTTAATTCCCTTTAGGAGGTTCAGGGTGAGTGAAAGATACTTGGGATGAGCTCAGGCTCCCTTTATCAATGCTCTAGGAGTAACCAGCAGGTAAACGAATTTTTGGCAAAGGAAAGCAAGGAAGCTGCTGTTTTCACACGTGGCTGGATTTTGAACCAAATTGCGAATCGCGGCAAAATTCGCGAATGCGTGAATCACGATTACGGCAAATGTATAAGGAGTAGCAAGTCGGTTCTAGGTTCGTTGAAAAGCTAAGATTCTAACCTTTCAGAGGAAAGTTAAACCAAGTTTCTAGCCCAAACGGTTCCAAAGATATGAACGATTTTGTAAAGGTCGTTTTTCGAATTTAAAGTAACTCAAATTGACAGGTGACAGCTTTTAAAAATGACGGGTGACAGCTATGCGGCTGCAGAATTGACAAGTGACAGTTAGGAGGCAGTTCTACTTAGATTAAATAGATTGAATCATATCACTGGAAACTAAGAGATTTGGTTTCACACCGTCCTAGCTGTATTCACAATGTATTTGGAAGGTCTAGGTCTCACGGATCGGGTCAAGATGGCTTCGGTTCTGGTTTCGCCCCGGACGGTCTCTGCGCACAGCGGCTGGTCTCTGCTCTGCTGGTCTGACACTGCTCCTGGCCCGGCTCCTGGATCTCTGGGTACAGCATCTGTGCACAGCTCCTGGATCTTTCTGCACAGCTTTCTCTGGACACGGCCCTGATCTGCACGGCTCCTGGATGCTGCTACCGCTGTTAGGTTTGCTGGATGCTGGGGCCTGCTGAAAACAGTTCTCAGTTTGTGGGGTTAGGCCCTTGCTTTGAGTTCTGAATCAAGTTCTTTGGAGTTTTAAAGTCTAAGTGTTGGATCTGGTATCTTCTGGATGTTGTGTGGTCCGGCAGAGCGCGTTGCAGCAACTGGATTTGAATGTCTCTACCTGTCCCAGCAGTCTCTTTTTTTGTGTTTTGAAAGTGGGTGTGTGCCTGGGCCTAGCTAAACCTGCCCCTTTCTACTTGTCATTGGCCCAATTCTCCCCTCTCCCAAGATTGGGGGAAGGAAATGTGAGTCAGAGTGATACTGTAGGTTTTATGGGTCAGAGGATCCTCCCCTGGTCAGTTTGCCCACAAATCTATATTTGATTCAAACACATATTGGACAGATATACAGTTGTTTAAAATTACATGCACCCATCACATATCACATGAGGTATACTCTGTTGAAACTCTGCTCTTCCTCGGGGCTTGCATTCAGAAATGGCAACATTTTGCACTTTTTAACTGGTTTTGCAATATCGGACATTTACCCAAATTTACACACATGTGCGCAAGGAGTGTGGACATTAATTGATGAAGTGTCAGATTTCTAACATGCAGACATTTGGAGTGAAACCCTATTTTCCGCTAGAAACCCCCCAGATCATACCACCAGGTCCTAAAACCTCTTAAAATGTGGGCAGAAAAATCACAAGAATTATGGTGTCATTTAGATAATTTTGACAAGTCCGCACCATGAGTTATACATCTTTCTTAAAATCATATTCTGGCCAACAGGGGTGTGTCTTCCCAGGTCACATGGTGGAGAAACCAGTCTATCCACTTTCTTTAAGCTCAGCCTGTCCTCAGAGGGGCTGCCCCTCCCCGTTTCTGCCAAGAGGAAGCCACTTTTACGACGCCCCCAATATAAATTCTGCCTGAGTCAAGGAAGGGCTTTGTTCAAAAGGAAGCCATTTACGATCCCCCCCAATAAACCATCTGCCTGGGCCCAGGACAGGCCTTTGTTCAACTCCCTGTAGCTGCTCCACCCCTAATCTAATCAGAGAGGTGACAACTCCTTTTGGAAAGGGGAAGAGTGGCTGAGCAGGTTTTAACTCCTTTGGGGGTAGATGTCAGGCAGAATTCAGTTTCATTAAGCCAGGTTTCAGCTAAATGTCACTTTTTGTCCCCCAGTTTAAGTCTATCACGATTTTTACATACACATTAAATAATTACTTCATTTCAGAGTATAGTTTTACATTGTATCCACCTCTTAGAAAGTCTTTCCTTGGTCTGGTTTTGTTTCATTTGTTCAGTTTTACACAAAAGTCTGGTGGTTTTAAAATGCCGGCTTTCTGATAGTTGTGAGTACTGGTAATGCAACCATTTTTGGGATTTAAGAAAATGAATTCCCCACCGTTCTAGGTTGCTTTTGGTATTCAGCATTGCCATTCCCAATGATTTCAGGCTACTGTGTGGGTAGCCAATGGTGGTTTTAGGCAGTGCCCTCCTGTGCTCACAACCTAGGCAAAATGGGTGGCAGCCTATTCTTCATACATTGCCCTGTGCATTTTCTGGGAAGTTCTGGCCATCATGATGTTTTCCATGCCAGTACTGCACAGTTTTCCTATTCTGGCGTACATGTGGGCTTTTTGGCCATCTTGGATTTTCTAAGCCCACAGCACCAAATGTTGCAGCATGATAGCTCAAACGTGGGTCAGGACATCCAAGAATTACAGTGAACCCCCATAGACCTCACCCATGATGTCCCTTTTGATCTCATTGTTGATGACTGCTCTGATCCCATGGCTATGCTCATTGGCTGATTAACAGGGGTGACTCTGAGTTAAGCTTCTCGTCACTTCCCCCAGCTGGCAAATTTCATGGGATTTGGTGCGATAGGTTGGGCCATTTTAACTCGGACTTAAGATTGTTCCCTAGGATTTCTTATGCTATATCTTCTCCATGTCTCACTAGGCACAACCTTTTGTTCACTCCGCTTCAACCAGTATAAAAGACCGTACCCCCTCTCCTACATGCAAGTAAATATCCTGCTCCCACTGTCCATGTTCAACCAATGAACCAGATCTAGATCGGCCATGGCCACTGTCCACTGTACACGTTGTGCCAATTAGGATCAAATGCTGTGGCCTGTGTCCTCCTCACTAGTACAAAACCTGAACTCACAGACCACGGCCACTGGCCATGGCCACTGGCTGCAGTAGTTTACCACAGATATTACCCCCGGAAACGAAACCACATTCATGGACACCCCCCCCCCTTGCATCGCTGAAGTAATCATTCCCACATTAATGCAGCATTTGACTATTAGCCCTTTTTCATCTTACTGTGGGATTACCACAGTAGTCACTCTCATTGAGCAGTGAAAAAAAAACATGGCGGTTTTTCATTTATGAAAAATCCTCAGTGGTGTAATGCACCTTGGGAGATATACAATGTTTTTTTGGGCTGGAGCACGCCCTTCTTCGTAAAATTCTTTGACAACTACTCGAAGGATGTACATCAAATATAAAGGAATATCAGTTGTGCCTAACTTGTTTCTTAGTTGGTACAAATCTGTTCAGCAGTTTTCACGCAATGTGTGTTCGATGGAGGCGGCCTTTCCTATATGGAAAAACAAATGGAAGTAGGTTGAAAATAGCTTTTATATTTTCTTAATAGCTTTTGAACCATTCCATGAATGTTGCCCAAACTTTACAGTTTTTGGGGGATTGTATTTCTTTTTACATACTTTTGAAGCATTTTTTAAAAATCTGCGGAACTGATTAATTTCAGATTTGCAAATAGTACTTTTTTGGGACCTGGATCCACGGACGGCCGCTGGACCTTTCGGTGGGGTGTGTAACATTCACAGACATCGCACAATGGTGCTGATTGGTCAATTAAGAAAAGTGAGGTGATTTTAACATTTTGGTTAGCAAGTGCAGCATAAGTGCTTGGACAGTCAGGAAGTCGGCAGTGGATTACGGAGCTTCCTACTCTTCTTTGGATAGCTTGTGGGTGTTCGTGGTTGGACGATACACTCTCCCTACTCAACCTGCTTGTGGACATCAAACTCTGAGTCACCCATAGCATGAGCACGTCAGCAAGTGCGGCATAAGTGCTTGGAAAGTCAGGCAGTCACTGGGACAGTGGCCCCGGAGGTCCTGTTTGTAAGGTAATAGAGGCATTTTCCAACCTCCCCTACCTCCCCTTGCTCGCAATGCTAGTTTTGGGGTAACTGATGGACCCATATGCAGGCAACTTACATTTGTTGTTTTGGGATGTGTGTGTCATGTCTTGCCATCCTTACCCTCCCCATGAATTATTACGCCACAACATTTGGTCAAGTGTTGGCAATAAAAGGCTGTAGGTTTTTATTGTTTCAGATATGGTTATGGAACATAAACAATAATCGCATATCATAATAACATAGTACTTTTGGGCACCGGGTCATGAGGTTACCCCCTCTGGCCCGCGCTGCCACACACGGGCAGGTTTTCGGCTGCTTGTGTTCCCTCAAAAATTAGGTTATTTGCAGCCTCTGGTAGCTAGGTAGGAGATTTGTCTGTAAAATTGTTCCATTCCGTGCCGCGATATATGGGTGCCATCCTTGTGAAATAGATTGGGGTTCCCTAGTGTTATGGCCGGGTGTTTTTTTAAAACCCAGGCCCCTGGCTATACACAGTTTTTGCAGACCTCTGTTCAACTTTTTCCTGGAGTTGTCTACAGATTTATAACAGGTGCCCCCCCCCCATATTTTTCTAGGCAGGATTGCTGAAAAATAAATTTCTGTGTCCCTCCAGTTGTGAGAAATGCCTGATAGTAAGGCGCATATTTCTACATATAACATTTTTTTCCCCATGCTTACTAGATCATTTTGCCCTAAATGGATTATCAAAAGTTCTGGCTGGTCTCTGTAGGTGACTAGGTCGGCTAACTTGTCATGGATGTCTGTCCAGTGGAGGCCTCTGTAGCCCCACCATGAAGCAATCGTGTTCCTGAAAGCTGGGCCGTCTTTAGTTTCTTCGGCCCAATGCCCTGTCCTGAATACAAAAGAGTGGTTGACTATCCAGGCTTATTTTAGGGGTGCGTCCTGATCAGCAGATTTTTCTGGAGAGAAAAAGTGCGTGTGGGGGGTGGGGGAACAGCAAACTACCTTTTGCTGTTTGGTCCACAAACAGTTTGTGTTATTGTGAGCTGAGAGCAGCTCTTTATATGTTTGTCATTAGTGGGGGCTGGACGCCAGTCCCCAGGCCGGCACTGGAGCCGACTGGCTGGGCCCCTGGGGGGGCTTATCTTTGTATTTTCCCCTGCCTGGCTTCCCTTGGTTCCCGTGGGTGCTTAGCACCCATTTGTTGTTGTGGATGGTTGAGATGTTAATTCACACCTCACCCTTCCTGTGCTTTGCAGTGCTGAGACTTTGTGTCTCCCTGTGTGTTGCGGGAGAGGGGGGCTGTGCCTTGGGGGAGGGCTGCTGCCCCTCTCCTGGGGCCTGCTGCCATTGGGCAGCAGTTACCTGGCGTCACCTGGGGCTGCCCATCTGCATTGCCCAGAACTATTATGCTCTCTGCTAACAAGAGGGTGGTAAGTACTCCAGCATGCCTGGAAAGCAAAAAAAAACAAGAAAGGCACCTTTAACCTCCACTCTCAAGATACAAACACGCTAAATCCAGCAGCTATCAACACCAAGCATGGGATATTGACCCTGGTGCAGGCTGCCAAAGTGTTAATGAACCACTTAGTCGCCCACTGATGTTTGCATTTAGCTGTTGTTAGGACTGCCCACTGATGTTTGCATTCTAGTTGAGATCAGGTCTGTAAAACCTAGATATCCTTGCTGCTCACCTCTTAGACATTGCCGGTTTTGCCAAATCTAGGTGCCCCTCTGCTACTCATTTTCCAACATGTACACTACTAAAACATGCCTAATATACATACTTTGTACCTTACTTTGGACTTTCCTAACCATTATCATGACAATGGCCCATATTAAGTCCACAACTTGCAACTTGCAAGAGAGAAACACTCGACTTAGAGCTAGACTACCACGTCTCTATGACATCAACAACAAAAGAACTAGACCACCCAGCTCGACGTCAACCCCAACTGTACGGGACCCTAACCTTCCTGCCTTAGTGTCAGAAAGTCACATTAAGATACAAACTGACATCTACTATACCCAGAAGAAGCCTAACACTTCTAATCTTAGACCTATCCCAGACAAAACTTCGACTTCAACCCTATCAGCAGCACTCATCAATGCAATGTCCCTCATAGCACACAGCACTGATTTTGCTGATACACTTCTTATGGACAACTTAGATTTCTTCGCAATCACCGAGAACTGGCTCCATGAGGCCGCAGGTCCTGCACTCATGATTGCCATACCTGACAACTCGAAGGATTTACATCAAATATAAAGGAATATCAGTTGTGCCTAACTTGTTTCTTAGTTGGTGCAAATCTGTCCAGCAGTTTTCACGCAATGTGTGTTCGATGGAGGCGCCCTTTCCTATATGGAAAAATAAATGGAAGTAGGTGGAAAATAGCTTTTATATTTTCTTAATAGCTTTTGAACCATTCCATGAATGTTGCCCGAACTTTACACTTTTTGGGGGATTGTAGGGGGCAGGACCCATGGCATCCACTTTTCCTGAAACATTTCATACAAATCCATTCCTTTAGTCAAAGGTTCTTAGCAATTGAATTTTGGGAAATGGCAATGCCAACTGGTTTAGTCTTAACTTTAGGGAGGTGATTCCTGGCCTATATAAAATATATATATGAAGCATAAGTCATTTCAGCAAAGCCACAAATGCCACAGCACCACCCTGGATCTATCACTGGAAGTTCAGCACTAGTACAGAGCAACACGAGCAAAGCATTGTGCGTATCCAAATTATCCCAAATGCAAGCCTTTACCTCCAGAGAAATGCCTTTTCTTATTTAATGAAGACTGACATTTGTCAACGCTTTAGACAATTGCATGCCTCTTTCACATATTTTTATTTTATTTTAATTTTTTTAATTGAAACTTCAGCTCAATGTGCCCTTAATGCAAGCAGTAAGAACACTGAACTTTTATCACAACTAACAATTCACTATATTCAATTTTTCCAAACAATGCATGAAGCCTGAAGACCAAATATTGGATTTGAGACAGACTCTGTGAAACCAAACTGAGTAAATTGATGGCCAAAAATAATTAGCTTCATCACATGTCCCTCTGAAACAGCCTGTTTTTCAGTACACAATATCTCATAGTCAAAAGATTGGACTGTGAAAAGGTCTGCACAAGAATGTTATAGTGTAAGAGGGCTATGCGTTCAATGCAAACCGGCAGACGGACAGATGGACTTGATACTGACATAAGCACCAGAGACACGCTCCTATTCACAGCTGTTCTTCAAAGCATGAAATTATCCCTGATGCGGCCAGTGCTCCATCAAATAAAAGCTGTGAAGCGGTAATGTTGAATGGGATCTCTATTGATATATACAACCTGCAGTTATGGTTAAGTTAGCTTTCGCATAGGAAGATCACTTTTTGGGCAGATTATAACTTTGGTGACAAATCTTCCCAAAACTTTGCAAAACAAATATAGACACGCCCCTCTGAATGGTTTTGAGGAGTTTGATGCAATTTCATCAAGGGGATAAAGTTATGGTGGGAGGAACCAAAGATTTTTGAAATCTGGATAGACTTGAATCGGAAACACATTTTGCTCAAGGCTACAGCCCGAACCGCTCCACCGTTTTGCACGAAACCTATGAGAGGAGCGGAGACCTGGTCCCAAAAAAGTACTATTTGCAAATCTGAAATTAATCAGTTTGGCAGATTTTTAAAAAATGCTTCAAAAGTAGGTAAAAAGACATTTGTGATCTCTCGGTTGGGTTTGCTGGCTAATTTTCTGATTCTGGATACACAGACGCATCTGGACCTTTCGGTGGGGGTGTGTAACATTCACAGACATTGCACAATGGTGCTGATTGGTCAATTAAGAAAAGTGAGGTGATTTGAACATTTTGGTTAGCAAGTGCGGCATAAGTGCTTGGACAGTCAGGAAGTCGGCAGTGGATTACGGAGCTTCCTACTCTTCTTTGGATTGCTTGTGGGTGCTCGTGGTTGGACGATACGCTCTCCCTACTCAACCTGCTCGTGGACATCAAACTCCGAGCCACCCATAGCATGAGCACGTCAGCAAGTGCGGCATAAGTGCTTGGACAGTCAGGCAGTCACTGGGCCAGTGGCACCGGAGGTCCTGTTTGTAAGGTAATAGAGGCATTTTCCAACCTCCCCTACCTCCCCTTGCTCGCAATGCTAGTTTTGGGGTAACTGCTGGACCCATATGCAGGCAACTTACATTTGTTGTTTTGGGATGTGTGTGTCATGTCTTGCCATCCTTACCCTCCCCATGAATTATTACGCCACAACATTTGGTCAAGTGTTGGCAATAAAAGGCTGCAGGTTTTTATTGTTTCAGATATGGTTATGGAACATAAACAATAATCACATATCATAATAACATAGTACTTTTGGGCACCGGGTCGTGAGGTTATCCCCTCTGGCCCGCGCTGCCACACACGGGCAGGTTTTCGGCTGCCTGTGTTCCCCCAAAAATTAGGTTATTTGCAGCCTCTGGTAGCTAGGTACTGGAGAGTTGTCTGTAAAATGTTCCATTCCGTGCCCCGATATATGGGTGCCAACCTTGTGAAACAGATCGGGGTTGCCTAGTGTTATGGCCGGGTGTTTTATAAAACCCAGGCCCCTGGGTATACAAAGATTTTCCAGACCTCTGTTCAACTTTCTCCTGGAGTTGTCTACAGATTTATAGCAGGTGGCCCCCCGCCTTATTTTTCTAGGCAGGATTGCGGAAAAATAAATGCCAGTGTCCCTCCAGTTGTGAGAAATGCCTGATAGTAAGGCACATATTTCTACATATAACATTTTCCTCCCCATGCTTACTAGATCATTTTGTCCTAAATGGATTATCAAAAGTTCTGGCTGGTCTCTGTAGGTGACTAGGTCGGCTAACTTGTCATGGATGTCTGTCCAGTGGAGGCCTCTGTAGCCCCACCATGAAGCAATAGTGTTCCTGAAAGCTGGGCCGTCTTTAGTTTCTTCGGCCCAATGCCCTGTCCTGAATACAAAAGAGTGCTTGACTATCCAGGCTTATTTTAGGGGTGCGTCCTAGTCAGCACATTTTTCTGGAGAGAAAAAGTGCATGTGGGGGGTGGGGAGGAAACAGCAAACTCCCTTTTGCTGTTTGGTCCACAAACAGTTTGTGTTATTGTGAGCTGAGAGCAGCTCTTTGTATGTTTGTCATTAGTGGTGGCTGGAGGCCAGTCCCCAGGCCGGCACTGGAGCCGACTGGCTGGGCCCCTGGGGGGGCTTCTCTTTGTATTTCCCCTGCCTGGCTTCCCTTGGTTCCCGTGGGTGCTTAGCACCCATTTGTTGTTGTGGATAGGAGTGGTGTTAATTCACACCTCACCCTTCCTGTGCTTTGCAGTGCTGAGACTGTGTGTCTCCCTGTGTGTTGGGGGAGAGGGGGGCTGTGCCTTGGGGGAGGGCTGCTGCCCCTTTCCTGGGGCCTGCTGCCATTGGGCAGCAGTTACCTGGCCTCACCTGGGGCTGCCCGTCGGCATTGCCCAGAACTATTATGCTCTCTGCTAACAAGAGGGTGGTAAGTACTCGAGCATGCCCGGAAAGCACAAAAAAACAAGAAAGGCACCTTTAACCTCCGCTCTCAAGTTACAACCACGCTTAATCCAGCAGCTATCAACACCAAGCATGGGACCCCGGTGCAGGCTGCCAAAGTGTTAATGAACCACTGAGGGTGGTGACGACAGACCCCAAAAGGAAAACCACTTACATATTTGGACCTGGGGTTCATAGTAGGGACACGAACAAGCAATCCACTGACCTGGGAGCACAGTTGGAACTGAATGGCTCCAAGTGTACCAATATTGATAACAATTCGCTCCCCAATTTGTGCAACTCGCTCCAGTGAGAAACTGCTGATAACGCACGATTGGATCATGCAGAAGAACCTGAAATGGATGTGGTTGGGCCCTCTGTGAACGGACGCTCTTTAATTAATAATCTGTCTGCCAGCCCGGAATTATTTGCTGAGAGGTCCCATGAGGACACCGACTGCCCGTTGTCACTGAGCTCCCTATCATTGCATACAACAGGGGAATTCTGCAGTTCGCAATTAAAATTGTACTGCAATTGTGCAATACGATATAAGATTCATGAGGACATCAGCACACAGGGAAGAGTCCTGCAACGTATGGAAAAGACGCATGCTATGCTTATTGAGGCTATGATTCCCCACTGCTGCTGCTACTCAAAATACCCTGATAGGGGGTCCGATGGCCAGCTCTATTAATAATGTAGACCCCCACTGATGTGAAACATATACTAATCTCCGACTAGGAGGCTCATGAGCTTAGCAGAGGAAATGGAATGGATACGAAGTCCAATAGAAATTACATCACTAGGAAAGCAAGGAGGAGAATTAAAACATTTATGGGGTCATCACGAGTCTGGCGGTAACCCTTAAATGCGGCGGTAACACTATTGCTGCAGCATTTAAGGGTTCACCAAATCACGGGTTTGGCAGGAGTTTGGCTCTGTGCTGGCGGTAAAGCTTCCGCAAATGTACTGATTTTCGGTGCAATTACTACACTGTAATACCGCCGATGGTAGTCGTGCTGAAAATTCCCGATTGTGCCGAATGGGGAACGGGGAATTCCCTATTGGGCCCAATGGGGAATTCCCGTTCCGCCAAACACACTATTCGGCGCTAATAGCGATGGACCCGTTGGCAGTAGCGCTATTAGCGTGGGCGGTATCCCACGGTAATACCACCGGGATACTGCCAAACTCGTGATGAGGTCCTTAATATAGAAAAATGTAATAGGGGTGCTAATAAAGCACTAAACAAAGTGCCCCTCATTGTACCATGCCATGGAATCTCCCCATCTTTTCTGAATCCAAAAAAAGTGTGGACAAATTCCAATTGGCGCTTCAAAAGAGCTGATAAGGCACTTGGTGGTTTAATTAATTGGGTGGTTAAAACTCTGGCCATGAAAGCCGTGCCTTCTACTGTAAATGATTCTGGGTCTAATAACCCATCTATGGATGTCAGCCAGCCAGACAACCTTTTGCCTCTGAGGTGGCAGCTATAAGGCCGGAGACAGGAGGCTCACATTGTCAATCTCGTCAAAGGGAGCTGTCTGTAGGTGGCATCAGAGGCGTTGCTAGGGGTGGCTGAGGAGGCTATAGCCCGGGGTTTTTGGTTTTAGCTCCGGATAGAAGCTCAGGGGCTACAACCAAAAGGCTAGCTAGCCCCGGGTCTCGACAGTCCCGACATTAGCGTAGCCCTGGATCTTTTCCAGACCTACCAATACTCCTGGTTAGCATGAGTGTTGTCACGAGAGTTGAATTCACGTCTAGGGGAGATGCTTTGTCATTCTCAATTAGTAATATATTCCCTGAAATAGACATTGGCCTCATTACAAGTTTGCCGGTCTGGATACAACAGTACCAGTAAGCTTACTGGTACTGTTGTATCTGGACCGGCAAACTCCGAGTAGTGCCGCGGATGCCTTTCATTCCGCCTAGTCTGCCCTGGTGGAATGAAAGGCACCCGCGAGAACAGCAAGCCTGTATCACCGGCACCCGGTAAAGGGCAATTACCGGGTCTGGCGGAGCCGGAATACCCCGGTAACTGCCCATCCGTGGGTGCTGGATTTTCATGCCGGTTTGGAGGTAGCCTTTAAAATGTGCTATCATTTTACACCTATTTTCACTTGTGTACCTTAGTTTCAGGTGATATTGATTTTAGTGTGTTTGTTGATCATGCTAGCACCCCAACTACATGTGTACACTGTACGTAAGTGAGACTGTCGCCATAGTAAGCGTGCACTTGTTTAACTTGTTTAAAATGGATATGATTTGGATGCCCATATTACGGCAAAGGTAGCCGGACTGCCAGGGACCATGAACTCACAAAGCGATGACCCTAACATCTGACAGGCACGATGGTGGTTAGAGAAAATACTGCAGCAAATAACAACAAAGTTATTCAGGAATGGGATTGGCTGACAGGGTTCCTTCCGGGCCAAATCTCTACTTAGACCGAATATGTAAGATCTTAGCTTGAAACACTAGGCGACACAGGCACTTCACTTGTGCCACTGGGGGCACCATTTATTGACATTTTACATTTTTTTTATTACAAGAATGTTGGCTGACTCCCTCATATTAGCTAGATGGCTCTAATATATTTCATTATTAGCCAAAAAGGGCCTCAAGGGTCGACCAATGGGAGGCCTCATTACAGGGCTCCTTAACACATTAACACATTAACTGCTGTGGAGAGCAAGACGCCATTATGTGAAGATAATGTACAAGTGGTTGAGATGATCTCTAGTGTGGTAAATGTGCTGAGGAAACTGTTGATCTTAAATATATATGATCTCCCTGGTGGCTCCTTATTGGACATAATTCCCAAGACTATAAAAGATCTCTTAATCAATTGGCCGCTTGAAAATAGCGATGGCGAGTTCCTACTGGGAGGCATAAATGTGCATTGTCTAGGTACCCCGGTAGTAGTATAAACTGATTACCTGAAAGCAATCAGCAATATGGTTCAGAAGGAAACTATTGGACAAGGGAATACATCTCTCCAAGTATGGAAGAGTGGGACCTATTAATGTAAAATGGGGGCGACTAATGGGAGATATCTCTGGTAACTACAAATGGCGGAGTGGAGCCACTCTGGATTACTTTATTGTAAAGCAATAAGCTAAACACCACCTCCCTGGCGTATCGATACAATCAATATTAGTATATAAAGGAAGAGTCTATTCTGGCCAGATAATATGTTTGTTGTAAACCTATTGCGAGTGGTCTTATCCACATGCTGTAAATATGTTTGTTTTGCTTCGCAAGCAGAGCTCCCTCAGTTATTTTATGGTTTAACCTCTCTGTGCTTGGATTAGGACGGAGAGCAATTGACCATACAACTATCATACTGATTTACAGGCCGATTCATGGAATTCCTCACAAAAGAGTCGCACGCGGCTGGCGCACAGCGTGCCCGTGCGAATGTCTGCGCCAGCCGCGTGCGATAAAATTAATTTCCGCGCACAGTGTATTCATGGATTCTCGCCTCCAAAAGCAGACGTGGTGCAGAGTGGCGCAGCGAACCTGCAGCAGCGCCAGTTACGCCCCCAAGAACGCCCTCGCGCAAGGAAAATCCATCAAGATCGCAAAACCATCGCAAAGGGCTGCGCCAACCCTGTACCAGTTTACGGGACTGGCAAACAGCAAACGCAAAGCGGGGAACGTGTATTACGGGTTTCGGGAACACGTGTGCACGAGAAGTCTCACACGCGATCTGGCCTGGGGGAGCGTGTGCGTGTATTTCAGAGGTGCGCGAGAAGTTTCACACGCGAACGGGCCTGGGGGAGCGTGTGCGTGTATTTCAGGGGTGCGCGAGAAGTTACACACGCGATCGGGCCTGGGGTAGCGTGTGCGTGTATTTCAGGGGTGTGTGAGAAGTTCCACACGTGATTGGCCTGGGCGCGTATATTCCAGAGGTGCGCTAGAAGTTCCACACGCGATCGTGCCTGGGGGAGCGTGTGTGTGTATTTCAGGGGTGCGCGAGAAGTTCCACACGCGATTGGCCTGGGCGCGTGTATTTCAGAGGTGCGCGAGAAGTTCCACACGCGATCGGCCTGGGGGAGCGTGTGTGTGTATTTCAGGGGTGCGCGAGAAGTTCCACACGCGATTGGCCGGGGCGCGTGTATTTCAGAGGTGCGCGAGAAGTTCCACATGCGATCGGGCGTGGGGGAGCGTGTGCGTGTATTTCAGGGGTGCGCGAGAAGTTCCACATGCGATTGGCCTGGGCGCGTGTATTTCAGAAGTGCGCGAGAAGTTCCACACACGATTGGCCTGGGCGCGTGTATTTCAGAGGTGCGCAACAAGTTCCACACGCGATTGGCCTGGGAGCGTGTATTTCAGAGTTGCGCAAGAAGTTCCACACTCAATCGGGCCTGGGGGAGTGTGTGCGTGTATTTCAGGGGTGCGCGAGAAGTTCCACACGCCATTGGCCTGGGCGTGTGTATTTCAGAGGTGCGTGAGAAGTTCCACACACGATCGGGCCTGGGGGAGCATGTGCGTGTATTTCAGGGGTGCGCGAGAAGTTCCACACGCGATTGGCCTGGGTGCGTGTATTTCAGAGGTGCGCAAGAAGTTCCACACGCGATTGGCCTGGGCGCGTGTATTTCAGAGGTGCGCAAGAAGTTCCACACGCGATTGGCCTGGGCGCGTGTATTTCAGAGGTGCGCGAGAAGTTCCACACGCGATCGGGCCTGGGGGAGCGTGTGCGTGTATATCAGGGGTGCGCGAGAAGTTCCACACGCGATTGGCTTGGGCGCGTGTATTTCAGAGGTGCGCAAGAAGTTCCACACGCGATCGGGCCTGGAGGAGCGTGTGCGTGTATATCAGGGGTGCGCGAGAAGTTCCACACGCAATTGGCCTGGGCGCGTGTATTTCAGAGGTGCGCGAGAAGTTCCACACGCAATTGGCCTGGATGCGTGTTTTTCAGAGGTGCGCGAGAAGTTCCACACGCGATTGGCCTGGGCGAGTGTATTTCAGAGGTGCGCGAGAAGTTCCACACGCGATTGGCCTGGGCGCGTGTATTTCAGAGGTGCGCGAGAAGTTCCACACGCGATTGGCCTGGGCGCGTGTATTTCAGATGTGCGCGAGAAGTTCCACACGCGATCGGGCATGGGGGAGCGTGTGCGTGTATTTCAGGGGTGCGCGAGAAGTTCCATACGCGAATTCAGCAGGGTACGTGTATTTCAGGGGTGCGCGAGAATTTTCACACGCGATTTCAGCAGGGTATGTGTATTTCAGGGGTGCCGGGGAGTCCTACATGTGATTTGGCAGTGTGGGTCCTCCCAGGTGTCCCCTGTACACCCTCCACGGCCCCTGCAGGCAGCCCACACCACAGTGGACTACCCTGCATCCCTGGTCATGTCCCGCAGGCAGCCCACCCAACATGGGCATGCCCCCCAGCAAAGGCACATGTCTCCTTGCACTACTGATCACCAACTCATGTCCCCTTGCACCCCCACCCCCAGCATTGCGGGGCACCTGCCAGCAGGCCCCCACTCATGTCCCACTCATGTCCCCCTGTACCCCCACCCGCCAGCATTGCGGGGCACCTGCCAGCAGGCCCCCACTCATGTCCCACTCATGTCCCCCTGCACCCCCACCCCCCAGCATTGCGGGGCACCTGCCAGCAGGCCCCCACTCATGTCCCACTCATGTCCCCCTGCACCCCCACCCCTCAGAATTGCGGGGCACCTGCCAGCAGGCCCTCACTCATGTCCCACTCATGTCCCCCTGCGCCCCCACCACCCAGCATTGCGGGGCACCTGCCAGCAGGCCCCCACTCATGTCCCACTCATGTCCCCCTGCACCCTCACCCCCCAGCATTGTGGGGCACCTGCCAGCAGGCCCCCACTCATGTCCCACTCATGTCCCCCTGCACCCCCACCCCCCAGCATTGCGGGGCACCTGCCAGCAGGCCCCCACACATGTCCCCCAGCCAACATGTCATCACAATCTAGATCCCTGGCCCTTATGGTCAGCATCCAAATGCAAAACACCCACTCGAGTATTGCATCCACCCACTTAGAAATGGCAATGACATGATAGAACCCCAATAGCAAGTTTGGAAATGAACACATGGCCCTCACATTCACCCAATGGGTGTCAGTGAATCTCAAAACCCATATCATGATATGCATGATACCAATGAGATTATACTACACATTGAAGTTTGATGAAAAAAATGTATTAAAAACAGCATAAATGGAATTAAAAATAAACAAATGACAATGGGAATCAAAAACCAAAAGCAGCATGTCCGTAAAATAATGAAAAACGACAAATCATAATCCAAGGGAAAGGTGTCCAAAGTCACAGTTCAAGAAAGTAAATCCAAGGTAAAAACAAAACCAAAAACCATTGCTCCATGGGTAAATCAAAAAAAAAAAAAATCCAACAGTCAACTATATATAGATAAACAAACCAGGATCCATGATCCCAACTGAAGAAATGAAACCTACATAAAAATACTACCTAATAAAATAAAGCTATATACAAAAATGTGGCCCATTGTCCAAAAGGTCCAAAATAAATAAAAAAGCAAAGGAAACCTAACACTAACTACATAACTATTTACAAGGGCAGCGGGCTAGTCCAACGTCTCACTGGTTGTTGTCATGGGCCAGGGCATCATCGAACTCCTGTTCAATGGCTTGGAGGCGGGCATGTTCCCTGGCCCCGAGGTCCCGCAGGGATAATGCAGTGTCCAGCTCCAACTCCCTGCGAAGACCCTTGAGGCACTCAGCCCGCCTCAGCGCCCTCCGCATGGAGTTCTCCGCCCTGACCATTGTGAGCCGTCCCTCCTCTGCCCGCTGCCGCTCCGCACCTATCTGCTGGCCCAACCGCTCCCACACGGAAACCACTCCCATTCCAGGGTTCTCCTGCCCTCCGGCCGATGCCTGCACCTCTGATGTTGATGGCCCCGAGCCATGATGCCTCCCACGTCGAGCCTGCCGCTGCCTCCGACGCAACTGCCTGTGCCAGCACGACGGCATCCAGGCTGATGGAAACCACCAACGCCGTCGTGTCGTGCCCTGCCCGATGATGCCGTCACATCCTCCATCTACTGGGGTCCAGTTGCTGGTGTGCCCTCCCCTGCTGGACCTCCGACTCCTGACTGTGGCAGGGATGGGATCCCCACCGAGGTGGCTGCATTGGTCGGGGCAGGTCCACAGTTGGCCCTGGTGGCATCTGGGTCGGAAGACGGCATGGAGTACGACTGGCGCATAGCCTCCACAGAGGAGGAGAGGGTCGCCAGAGTGCCCGACACATGTACGAGACCCCCAACCATGACCGCTCCCAACTGGGCCACGTTGGCACGGTGCTCTTCGAGATGACGTGCGTGCTCCCCCCGGGAAGCACGCACATCATCACGAGTGACAGCCGTGCGCAACGCGACACCAATCAGGACCTTCTCCATATGGCCAGGGGTCCCCTCGTCCGCAGGTGGAGGGGAGTCAGATGACATGGACATCCCCCCTACCTGGGGACGGGCCTGGGATAGGGCATCCCTGCTGGTGCATGGTGGTGCAGTCACAGTGTCAGGGACAGTGACATGCACAGGCACCTCCACGGCGACCTGTGCTGCCTCCTGCCCCTGCCCCTGGACTGCACCAATTGCACCAGCAGGGATGCCCCCACCAGGCCCCATGTGCGGCTCAGTAGCCGCCTCCTCCTCCTCTGTGGAAACCACCAACCTGGATGGCTCCACACCGTCTTCCACCATTGCAAGCCCCTGTGGGGGCTCACCCACCCCTTCCGCTGCAGCCGTGGGGGCATCCCCGCCGCTTAGCTCCACAGCGCCGTCCCCGCCCTCTTCTTCACTTTGCGCTGTGTAGAGGGAGACATAGAACATCAGGGTACTGTACAATGGTCCCTTAGACAGGAAGCAATAGCAGATGAGTGACACTGTCAAAGATCACTCCCATCATGTCACTCCACAACACATGGGTCAGTGCAGGCAAAACACATGCAGTAACAGGCATGGCACATGCTATGGACATAAGCAAACATGTCCAAGGGACTCTTGAAGCATACAATGTTGTTTTTGGACTCACATGCATCATGGGTCATGCCTATCACATGCACACACTTCAACGTACTTTCATCCATCTGGACTCGTACACCCCAGACACAGTGGATGCAAGGATAACTAGGCTGCATCAGTGAATCTGAACATTGTCACAGACATGTGTCATGCATCCATAGCATCCACAAGTCACAGACACGCAGGTCAGAAACACAGACATGGACACCATACATGTACATGGCATCAGCACCCAACCCTCACCCACACCCATGTCCAGGAACAGAGACTGGCATGCTCTCATGTGTCCATTCCGCATAGGGCTCCCCATGTTACATTTCAACACATACACCAACCATGTGCTTCACACATTACTGGTCTCACATGCATGACCATGATGTCCCTGCACACACACACGCGTACATGGCCTATGTCACACATACAGGCATGTATCAGACAACCAGCACGCTGCAACATGCCCTGTCTCACACAGCAATGCTTGGCCACTTACCGCTCGACTCCAGACGGGTCTGCCTCTCAAGGATCTGGGCATGGAGCGCTGGGCATACGCATTCCAGGACCCTCAGCTGGATGGTACTCATGCTGCCCCGGCCCCCCTCCACGAGGCGCCGGGCCTTTATGAGGGTCCTGGACCTGAAGTCCTCCCAGCGCTTCTTGACTTGCTTGATGTTGCGGGTTGCCACCCCCTCCGCGTTGATGGCAACCACAAAGTCGTCCCAGATCCTGTCCCGTCCTTCCTTGTCAGCGCGTGGTGATCCGAAGAGGGCATCATAATGCCCCAGGACAAGCTCCACCAGGACACCAACTTCCTTCTGACTGAAGCTGGTGGCCCTCTGCCCCTCTGGCTGGGGGTCGCCAGTGGTCTCGGATGGTGTTTGCCCTGAAATGGCGACCCCCGAGGCAGGCGTGGGTGGGCAACTGGGTCCTGGGGCTGGGCTGTGGAGAGATGGTATCCCAGTCGGGGGTGTTCTGTTCCAGCAGGGGTGGACACAGCAACTGGACCCCTGCAGATGGCTGATGTGCAGGCACCAAATGGCAGGTCACGGTGGCAGCAGGCAGGCAGGCAGCAGCAGATGGCTCATGGGAGGCTGCTCGGTGCTCTGGGGGGCAGTAATTCGGCCTTTTGGGCAGGAGCGTGGTCTTCCGTGTGCTTACCCGTGGCCAGCTTGTTACGGAGTGATTTGGCACGTGAAAATTCTGCACGTCAGCGTGTGAATCGAGGAAAGGCCCTTAGCGCGTAAGCGCAGTCAGCACGCATATGCGATTCCATTGGACCAAAGGCCCTTAGCGCGTATGCGTGTCTGTGATGTATCGCGCACGGGCGTTGCTTTTCGTGGGGTGCGGGGCGTGTGTTTTGCAGGCGTTGGGGTTCACACGCTATTACTTCACAGCGGGTGGGTGTTGGCTAAGCGTTCTTCTACACGCAAGGCAGACGGTGAGTGGTACCCTGCTCCACCAAGCCCGATCGCGTGTAAAACCACCCGCGAGCCCCTGAAATACACGTACCCCGCTCCCCCAGGCCCGATCGCGTGTAAAAACACCCACGAGCCCCTGAAATACACGTACCCCGCTCCCCTAGACCCGATCGCGTGTAAAAACACCCGCGAGCCCCTGAAATACACGTACCCCGTTCCCCAGGCCTGATCGCGTGTGAAACTTCTCACGCACCTCTGAGATACACGCACACGCTGCCCCAGGCCCGATCGCGTGTGAAAACACCCGCGAGCCCCTGAAAGACACGCGCCCTGCCAATCGCGTGTGAAACTTCTCACGCACCTCTGAAATACACGCGCCCAGGCCAATCACGTGTGGAACTTCCCGCGCACCCCTGAAATACACGCGCCCAGGCCAATCGCGTGTGGAACTTCTCGCGCACCTCTGAAATACACGCGCCCAGGCCAATCGCGTGTGAAACTTCTCGCGCACCCCTGAAATACACGCGCCCAGGCCAATCGCGTGTGGAACTTCTCACGCACCTCTGAAAGGCACGCGCCCAGGCCAATCGCGTGTGGAACTTCTCGCGCACCTCTGAAATACACGCGCCCAGGCCAATCGCATGTTAAACTTCTCGCGCACCCCTGAAATACACGCGCCCAGGCCAATCGCGTGTGGAACTTCTCGCGCACCTCTGAAATACACACGCCCAGGCCAATCGCGTGTGGAACTTCTCGCGCACCACTGAAATACACACGCCCAGGCCAATCGCGTGTGGAACTTCTCGCGCAGCCCTGAAATACACGCGCCCAGGCCAATCGCGTGTGGAACTTCTCGCGCACCCCTGAAATACACGCGCCCAGGCCAATTGCGTGTGAGAAACTTCTTGCGCACCTCTGGAATACACGCACACGCTCCCCCAGGCCCGATCGCGTGTGAAACTTCTCACGCACCTCTGAAATGCACGCACACGCTCCCCCAGGCCCGATCGCATGTGAAACTTCTTGCGCACCTCTGAAATACACGCACACACTCCCCCAAGCCCGATCGCGTGTGAAACTTCTCGCGCACCTCTGGAATACACGCACACGCTCCCACAGGCCCGATCGCATGTGAAACTTCTTGTGCACCTCAGAAATACACGCACACGCTCCTCCAGGCCCGATCGCATGTGAAACTTCACGTGCACCTCTGAGATACACGCACACGCTCCCCCAGGCCCGATCGCGTGTGGGCCTTCTCTGGCGCACATTTTTTTCCTGCGCAGGGACGCTACCGCCTGCTTTCGTGTGGCGGACATGTATGGGCCTGTGCGCGTCTTTGGCCGTGCGCTGTTTTTTCCCTATTCGATTCCATGAATACGTGTTGCAGGCGAGCGTGTGGGCGTTCTGCGCACTTGCCTCCTGTACTTCCCCCGTGATGCCCACATTTTCACGAGTTGTTCCCCATTCTGCGTGTGACGCCCCGTGTTACGCCTACTTTTGTTATGTGCGCCGCGCTATCTGCTAATTCGCTGTGGCCTTATCGCACAGCGTTCGATGACCTGTGCGCCAGCGTGTGCCGCGCACTTTTTCAGCGCACATCCCACATTTTGCGCGTGCACCGACTTCCATTAATTGATGTGCGATGTTTTCTGTGCGATAATCGCACTTGCACTGTGATTTTTGCTATTTCACTGCGAATCGCACGTTTTCGCATTGATTCCATGAATCGGCCTGATAGAGTGATACTCTCTACATGTGACTGCCCAATAATACAAGCTAAACATTAGAATGTATAATTATCTGGTCAGAAAAGATTCTTCCTTTATATATTAATTTCGATTGTAGCTATGCGCCAGGGAGGTGGTGTATAACTTATTGGTACTTATTGGTACTTATTGGTATGCGTTATCCATCCAGAGGCTGGATCATCAAAGTTTTGCACTGGTGCAAAAAAGTAGACCAAATTAATTTAGCACCGATTTTACTGCTTAGATAATTGGGAGTGGAGCAAACAGATTTAGCCCCACTTTGTATTATCTAAACATGTTTTCACAACGGCAAGAAGAAAACACTTTTTTATTCGCTATGTTTTATTAGTAACATGAAAAGAAATGTAGCAAACAGATTTCTTTGTATGTTATGCAGCAAGCAATGTTCAGCAAATGGTATGATTTATGTTTTCCCCAGTGCAAATGTTTTTAGATAATACGGAATGTGATAAAATCGTTTTGCTCCATTCTTTATTATCCTAGCAGTTGCTCCCTTTTTAGTACTCGAGCCCATGTTTGCTAATCTGGCCCCAGGCTGGAGGCTGACCAGGATATATCACCCCAAACAGCAAGCACACATAAATACGTATATCTAAGCACAGGCATTGGCTGTTCCTCATACTTGCTTACACTTACTTTATTGTAAGTGTGGGCGTATTGAAGTGCGCTGATCGCCTTCTGGTAAAACCTAGGGCCTCATTACGACCCAGGCGGTAAATTACCGCCTGGGCCGTGACTTTACCACCATGGCGTAAACTACGTTTACGCCATGGTGGTTGGCGGACTTACCGCCCCATTCCGAGGTCGGCGGGGCGGTAAGTCCCCAATCCCCATTTACCCTTCCCCATTCCCATTTTTGCCCCATAGGGCATAATGGGAGTGGGGAAGGCGTTAATTACGCCACCGTAAATTACGGTGGCGTAATTAACTCCATGGTCCCTTAGCGCCATGGATTTTAACACCTGCTAAAAGCAGGTGTTAAAAGCGCCATGGCGCTAAGGGACCTCGTAATTGGCGGTAAAGGGTCGGCGCAGCTAACGCTGGCGTTAACCCCTTACCGCCAGGGTCGTAATGAGGCCCCTAATGATTTTAGTGATCGTGCAACTGTTACGCTACATATTAGAATGGACTGGGACACTATACCAAATGTATTGATTGGCGACATCAATATAAATAGCGCTGGAAACAAGATATCTTGGACAGATACGAATTTAGTTGCTCTCAGTCGACAGCTGGTGACATCAGAAGTGGCTATGGTACTGCCAACCAGATTGTATGCTGGATTAAGGAACAAACTTTGTCTATCGGTTAGTGGGAGGGACATACTCTGTTACGCAGGGGAAAGGGCGCCCTCAAGTTTATGACAGAAATATTAGGGACGCGAAGTGGCATTTAAGGCAGGACATTAGATATATTAGATATATTACTAACCTGAGATGGGAGGTTTGATAAAGAAAAGCAAGTACCAATATAATCATTGGATGAAAAGGTGGCTTTTTTCACTTAAAAACACTGCTGGCAAAAGATGTATGTGACATTGAGAATTTTGGAACATCTTAAAGAGGTCAAGGGCATTAAAACTTCTATGACCACTAACACCATTATTAAGGAGGTGTGAGAAAAGTATTTGACAGATCAAGAATGTCATTTAGGGGTTGCCAGAGGACGCAATTGCGACCCCTGAGATCTCCCTTGCTACCCCTAGCGTCTCCCTTGATACCCCTAAAAAAAATATTTTTTTTAATGCAATCTCGTGGGCTGTGGCCAGAGCCATGTGGCTCTTAGCTTCTGGAGTACTGGTTTCTTATCCAGGCGTCTTAAAAAAAAGGAAAAAAAAAGAACAGGGGTTCCACAAGTCTAACACGTTCAGCAGTGACACTAAATAAGAAAGAATAGGAATACCAAATAGTTTGTCTTTTTGTAATTCTATACAATAATTGCTAGACTCATTAATGGTTTATTACAGGCACACTTCAGGGGGTGAGTCACTGAGTTATTCCGTTCTTAAACACCTCAACTCAGCCTTTCATCCTTCTGAGCTCGATAAATGAGTACCAACACAGGTTGGGTAATAGTGTATGTATTTTTGTTCTATATAAAGCGCTTAAGCGTGAATGCTATATAATAACACATCATTATCATTTGGCCATGGATGTCTGCTTGCATTCACAGTAATTTAGTAATATGGGCCTATACACACTGATATTAATGATTCATATGGCGATCCATTCTTGTATGAAATGTATATTACATTATAGTTACGTCATAACCATATTTTTTGTTGTGTACTTGGGAACAATGCTATGTGATGCCACGTCCTGTTTTGTTAGGGGTGAAAGGTTGTGTTGCATCGCTTCCCATGATATCACTTCTGGGTGGAGTCAAATTGCATCACTTCCTGTGATGTCATCAGGGGGTCAAGGGTCATATGATGTCACTTCCGCTACCCCTCGCATTTTGGTGAAATGACGTCCCTGTAACAGAAGCACAAGGGATAGGTCAACCAACCCCTTGGAAAACACTGCATTGTGGCCTTATTACATATTGTCAGAGGTTCGACAAGGAAAACATGTTTATTGCCATTAGTAAATAAAAACAGTCCAGAGCACCAGGGCCCGAAGGCTTAGCCAACATAGAGTAACATAGAGTCCTTGAGTTTTGGGCATTCTTCCTTGCCATATTTTGTAATAAGGTGCTTGATGAAGGAGAAATTCCAAGGTCTTGGAAAAAGGTTGTGCCTATTCCAGTCTACAAGAAAAACTTGAGGACTGAAACTTCTAATTATATGCTCCTATGGATGCTGGATTCCAGCAAGGTCTTTGCAACGTTCTTGTTAAAGGACCTACAAAATTGGGAAGGGGACACTAAACTTCTGAGCAATTATCAGACAGGTTTTCTACCAAGATCCACCTCAAGCCCTAACAGTTTGGCATTAAACCCACTAATTTCTGCCACCCAAAGGAATGCAAATCGTACCTTGTACATATTCTATTTAGATTTTAAGGCGGCATTTGATTCAGTAGTCAGGATTCTACTATGTTCCAAACTAGGGACCTGGAGCATACCTTCCTGTCTACTAAATATATTAGTGCAGTTGCATAATGACACAAGTGTTCAGGTAAAGTGAGCAGCATGGGCACAAGCACAAAGGACATTTCCACCCACGAAGGACTTAAACAGGGGCCTATGCTGGTGCCGTTGCTGTTTAACCTGTACCTTGCTGATTGCCCAGGTCGTTTGATTGGTGTAAACAACATACCGCCAAAAATTTAACAAGATCACATCAAATGGATGTCCTACACAGACAATGTGATACTGGTTGATCACACATTTATGGGTTTAATAAGATCGGCAATGGAATTGAGCATATATGCAAAAGAGAAGGAGCTCGTACTTAACACAGACAAAACCGAATATACGGGTCGAGCTAGACGCCCGTCGCGTTATTTATTAATTATTTATTTTATTTTTCCATTTGTGTAGTGCCCAGACCCATGGGTATCACAGCATTTGGACCATATGAACATAGAATAAAAACACTAGACAATCAAGGTGATATGAATAAATGAGGAAGTGTAAAGACTGGTAGGGGGTGTCTGTACTTCCGCTCTCTATATGGTAGAGGAGAGGCACAGAGGACCCCAGCCAAGATTCTCGATTATTGGTACGTGGTCGAGCAATCAAGACCTAGCTTCTCAGGAGGTGATTGTCATGTTTTCGGTTCGTACCTCCGGCCATGCCCATACCTCCGGCCATGCCCCGCATGCCCATACCTCCGGCCATGCCCCGTTATCCAGCGCTCACTCTCCTCCACCTGTCCCCCAGGGCTCACACAGGCAACCCGGTGTGGCTCGCGCGCTGGCGAAACAATCGCCGCACGCTGTTCAGTCACGCTTGCGGCCGTTTCTCCATTGGCAGTTGCCATGGAGATTAGGTAGCCGCTTGATCCCTCGTACCGTGTTGGCCCGGTCACGTGACTCTTCCATATGGTCATGTGCCCCGGGTTCACGGTCACGTGACTCCAGTCATCGTCACGTGACCAGGAAGTGAACATATATAAACCAGGCAGTACCTGTACTCCACGCTTCACAGCTGATTTCCTTGGAGACCCTGACTGGCGAACTTACTCGTGCTACTTACCCGGCTTCCTGAAACCTTGCTCTTGTTATTTTGGACTTCCTACGGATCACGTTTGGCTACGGCGACACCAGCTCCTCTGTTTAACACGGTTCTTTGACCTCGGACTGAATCACGGACTCCCTCTGGATCTTGCTCTTTGTTCTTCCACGGACGGCTCTTCCTGGCTTCAGACCCATCTTTTCTGCTCAACGGACTTCTCTTGGATTTTCCAGATCGCCTCGCTGCACGCTGGGTCACATCTCCCTAGTGGTGGTTGCAATCCAACTGTTGGGACCCGTACTTCGGTACAATTTTCTCCAGGTGGAGACTGACGATTTACATCTGGTCCTATCCTTTGCCTGAGTGAGTCCTGGAACCATCCTCCCTTTCAGGTTCTACGACCTTTCCATCAAGTCCCCGGTAAGACCCTGCTAGTTTTCTGTTTAATTACTCGTTATGCCCTGCTTGCTTGGATTGTAATCATTGCCTTTTTTCACAGCTACCTTGGGGTTCCTAGTACTTCAGTTCCGGCTTCGGATCTTCTCCACCTGTGGCCTCAAAGGTTGCACAGGGAGTGATAAGTGACTCTCCCTGTGCGGCACTTGGGGACGGAGGTCTCCTATATCTTCACGACTCTCAACGCACAACAGACTGTGAAGCCTAGTCGTGTGAGATATGGAGGGCGCCGCTGAAGACCCCCTGGCCGCTGTAATCCAAGCACTTACGGTACTACGGGCCGACATGGTGGCTGCTAATACAGCAGTCCATCAGCGTCTCGACCTATTACAGAGTGCCCAACATCCCCTGCCTGCAGACCCAGAGCTGGGAGACGCCACTCCAGCTTTTGTACCCCTTGCACACCCATTCCCGGCTCCCTCGGCTCCTGTTCCGGTGGTCCTGCCCTCTCCCTTTCCTTTGGCTGCCCCAGAAAAGTTCCAGGGGGACCCGAGGAAGTTTAGGACCTTCCTTAACCAGTGTAAATTTCACTTTCTGTGTCGGACCCTTGTTTTTCCTGACCCCACCACCAAGGCGGCATTCGCTCTATATCACCCTAGCCCAGACACTGAATCTTCCTTTGATCAACAAACACCGCCCCGAACCGGTTCAAGCAGTCGACGGGACTGAGCTTGTTTCTGGTCCCATCAAGCAACAGACAGCTCCCCTTGTCCTGACCATCCAATCGACCCATAGAGAAACCCTCCACTTTGATTTAATATCCATGCCCCAGTTCGGTATCATCATAGGCATACCATGGTTACGAGAGCACAACCCGCATATCGATTGGGGAACAGGACAAATACATTTCGAATCCGAGCTCTGTCAGAACTTCTGTCTACCTACAGACACAGAGACTGACACCCCGGCAGGGGCTCTTGGTGCGGTTGCCCAACTATCATTACTGGGCGATGTTATCCCCCCTGCCTCCCACATAGTGGGTTTAGTCACCGATCACATTCCTGTGGTTTATCAGGATTACAGCATGCTATTTGATCAGGGCTCCTCCGAAGTACTCCCTCCTCACCGCCCATATGATTGCCCGATTGACCTGGTTCCCGGGACTGTAGTACCCTCGGGCCGCATTTATTCCTTGTCCGTGTCGGAGGATCTGACTCTTAAAGAGTACATCGACAAGGCGCTGCACCTGGGTCACATACGACCGTCTAGATCCTCTGCAGCCAGCCCCATATTTTTCGTGCCCAAAAAAGAGGGCGACCTCCGCCCCTGTGTGGATTACCGTCGGCTCAATGCCGTCACTATCAAGAACCGGTACCCGATTCCACTCATCTCTCCTCTGCTAGACCGGTTAACCCATGCCTCCATGTATACCAAGTTGGATTTGCGGGGGGCCTATAATCTCGTCCGCATCCGAAAGGGAGACGAGTGGAAGACCGCCTTCTGGCCTTTACGAGTATACGGTCATGCCCTTCGGCCTATGCAACGCCCCGGCCACCTTTCAACATTTCATGAATGACATCTTCTCGGACATCTTGGACATATTTGTGGTGGTGTATCTTGATGACATACTCATTTATTCTCACACATTGACGGAACACGTCCAACATGTACGAGAAGTGTTGTCCCGGCTGCGACACCACTCGTTGTATGTGAAACCCGAAAAATGCTTGTTCCATGTAACTAACGTGGAGTTTTTGGGGTTCAACATTACACCTGGTGGTCTGGCCATGAATCATGCCAAAGTACGGGCGGTCCTTGACTGGCCAACACCAAAAACCCTGAAATCCCTACAATCTTTCTTGGGTTTCGCCAATTTCTATCGGCGTTTTATCTCTGGGTTTTCTTCTCTTGTGTCTCCTCTCACTTCCCTTACCAGTCCTCTTGTCCCGTTCAAATGGGAGGTGATGCACCAGCAGGCCTTTGACGCGTTAAAGAACGCCTTCACCACTGCCCCTGTGCTCCAGCACCCTGACCCTGACCAGCCGTACGTAGTTGAGGCTGACGCCTCTTCCTTCGCACTGGGAGCTATCCTGTCACAAGCCTGTCCCAATACAGGTCGGCTTCATCCTGTGGCCTTTCATTCACGCAAGTTTAACCCTGCAGAAACCCATTATACTGTCACAGAAAAAGAGTTGTTGGCGGTGATGGACGCTTTTCGTACCTGGTGTCACCACCTGTTGGGGGCCAAACATAAGGTCACGGTATACACCGACCACAGAAACTTGCAAGACCTGGCAGCCCTGAAATGCGTAAACAGTAGACAGGTCAGGTGGCACCTGTTCTTCGCCGCTTTTGACTTTCAGATTAAACATCGCTCTGGTTCTGAGCATAGTAAGGCAGACGCTTTGTCTCGCTCCCCTGGGGGGGTTTCGTTACCAGTATTTCCTGACACACTTTTGCCCCGGGGACATGTCATCTGTACTTGTACTCCTCCTCTACCTCTGCTCGAGGAGATCCGCTCTTGGGTAAAAAATCACCCCGATCATTTGTCAGAATGGGATCCCTCCTTTCATAACGGTCTACCGTATGTACAGGACCGTCTAGTCCTCCCTACCGCTGACACCAGAAACCTAGCCCTGGAGTGGTCACATGATGCCCCGGTCAATGGTCACCCAGGCCAGGCCCGCACCTTGGATCTCTTAAAACGCTGGTGTTGGTGGCCCTCCATGAGGCGGGACGTGGGCTGTTACGTCGACTCGTGCTCAGTCTGTGCTCAGGGCAAGCATCGTAGGGGCCGTCCGTTGGGACTATTACGCCCGTTACCCGTGCCACCAAAGCCTTGGCACACCCTGAGCATGGACTTCGTGACCGATTTACCCAGGATTCAGGGTTATGACACCGTGTGGGTGGTGGTCGATGTCTTCACCAAAATGGCTCGTTTCGTCCCTTGTCATGGTATCCCTTCTGCCCCTGCCTTGGCCAAACTGTTCTTTGATTCCGTTTTCTGCCTATACGGCCTTCCGTCTGTCCTGGTATCCGATCGTGGTTCTCAGTTCACTTCCCGTTTCTGGCGTGCCTTGACCGCTCTGCTAGGTATCGATGCACGGTTCTCCTCCGCTTACCACCCGGAGACCGATGGTCAGACGGAAAGAACAAACCAGTCCATGGAGCAGTATCTGCGTTGTTTGATGCTGCAGCAACAGACAACCTGGTTACGGAACATCCGTTATGCTGAGTTTGCCTACAACAACGCTACGCACTCTTCCACGGGTTTCTCTCCGTTCTATGCCATGTATGGTCAGCATCCCCGTTTCCTCCCTGTCCCTGACATATCACCCTCTGAGAACCCTGCCGCCGCTGCCTGCATTCGGGATATGACGTCCCTTCATGCCCAGGTCCTCGCTCATCTGCAGGAGGCGCAGGCTTCCATGAAGGCCTCCTCGGACGCTAGGCGTACCGTGGCGCCCTTGTATCTCGTTGGTTCTCGGGTTTGGTTGTCTTCCCGTCATCTCCACTTACAAGGTTGTCGCAAGCTGTTGCCCCGTTTCGTGGGTCCTTATGTCGTTTCCCGGGTCATCAACCCGGTGGCCTATCGCCTGGTTCTCCCTTCCTCTTGGCGGGTTCATCCTGTATTCCATACCTCCCTCCTCAAGCCCTGTCCCTCCTCGACCCGTCTCCGCCCCTCTCCTGCCCCTGTTTCCCTGGAGGTGCCTGATGTTTTCGAAGTCTCGGACATTTTAGGGTCCCGTTATCTTAGGGGTCGCCTGCAGTACCTGGTCGATTGGTTGGGTTATGGTCCGGAGGAACGTTCCTGGGTCTCTGCCTCGGATGTCCAGGCCCCCCGGTTGGTTGCTCGGTTTCACCGGGAGCATCCTTCGTGCCCACGGGGTCGTGGGCCTTTGGGGGGGGCTCTGTCATGTTTTCGGTTCGTACCTCCGGCCATGCCCATACCTCCGGCCATGCCCCGCATGCCCATACCTCCGGCCATGCCCCGTTATCCAGCGCTCACTCTCCTCCACCTGTCCCCCAGGGCTCACACAGGCAACCCGGTGTGGCTCGCGCGCTGGCGAAACAATCGCCGCACGCTGTTCAGTCACGCTTGCGGCCGTTTCTCCATTGGCAGTTGCCATGGAGATTAGGTAGCCGCTTGATCCCTCGTACCGTGTTGGCCCGGTCACGTGACTCTTCCATACGGTCATGTGCCCCGGGTTCACGGTCACGTGACTCCAGTCATCGTCACGTGACCAGGAAGTGAACATATATAAACCAGGCAGTACCTGTACTCCACGCTTCACAGCTGATTTCCTTGGAGACCCTGACTGGCGAACTTACTCGTGCTACTTACCCGGCTTCCTGAAACCTTGCTCTTGTTATTTTGGACTTCCTACGGATCACGTTTGGCTACGGCGACACCAGCTCCTCTGTTTAACACGGTTCTTTGACCTCGGACTGAATCACGGACTCCCTCTGGATCTTGCTCTTTGTTCTTCCACGGACGGCTCTTCCTGGCTTCAGACCCATCTTTTCTGCTCAACGGACTTCTCTTGGATTTTCCAGATCGCCTCGCTGCACGCTGGGTCACATCTCCCTAGTGGTGGTTGCAATCCAACTGTTGGGACCCGTACTTCGGTACAACTTTCTCCAGGTGGAGACTGACGATTTACATCTGGTCCTATCCTTTGCCTGAGTGAGTCCTGGAACCATCCTCCCTTTCAGGTTCTACGACCTTTCCATCAAGTCCCCGGTAAAACCCTGCTAGTTTTCTGTTTAATTACTCGTTATGCCCTGCTTGCTTGGATTGTAATCATTGCCTTTTTTCACAGCTACCTTGGGGTTCCTAGTACTTCAGTTCCGGCTTCGGATCTTCTCCACCTGTGGCCTCAAAGGTTGCACAGGGAGTGATAAGTGACTCTCCCTGTGTGGCACTTGGGGACGGAGGTCTCCTATATCTTCACGACTCTCAACGCACAACAGTGATGCATGCTGGTTTTTAAGTACAGTGTAGTCCCCGAACCCCCACAAAGGAATGTCCACACACTGTATTACTGAAAACACAGTCTTTATATAATTAATATTCAAAGGTATGTACAAGATCACAATAACGCACTTTGTACTCGGAAGTCAATAATGATAAATATATACAATTCTAAAGTGGTACCACTATTGTTATCCAATCTCATTAAAGTGCATCAACTGTATGGTTTAAAATGTCACACAGATTAATAACGAGGAAACCAGCAATAGAGATAGGCAGGAACGTAAGATGGTTGAAACAATAGGCAGAAGGCTGACCCCGACCACGAGGCACAGTTCTGTGTGGAGATCCCCCCACCTGGGCAACCTGTAAATAAAAGATATATAGCACAAGCCCAGTCCATATGTTCAATAGTCTCACTTCCTCCTATTAAGGGTTTACCCCCCCAATGTACCTGCTGGAGTAGAGGTCTCCGACGATGCGTCGACTGATCCTTCTTGAGTGACTCCCTTTCAGGCAGGAGCCACGGATCATCGAGAGGTGTCGAGGAACTTGGCGTTCGGTGTCGGGGAATCGACGACCCTTCTTGAGTGCCCTCCCTTTAAGGCAGGAGTCACAGGTCGTCGAACGTCCGACGGTGAACAGGTTGAACTACGGCCGTGAAGTGGCAGCTTCGTTCCTAGTGGTGCTCGTCGATGACAGAGCGTTGGCGTCCTGCAAGGAAGAGGCGTGCGGGGCACCTCGCTGACGATTGTTCTGGACCGCAAAGAGATGATGAAAAACTGTGGCCCAGCAAGGGCGTCGAGTCGTCGCCGTCTCTGTGGTCTTTAGGTGGCGGGAAACCCACCGGTGGATGCTCCTCGGCGCGTCGACGGTCGGGCCTTCTCCAGCGGGAGACAAGCGGATGACGATGCAGACGTGAGCGTCCGATGATCAATTGAAGTTCTTGGGCAAACTGGAGCACGGCGGCTCCGGTCGGCGACGGCGGCCGTCGACAGTGGCGGACAACAGTCCGAGTGTTTTTCCTTGGAATTCCGCAGCAGTCCCTGTATCGGGTCGGCAGCCTGTCGAAGGTCTGTCTACCAGGGAGCGTTGGCAAAGATCAGCTGTGCACGATGGTCCCTCGTAGCTCGAGAAGAGGGCGCCTTACTAGGTCCTCTCTGGGTCAGTCCTTGGAAGCACAGCAGCTTTCAGATTGTGAAGGAGAGCAACAGCAATTCTTCTCGTCCAGCAGGGATTCAAGGTCAAGCGTCAGTTACTCCAGTTACTCGTCGTAGTGAACTTATGGAGAGTAAGGAGATGAAACAAAAACATACAATGTCAGATGTCTTAGGTGAACAGCCAGGTTTCCAATGCCTTTCTGAAGGTCTGGCAAGGCTAAGCAAAGGGCCTGAAGCGCTGTGGAGCCTGGACTCTGTTAGTGCAAGTAAATCAAGATGGTGGTCAGTGATGAGGTCCTGGACCTCTTTGGCGTGAGCTCCCAGGAAGCGTACATTGATGACAGCAAAGTTGAGTGGGGCATCCTGATTGATCAGGGGGGAGGGCACCAGACTAGCTGCTGTTTGGTAGGGATGGTGAAGGTTTGGGGGAGGAGGATGCCCGGTCCTACCAGAGAGTTTGTTCCATCTAGATTCTGTCTAGAGAGTGGGGCTATAGTGGCAGCTGGAAGGAAGCAGGTGTGCGAGATGTACATCTCGATAGGAGTGAGAGGTTGCAGATGTTGAGGCGGTACAAGAGGATCCGGTCCAATGCTGGAGGGAGTGGCAAGAGTCACCTGGGTCTGAAGCATGACGCACCTTGTGAAAGCGAAGGTGCAAGCTTGTTGTAGATGATAAATGAGGCGTGCGTGGTAGAGGGTAATTCCAGAGCAAAGGTTGACAGCAGAGGAAGGTATCAGCATAGTTAAGGTGCATGGCAGCAGCATGAGGCACAGAGACAGGGGAGATAAACAAGCTCTTACTTCTTGGCAGACCCACAGGGGATACCAAACAAGTATGAGAAGTCATAGAGGTAGGATCCAGGCTGGTAGTATGGTCTTGAGCAGAAGACGCAATGCAGGAAATCATTATGGCTAGGTCTGGCAGGGTATGGCCCAGTAGCCTGGCCTGTCCTGGACAGGTCCAGGCAGGGATGAACTGCCTTGTGAAGTGGCCTTTGGAGTGGGCCAGCTTTGCCTGCTGGCACCTTTGAATTGGCCTACAAGACTCGGGCAGCAGCAAATCCGCATTGGGCAGCCAGGAAGGCTGTGAGGAAAACGAAAATACAGCGGCCATCTTAATGATGAGCAGAGGCTTTGGGGCAGCATATGCAAGCCCAGCAGATTTCAACTCGGCGGAGTTAGCTGGATTCAGAAGCCCAAAAGGGCTTAAAGTAATTGTATCAGGTGGCATCAGAAGCCCAGCAGGACTTTCCTTCTCCTGAATGACAGACTTGTTGAGCAAGTGTCCTCATACAAATATTTGGGGCATGTAATTTGTACTTTAACAAGCAACAGGGTAATAGCATAAGTAAAAGGGCAATTGCCCTAATTAAACTGGTTGTGAAATGTTTACTTCATAGAGGAGGCAGGGCTTAGCCCCACTTGTCAGCCCCTTCAGCATTTATGTGCCAGAGTGAACGCAGAACTCTCTTGAGAGGTGAGGTTGCGCATGGCAGCCAGTATAAAGCCTCTCTGAAGCTTGTTGCTAGATTTTATATTGATATGTTTTAACATCTTGAGTGTTTGAATACTGTGCATTTCTTTTACTTACCTTGACCAAAGGCTTGTTTATTGTTAGAGCGTTGTGCTCTCCTTTACTCCTTTGACCCCCACCAGTCCTCTTTTTACTCATAGAGGAGGCGGGGCTTAGCAACACTTGTCAGCCTGTGGGATGTTTTTCCCCACTAGTCCAGGCCCTGCAACATTACTGTGCATTGCTTGCATCAGGAACATCCGAATGGCCACTGGAAAGCATTCTGCTTGCTAAAATCACCCAGAAAGGCACAGTAAAAATCTGAAAAATAGGCCGCCATCCACTTTTGCCTATGTCAGTGGTAACACAGGAGACCACTGCCAAAACCCACCATTGGCTGCCCACAGAGCAAGTCTGATTGCAAAATAAACACAGAGCTGTGTGGAAATCTGTTTTTCTTGGTTGTCAAATTTGCTAAAATCATGGCTCACAAACCACCCAAAAGACCCAACCTCCTTGTTGGGTGTTAAAAATCATTCTACTTCAAGAATCCACTTAAATACAATGTCCACAGAAGTACACTTATCAGAAGAAAATCCACATTGAAGATTGCTTGCTGGAAAGAAATCTGTCAAAAATGGGTGCAATACCGTTACTCACCTCTGTCAGAAGCTGGCGATTTCTAAAACCTGTCATGTGTAAAGTTGGACATTGAACTCAAAGTATGCCAAAGAAAGACTTGCTATCAGAAGCCTAAGAGGTGGAGACAATTCAAAACTATATTTACAAAGGCTTGAATTAAGAAATTGGTTGATGTATTTGTTAAAAATGTAAGTTATATTTTAAGACAAGACAATTTCAGACATTGTGCTTAAAAGTTAAAATTAGCCACACTGAGCTTCAAAGACATTCCACACCTTCTCTCAAACAAAGGAATCTTCCCCCTGCTCTCTGCTAAGAAACTGGCAGGCTGGTGTGAAAGAAACTGGGAGGGGCACTATGGCAGGTTGCTCTGAGTGTAGACAAAAGACTCCCTTGAGCTGAATGAAAATGCTAATTCGGATGTGACTGACATCAACTGCCCTGGCAGGAAGAAGCTCAGGTGACTCTCTGACTCAGCCAAGTTTGGAGGCGGCACAGAATGGAAATGTGGATTGGAAACTAAAGTAACTGTAGCTGTATGTTTTGGGAAAAGACTTATAAAAGTTGGTATGGAACTGACAAAAATATGAAACTTAGAGCTTATTAAAATGAAAAATTCACTCACAGTTTAAAACTAATCTGGAATCTGTGTGACATTCAGAGACTGAGCCACAACATTTTTAATATTGTAGCTATTGTGATTATGCTAGGAACATGAAAAATTACAGGAATATGCCCAGAGCGTATGTGCATGTATGTATAAAAAATTGCACAGATCCGAAAATGTGTAACCAACCAAAAGCGCAAAAAATTGTCATTTATGAACCAAAACTCATAGGAAGATAAGATTTGGACAGAAACGTACCTTAGTCAATCTATCATGTAATTATTTATTTTTTTTTTTTTCAAAGTATTTTATTAGTTTCGTGGTAAGGTGAAACAATACAAACTCGTGAATTAAACAAGTGAAGAAGAAGGAAAGAAAGAATGAGATGGGGAGAAAAAGAAAACAAAAGGAAACTTATCTTAAACAACGATAGTCTTCGTGTGATGTGGTAAGTGAAGTTCGTGATGGTGGTTCAGTCCAGAGTGTGGCTTCTCAGGAAGTGGAGGGGAACAGCTGCAGGAGGCATATACTTTGTGATGGTGGGAGCCTGTTACTGTGAACCGCAACAAGTGTTCAAGGGGGCTTATGGTCCGCATTGAAGAGCATGTTCGTCAGAAGGGCCCTCCAGGCGACCAGGGAGCCGCTTGTAGCTTCTCCGCTGGATGTAGTTCCTTCCTGCCAGGCTCTGGTCTCTGCAGCCGTCCACCTCGCCATTTCGTTTAACCAGCGCTCATGTCTGGGGCCCGCTGGTGTCTTCCAAGCCATCGCTATGGTCCTTTTGACAAGTATACATGAAATGTCCATTAGTTTCACGAGGTGTTTGAATTTGCTCGGTCTGGGGTATGTACCCAATAGGCACTCTCCTGGTGACCATTCGTATCGCTCCATGCCGGCGTCTCTGCAGGATTGCTTGGCTTTCGACCAGAGTGTCGTCACTTTGGTGCAGGACCAGAACATGTGGATCATGTCTGCCCTGTCGTTCCCGCACCATGGGCACACCGGTGGGACCTTCGCGTTGAACGAAGCAACTCTGTGGGGGGTCATGTAAGTTCGATATAGGACGTTCAGCTGTATCTGGCCAAATCTGGAATTTCTCGACACTTTCTTGGGGAATATTAGTGCTCTTTCCCATTCTTTATCAGTGAGCGGGGCTGCGAGGTCTGCTTCCCATTTTGCCCTCAGTGTCGGTCCCTTAGGGTTAGGTTTGTCGATGAGCCTGTTGTATAACCTGGAGACAGGTCTCCATCCATCAGAGAGGTCGTACATTTCTTGTAGTAGAGGGTCCGAGATTGGTTCCTCTGGCCAGGTGGGCCACTGATTCTTGGCGGTACGTTTGAGCCTATGGTACCAAAGGAACTGGCCTTTGGGTAGCCCTTCGATTTCTTGGATCGATTCGAAGTCCCTGAACAGTCCATCTTCAAACATATCTCCCCATGTGTATATCGCGGCTTCTTCCCACCTCCTTGCTATGGGGAGGTCTGCCTCCTTCTTGCACACATCTGCCATTATGGGATGGTCCGGAGAGTATGGGTGTTGCACCTTCCTGATGTGGCAAGTCCTGGTCCATATCTGTCTGCCAAGCTCGACAACCATGGGGGTTTCCGGAGAGCGGCAGATGGGAACCCATAGGATTTCCTTGGGAGTTAAGTTGGTGTGGTGTTGCTTCAGTAGCCCCAGTTCGGCTGAAGATTCGTCTGACAGCCATCTCGTGATGTGACTGAGCTGGGCGGCCAAGTAGTAGAACTGAAGATCTGGTAGTTTTATTCCACCTTCTCTGTGTGGGAGGGTCAGAGTGGCCAGTGACAGCTTATGCCTGTGAGGACCCCATATAAAGTCCTTGATAATAGCTTCCAGTTTCCTGAAGAAAGGGGGCCGTATGTAATGGCAAATATTCACAAAGAAGTATAAGAAGCGAGGGAGGATTATCATTTTGACGATCGCCGCTCTTCCCACCATCGCCAGTGGGAGTTTGGACCAGAATTTTATGGACCGTCGGAGGTTGGTGACGGCTGCTTCTGTGTTGTGCTCATGTGTGAGCTGTGGGGTGTGGCCGAGATTAATCCCCAGGTATCTGAACTTCTCGGGTTGCCATTTTATCCCTATGTTCGGAAGGTCCTCCGCTGAGACGTCTCTCAATCCGGCCAGGGGGAATGCTGAGGATTTGCGTCTACTAAATTGGATTCCGGAGTATCTCGCGTAGTTGTCGAGTACCTCCAGTGCCGTCGGTGCATTGAGCTCTGGGTCTGTTAGGTACAGGAGAACATCATCAGCGTACAATGATATTATGTTATGAACGTTGCCCACCTTGATGCCGGCGTCAAAGAGTTGCTGACGAAAGTATAAAGCAATCGGTTCCAGTCCCAGTATGTACAGCATGGGCGAGAGTGGGCATCCCTGTCTCGTGCCCCTCTGTATTTTCCAAGGTTCTGAAATTGTTCCGCCTGTCTTGACCCTGGCCACTGGGGAGTTGTAGAGAACCTGGACCCATCTGATGAAACCATTTCCGAAGCCAAAAGCCCGCAGGGCCTCCACCAGCCACTCCCAGTAGATGGAGTCAAAGGCCTTAATGGCGTCAAGTGACAGTATCGCTAGATCTTCCTCCGAGTCATGAGTTTCGGCCATGATGTGTTGAAGCCTCCTCAAATTGGCTGTGGTGTTGCGACCTGGGACAAATCCGTTCTGATCCTCATGGATTATGGACCCTAGCACTTTAGCAAGTCTGCTGGCCAGTATTGAGGTGAGGATCTTGCTATCATAATTGAGCATGGCCAGGGGTCGGTATGAGTCGCAGTCAGTAGGTGGTTTGTGGGGCTTGAGCATGGGGATGATTATAGTTTCTCTCATGGTGTTGGGGAGGATCCCGTTTGTGTAAGCTTCCTGATAGACTTCGTGTAGGATGGGGGTGAGGATGGGTTCGTATGCTTTATAGAATTCCGGCGTGAGTCCGTCGCTACCTGGGGTCTTGGAGGTGGCGAGCGACTTGATGGCCCATCTTACATCGTCGGGAGTAATGTCCATGTCTAGTTCAGTTCTCTGTTCGCTGGATATTTGGGGCATATCGATCTCATCCAGGGTGTCTGTTATTTCGGTGGTGGGGATCCGGGCTTCATGAGCATATAGTTTTGAGTAGAACTCGGCAAATGCTTTGTTGATCCCCATCTGTGTCCTGTGGGATGCACCATCTGCATCTATTATTTCTGTTGGCAAGTGTTTAGGGTGCTCTCTTCTGCATAACCAGGCCAACAGCTTACCTGGTTTGTCTGATTCCCTGTGGGATCGAGCGGTGTATGTAGCGAAGTCAAATTTTTCCAGCCTGTCCCAGGAGAGCTGGCATTTTTCTCGGGCCGCTTTCAGTTCCGTTTCGACTCCTGGGGAGGTGTCAAGAGTGGACTCCAGGCGGGTGATCTCTGATTCTTGGGCCTCAAGTGATGTCTTTAGTTGTCTGCGGATGCCTCCAGCTCTAGATATGATTTCTCCTCTGGTGACCACCTTCATGGCTTCCCACAGTGTGCTCCAAGTGGAGACGGATCCTTTATTGATATCGACGTACTCCTCTAGCCTCTCGGCAAGGTCCTCTCTGAACTGTGGGTCCTCTAGTGTCGCGGAAGGCATTCTCCACATGGGAATCGGGGGTCTGGGTCCTCTCTGCCTCCATTGCATGATTAACGGGGAGTGATCAGAAATAGATCTCCCCAGATACTCTGTGGTTATCGCCAGCGGGGCTTCGTCACGATCAATAAACAAGTAATCTATCCTTGTGTGGACGTTGTGTGGGGCTGAGTAATGGGAATAACTCCTATCGGCTGGGTGCTGTATCCTCCAGATGTCCACTAGGTTGAGTTGGTCTAGTGTTTCTGCCAAGGCACGGGTTGTAGGGTTGCTAGATTGGGGGGGAGGAAGCGATCTGTCCATAGTTGTGTCCATAACACAGTTAAAGTCTCCTCCCCACAGGAAGGTTTGGCCTCGGTGGTGTGCCAGCTTGGAGCTCAGTGTGCTGAGGTACGACGGGATTCCATGTTGCGGGAAATATGTGTTAGCTAAGCAGATCGGGGTCTGCTCTATAGTTCCCCACATTATTACATATCTGCCGTCCCTGTCAGATTCGCATCCATGTAATTGGAAGGGCACATTAGGGTTTATCCATATTAACACACCCCTTGCGTATTTGGAATATGGGGATCCTCTCACAGTTCCTTCCCATCGGTCTGCCAGTTTAGACAGAGCGTCCTCGGTGAGATGTGTCTCCTGTAACATCGCTATCGAGACTTTCTTCCTCCTGAGGTAGGACTGTATGCGGTTCCTCCTGAGGTACGAGCCCATTCCCCTTACGTTCCACGTCATAACATTGAGTTGTGATGCCATTGGTGTGGTGTTCTGAGTTTGGCGTGGGGGGCAGCCGCGGCGGCCCAGTGTGGCATCAGAGCGTGATTGATAAGTTGTAAGTGATAGGCCTCTGGTTCATCAATTTTTGAAGCGTATCTTGTGGCCATCACGGTATTTTCAAGCATCAGTGGAACGAAGACTATGGTACTAACTGAACTGATAACATAACTCAAACTGGTGCGCCCAGCGACTACAACTATGTCGCGGTGCTCAGGCGCTCTCGCGCCGTCTGTGCCCATCCGGGAGTCGGGCGCGAGTTGGGTCGGGCAGAAACTCGCCCGGTTGGTTCTTTCGCTGGGGGCGGGGTTGCTGCGAGGCGGCGAGGCCAAACGAGGGTCGTTTCCATATGATATACTGTTAATTGAGTTACCTGCTTGGGTCCGGCTGTTTATGCTTCATGTGTGGGTGGTGTGGGGGGTCCCTGGGGTCCAGCCCTGCTCCCCCAGGGTTCAGTCTTCCCCACCTGGGTTATCTGCACCGTCGGCAAGGTTATTGTCTTCTAGCCACATGTTGGCCGCTTCTGGATTTTCGAGAAAGATTGCTCGCCCTTTGTGGATAACTTTCAGGCGGGACGGGTACAGCAGTCTATATTTAAGGTTCAGTTGGCGAAGCCTCGCTTTGACCGGAACAAACGAGTTCCTCTCCCTTTGTACTTTCTGGGTGTAGTCCGGGTATATGGAAATCTTAGCTTCGCCCCGTGTGATAGGGCCTGTTTCCCTGGAATATCTTAATATGGTTTCCCTGTCCTGGAAATTTAGTATCTTGGCTATAATTGGCCGTGGGTGTGATCCAGGGGGGGGTCGTTTCTGTAGGGACCTGTGGGCCCTCTCCACCGAAAATCCCTGAGTCAATTTGCCGGCCCCAATTTCCTGTAGCAGCAGGGTTTCAACATAGGACGTGGTATTTAGGCCTTCATTCCCCTCCGGGATACCTAAGATTCTGGTGTTCCCTCGTCTGGCCCGGCCCTCGGCCTCCTCCGCCCTTTCTTCTAGGAATGTGACCTTCCTTTTCAGGTCCGAAACTTCAGATTGTAGGGTCGCCGCGGCCGCGGACCCCGCCTCTGTGGTTTTCTCCATGGCCGTCACCCTTTCCGTTAAGTTGCGGGCATCTTGGCGAATGAGTTGTATGTCTATTTTAAACTCGTCTATCTTGGAGTCGATGTGGGTCTTTAATGAGGCAATAGCATCCATTATCTGGGAGTGGTTATCTTTGGGGTCCGTCTCTTGTGAGCGAATGGTTTCGGTGGAGCTGGCCCTGGCTTGGGTGGGAGTCTTCGCCCTGGCTGAGACAAAGGAGTCCATGGTGGCGGCCCTGGTTTTATTTTTGGCGGCCATGTTGGGGACGTAATAGTGGTTGCCCCGAAGTCTTGAGTCTGGAGGGGTGAAGTTCGGGGCCGCTCTCTTGTGTAGCCCGGAGCGGTGTTCTAGGGTGGGTTGTGCCCTGGGAAGTTGTTGTTTCAGTAGTTGGAGGCTGTCCAGGGCGCATGAGGTGGGGCGCTCCTCCGTACTTCCAGGTGCTCTATCCGCTATCCTAGCACCTGCGTCGCTGTCCCTGGGCTTAGGGGTGATAGTGTTGGGGCGCTTAGGGTAGAAGTTGTCCCCTCTTGGTGAGGGAGTCCTGCTGGGCCGCCCGACCACGGGGACAATGCAGGCTGTGGTTGGGGAGGGTAGTTGGGGCCGTACTCACAGTTGCTCCTTGGCTCGGCGCACCGTCACGGCTTTCCGGGTCGTTTCCGATTTCCAGGCCTGGTCAAAGTAACGGGCCACAGTGGCCCAGCGCCCCAGCAGCTCCTCCGGCTCAGCCACCGAGCGGTGGCCTCCCTGCAGTTGAATGTAGGCTCAGGAGGGGGAAGGCCGGAGTTGTCCTCCCCTGGTGGAGGAGTCCAGTTGGGCGGCCCGGCTGCATGGACGATGCAGGCTGTGGTTGGGGAGTGCAGCCGGGGCTGTGCTCACGATTGCTCCGTGGGTTGGCGCTTCGTCGCGGCCCTCCGGGCCATTCCTGATTCCGGGACACCGGGCGAAGCAACGGGCCACAGCGGCCCAGTGCCCCAGCAGCTCCTCCGGACCGGCCACCCGGCAGCGGCCTCCCTGCAGAAGATTGTAGGCCCAGTAGGGGGAGGCCGATGGTGTCGCCGCGTGCTCCTGACCCCGGAGCACGCGGCGTGTTCGTTTTCGGCTGGGTCTCCGGTAGAGGGGAGAAAGTTGGAGGCAGGTGAGCTCCCCACCGCCGTCTCCAAAATGCAGTTTGTGCCTCGGTGGAGCTCCGGAAATAGGGCAACTCCGGCACGTAGTGTCGACCGGGGCCTTCCGAAGTGGTGGTAGGGGAGTAGGGCGAGGATCGGGTGCCAGCCGCGGTCAGGTGTTGGGATGGGGGCCGCTCCGCTGTGATGCTCCTCCGCGGTGTTCCCCGCCTGGATGTGCTGGCGGGGGTGCTATGCGGAGGCTTCGCTAGACTCCGTGAGCCGCCATCTTGGATCCAGGCGCGGCGGGGGGAGGGAGTGCGTTCGGTGATCAGCGCCGGCGTCTGGGGGGCCGGAGAGTCCGACCCCTCGAGGAGGATTTATGTGGGATCGCCTCACACACCGCTGCGTTCTATTCAGGGGGCTGCTAACCCGCTGAAGCCGGAGATAAATGATTCGGAAACGGCGTCTCGGCCGGAGCTCGGCGAATCAGCCTCTGCTCGCCATCGACTCCAGGCCACGCCCCTCATGTAATTATTTATTATTAACAAGTTGTGCATATTGAAAATATGTTTTTTGGGAAAAATTGATTTTCTGGGTAAAATGGCAGCATCACTCTGACACATCATGACACATCATGACGCACTGTTCCTTTCTCAAACCAGGGGACAAGGAATTCTCTGACCTATCAGATCCTTAGAGGGTTGGGGATTGTGAAATCAGCCTCCCCACCCCTTTGGAAGATGAATAAATAGGGACTGTTGAGGACCCAGAGACACACACATTCACTCATCAACAGATCCACTGGCGAAGCACCCTGCAGGAAGATCCAGACTCTAGAACCAGACTCCAGAACCAGACTCCAGAACCCTGAAGCAGAGGCCTAACCCAAAAAGCTGAACCCTTTTCAGCTGGCCTTTAAAATCCAGCAACCTGATTTTAACCCCTACACTTCTACGGGGCCTAAACCATTCAACAGCCTGGCTGAGCTGTTTGCTGCTTCTAGCTAAGAACCCTGTGCTAGAACCAAGATCCAGACCCACAGAACAGAGCTGTACCCAGAACTGACCCGTCAGATCCAGTCCAAGAGGCCGTGAAGACCAGAGTGCCTTGCTGAGAGCAGAGTCCCGGTGCCCTGATCCAGTCCAAACCTTTGACCAGATCTTTGATGGGCCCATTCCATTCCAAAGCCATAGTTGTATGTATTTAGCTTAGAACTGTCCATAGTCATCTCTTAGTATTAAGTCATCCCATCCAACTCATTCAAATAAATCCATAACTGCATTATTGAACCTCTTTTGTCTATCCTAATCTGCCTCTCCTCCACATAATCCTGTGATAATTGTAGTGATAAGCATCTTGGCGCTAATATATTATTTCTGGAGAAAGGCAATCGTCTCAGGCAGATAGAAACCATCCGGAGGCGCCTCTGGGTAGGTGGCTGTGCTGTCCGTGTAGTTTGCGGCTCGATATACACCCTAGTGTTAAGAAATCTTTGTTCTAAATCTTCAACAGCGCATCTTTCATTTTGAAATCTTGACTGTTTCTGAAAAATCTACCTTCACAAAAACCTCTGTAACTTTTGAACCGTACGTCCTACAAAATTTAAATGTTATTATGAAGCTAACATCCTCAGCTTTCAAACGAACCCAAAACGAAATTCCAATTCCTTATAGTTTGTTCGTAATCGCGTTTCTCGCACGCGGAAAAGTTGCAGCGATTTTGTATTTGGCTCAATTTCACTCCATGTAAAATAGCTATTTCTTGATTTCACTTCTGAATTTCGTTTTCCATCTGCTAATCATTCTACAATCATTACTAGTGTCTACTTGAACCAATCCAAAGGGAACGCTCTAAGGAAATGGTCTGTTTTGCAAAAATAAAATAATAAACTGCTGTAAGTCAGGAAGGAAATCAATATTTCCAAAATGGCGACATTGGTAGACATCAAGATGGCTAGAGAACACCTTTTACATAAGTTATTTTTGAGAGGTGAATGGACTGAGCAGGATCAGAATGTGTGGTTGCAGGCAATCACAAAACAGATCACTGCAACAGGGATAGATATCTGGAGGGATCAGGGTCCCTTACGGTGGCCCTGAGTGAACTATATATGGCTCCTGAGGCCAAGGATGAGCAAAACAAGATTGCCAAGATAGCAGCATATCTATATTTATCTATTGGAGCCATACAGGATAAATATGCTGAAGGCCAAGATCTGGCAAGTAGGCAACTGATGGCATTAGAAAAGGCTCAATCTGATCTGGACTCTTCTGAGCATAGGTTGCAAAGGAGCTAGGAGTCAGAAAACGAAAGCAGGCTGTACATAATTAAAATAAAAAAGGACCTGGGTATCCTACAGCAGGAAAAGGCAGACCAGGAAACCAGAATTCCGGCCATGCAGAAGGAGTACCAAGAAAGTTTGGACTCCCTACTGCAGAGCCATAAAAAACTAGAGCAACAGATAGATTTCAACAGAGCATGCACAAAGCAGGTAGCCACCCCGCAAAGCCAATTAGATAGAGAAAAAGAGAAGAGCAATACATTGATTTAGAAAGACCTGGATACAAAGGCAGAGTTTGATGAAGAGCGACAGAAAGCTGGTGCCCTTCAAAGGCAGAGGGACGACCTGGCGGCACAGAGGCAGGCTCTTGCTAAGGAAAGGGACACCTTAGGCCAGGAAGTCTGTCACTTAAAAGGGAAACTGGAAGAAAATCACCTGGCCCTCCAGGGACTGGGTGACCTCCAAAAAGAGCATGATAAATTGTTAGAGCACACCAGGAGGGTGGGAGATGCTCTGGCAAGGAAGGAGCAGGCCAGTATGGACAGGACTCAGGAGGTAACCCTCCTGCAGCAAAGACTGGCCCAGTACTCAAAGACAAACCAGGACGCACAGAGAGAATATGAGGCTCTCTGGCAGAACAATGATAGGCTCCACAGGCAGGTAGCCATACAAGAGAGACTCATAAAGACTAGTAAGGCCTTCATTGAGGAACAGAAAGCTCAGGTTCTTGCATGGCAAGAGGGTGCAGGGGCTGATAGAGATGAGGTTCGCTGCGAAAGGGAAACATCTCTCCCAGTCCTTGGACTCTGCCAGCCCAATGTTCACTGGCGCACATAAGCCCAGGGCCACAGGGATGGCATATTGCTATCCAGTCAGAAGTATGGGGCTCATAGACCAGCACCTCCCAGGAATGGATGGGTGGCCATCTGGGTATGGGTACCCAAGTACTGTGAAGTTTAGTGGAGAACCCCATGAGAGTAGGCCCACTAAGGGCATCTTGAAAACCTCTGCCCTGCTAGGACAGTGGGGGGTACCCATCAAATCCTGAGAGCAAGGAGGAATCAGAAGACTCCTCTGAGCGCCCCAGGACACAGGAGACTAGGTCCGCACATTCTGCCAGCCATTCCCAGGCTTGCAGGGTCCGGAAAAACCTGGAAGACCAGATGGGCACTTCTGGGGGCAGTGCCTCTGAGTCAGAGGAGGATTGGACCAGGGTTACCCGAACCAAGAAGGCCAATAAGGCAAAAAGGGCCTTGCTTAAGGACCCCTTAAAACAGATCAAGGCAACAGATAATCACGCCTTATCATAAGAACGCTAGGTATTCTGTTTGGGAACAATTAGAGCTCTTTGAGCAGATGATGGAATCTTTCCATCAGAAAGACAGCAGCAGCTGCATTCAGTATGTGAAATGGACCTTTTCACCAGAATACTACAGTTTCTTTGCGGGGCTGGAGGACCAAAATCATTCAAGATGGTCCACATATAGGGCGGCCATCTTGAAGCATTTTTCTATTCACAGAAATCCCCAAGAGGCTCGCAAGGCAGCCTACAACTTGCAATGTGGGGAGGATCAGGCCCCACCAGAATTTGTGCAGAGTTAAAGCGTGCCTTTGCGCAGACTACCAGAAGGGTGCGCACGGACAGCAAAGAATTTGTCAATACTTTTTTCCATGCTCTACCAAAATACATCATGACCCAGCTAGTGAAAGATTTTCATGAGAAAAGATCACTAGACTGGGTCATTGAACAAGCCACCCGGATCCATGAGGTGAAAAAGCCCATAGAAAACAAGAATGCTCAGAAAAGCCCCAAACCAACCAACACACCTGCTGCTGCTAAGGTGGCAGAGGTAAAGGCTTCCCCCATTTTGGATTTGGAGATGGGGGGGCCTAAAAACCCACCTGCACAGCAGAATAATTCCAAGCCCAGAAGGCCTGCGGGTCAGTCACAGACAGGGAGCCAAGGAGGTAGTCCCACAAATGGGATCCCTCACTCCCCCAACTATGTAAGTCCCAGCTACAAGGGGAACAGACCCATCCTGGGTTATGTGTGGACTCCTCCAGCCCAAGGGGGGGATCCAACCAAGCAGCCCCTAACCCAGGGAACTTCCTTCCCCACTTCCCCCAGGAGGGCAGAAATTCCCCAAATCCTGGGCAGAACTTCTTCCCCAGGTACCCACAGAACTTCCAACCCCAGAACAATCCATCCTCTTTCCCCACTTTCCTGAGCTCAGACAACCAAATCCGGGAGAGGGGAGGCCAAGGGTGGAGGGGTACCCAAATCTTACCAACCCGGGCTATTACCAGAGAAGTGAAAGCTACCCTCTCCTGGGATCAGCCCAGGGGAGAAATGAGAACCCCGTATTAGCCTGAGCGGGTGTCACAGTTAGAGCGCCAGGTCCAAAACATGGCACAGGATCTGGGTCACATGCTGAGGGCTCAGCAGAACCCTCAGATGAACATGCCAGCGCAGAATGCCCCAAACTCTGGACCTGGTGCTCCAGAACAATGACACGGGCAGCACCCCGACAACCCACCGGTTCCCAGGGAGGAGGCACAAGGGGAAGGGGGGTGTAAAGCCCTGGAGGAAGCTTCCTTCCCCACTTGTAAAAAGCCCCTGGAAACCCAGGAATCGGAACAAAAATCTCCTGCCCCTGAAAGTCTGCCACCCAAGGAGCAGAGGGGGGCAGGAGAAACAAAGGACCCAAACAGACCCATTTTGCGGAGCAGGTACAGATCTTCCAATTTGAAGGAGAGGGATCCTCAGAGGATCCTGGGCAAAGGATCTTCTCCTTCAGAGATGGGGGAACTCCTCCCAAGGAAGAATTGGTCCCAAAGGATTCAAATCCAGACTGGGTAGATGTGGGGACTGAGCTAGCGCCGCCCATCATCCAACCCAGAACCAACAGCATCAAAATCCTCTGGTTCGACTGCCTCCAAAAAGGGGGGGGGGCAGAACCGGAACCAGGGGAACTCCAAACTTCTCTCATCTCTAGTTGCCACCTTTTTCTTTCAGATTCCCTAGGTTCCCCACAGATTTCTGGCCAAATCTCTTCTCTCTCAATGTCCAAAACTAGAAAATTAACCCACCAGTTGTCCAAAAATGTACATTATCTATGCCCCCTTGCGGAGAAGGAGGGAAGATATTATGCCCCGTACAAGTACAGGGGCAGGGTACAATTTTGCCACTGGTGGACATGGGATTCCAAGCTACCCTTCTGTCTAAAAAGGCCTTTGATGAACTGAATTCAGGAAGGGGGGAGAATTATCAAATTCCTCTCACCTCTCTTCCTGGACAACTTCAGAACTTTGACGGGAAGGAAATTTCCATTGGACATTAAAATTGGACAACACAAGGTGAAGCACCCAGTCATAGTTGAGACTCCAGAGGTCACCCCTTGTTTATTAGGGAATGACCTCCTGCGAAGGTTGTCACCCCTAATAGATTGCGTAAACAAGGTCCTCTGGACCCAGACTAGCCGACCAATAAAATTAAAACAGAGTGTCAACCATGTTAGTTTAAACGGCACCTGCCACATGGTTGAACAAAAATCTGACCAAGTGGAATTTCACTTCCAGAACAACCAAAGCCCAGACGTGATAGTAATAGCAGTAGGACAACAAACTAGTGATGGGGTCCTCTCTATTTCTGAAAATCAACCTTCTTTCCAGTCTAAGGTGGTATTCCACACTGGAAGGAAACACTCTGAAATTCTTTACCAATCCACAATCAGACATTCGCACTCCGATAGTCCAGAAAGATGAGAAATCAGCTGAGAGCCTGGCTAATATTCAGCAAATTGGAGAGCAGTTGTTCATCCCTGTTCAGTTAAATGAAGGGAAAGACTCTGTTCTTGACCGCGTGTGTGTGAACAACGATAAGAACTTCATCAGCGAAGCCATGTTCCGCCAACTCCCAAAAGATCCAGCCATTCCCACATTTAGACTGATAGACAAATGGGAAATGGATCTGGAAACACCCAATTCCAAACATCTCCTGCCAAGCAGGTGTATGCTCAAAATCTCCATTGGCAACAAGAGCATAGTCCATAATTGTTGGGTAGTGCGAGACGTCACTGATGCCTTTTACTTAAGCAGTGACATTCTCAATCGCTTTGCCATTAGTTTGGACCTAATAAACTTCAAAGCTTAGTCCTGATTAGCGGATAATCCCTTTGGCTTTGATGACCCAAAGAAAGCATTTAGGTCAGCTAAACTGCTTCCTTATGCAGTTGAAATTCAGATTGCACAGAAAGTCACCATCCCAGAAAGACCCAGACAATTCTCCCTGGAAGTGAAAGTTAAAAGAGGACAAAAATTGAAAAACCCTGATGCCTATATTCATCTGAATGCTTCCCTCCATCAGCAAGGGCCGGGGGTAAACCCAACACCACTAGTCAACATAGAACATGATATCATTCAAATAGAGGTGGATAACAGTGACTTAAAGAGTATCACTCTCACTGCAGGCACCATCATTGGAATGGCGGTTGATAACTGACATTTTGCCATAGATTTAGGCAATGAACTGTTAGGACCAATCCCCAAGGACTGTTTTGACAGTGAAAGTGATGACAACACAACACCAGACAAGATCTTTACCCGGCATGGGGGGAACTTCCTGGTGTACACTTCCTGCCCTTATGGTAAGGAAGATGTGACTTGTGACTTCAGGAGGGATGAGGTGATTTTCTCCAAATCAGCACTTTGACCAGGGATTTCTCCACCCAGCTTGAGGCCACTGCGATAGCGAAACCAGAAGTCTTTCCAGGCTTCAGGCAGATAGTTGAAGAGAGAGTCAACCTAGCTGATGCCTGTGAGATTCTGGAGCAGAACAAAAAGTTGAAACAAGTTTTCTTGGATTTTCAAGATTTCTTTGCAGTGGACTAATATGACCGTGGTCGCATGGACATCCACACAACAACAATTCCCATGGACCCTGCCATGACTCCAGTGTTTATGAAGCAATATTGTTTGACTCTCGCATCAATGGAGTCTCTTACTGAAATAATTAAGAACCTTGAGTCCCGTGGGATAATCAGTCCAGTCCACAGCACCTTCAATAATCTGGTGCTGGGGATATTGAAGCCAAACGGCCAGTGGAGACTCTGCGCCGACCTTAGGGAGCTCAACAAACGGGTCCATACTTCCCGATGGCCTCTTCCCTACATTGACCAAGGTCTGGCCCAGATCCTGGGATCACAGGTATTCACTGCAATAGACCTGACCAATGTATAATGGACTGTACCTGTCAGTAGGGAGGTCCAATACAAGCTGGCCTTTACCTTTGGGGGGCAGCAGTAAACATGGACCCGGACTCCCTTCGGATACATCAACTCCGGCAATGAATTCAACATTTTTCTACATAAGGCCATGCCCGACCTGGGTGAGAGGGGTAACCTGGCTTATGTAGATGATGTCCTCATCAAAAGCTCAACTGTGGAGGAGCACATAGCGGAGATCTGATATGTTCTGACACAGTTGAGGGCTGCCGGAGCAAAACTTTCCTTTCAAAATGCTCCCCGTGTCAGTTTCTTGGTGCATGAGATCACTCCTTAGGGTCTCTGTCCCCAGGAAAAGAAAGTGGACGCACTCCAGAAATTAAAAGACCCCACAAATCTGCGGGAACTAAGGAGCCTCTTTGGACTGACTAATTACAGTAGAAAGTTCATTGAGGGCTAAGCAGAGATCACAAGACCCCTGATTCATCTTTTGAAGGAGGGATCAAGTGGAAGTGGGGTCCAGAACAAGCTGAGGCAGTAAGACAACTCAAAAGAAGCCCCTCACAAGCGCCTTGCCTAGCTTACCCTGTCAGAAACAAGGAGATCGTCTTGGAGATAGGGTTCTCTAATACATGCTTGACTGCAGTATTATACCAAAAGCATGACAAGGTCAATAAAGTAATCTCCTATGCGAGCAAAACTTTATCCTCTGTGGAGGAAAAATTCAACGATTGTGAGAAATCACTCCTGGCAACGGTGTGGGCTTTGAAGAAATACCGCCCGTTTATCCAGGGGGAACACATCATAGTGGAGACTCCACACCAGCCTCTGCAATATCTCCAAAGTGACAGAATCCGGGCCGAAAATGTGAGTAATTTCCGAATTACTTCCTGGATTCTGTCAATGCAAGGCTTTCCTGTGGAGGTCAGATATGGCCAAAACAAGAAGAGTCCCCTCGCGCAAGGTCTGCCTGACTTGCATGATTGTGCCAGAGAAAACTGTCTCGAGGACGAAAGTCTAAAAATCAAGGACAACATGGAGGCATTCCTTAATTCCCCATACAAAGTCTTTGAAGAAGACAAGTGTGAGGGAATGCCCACTGTCTATGTGGATGGATGCTCTTACCATGTTGACAACAACGGGGAAAAAGAACTTGTGGCCGGCATAGGAAATGCATGGGTGAATAAGACACCAGAACCCTCTGCTGGGTACAAGATTGGTCCCCAAAGTAGTCAAGTGGCAGAGTTGATGGCTGTGCATCAAGCCATCCTCACTGGTGTCCAACATCAACTCCACGAACTGGTCATAATCACAGATTCGGATTATGTACAGAACGGGTTCATGGAGCACCTGGTTAACTGGAAAACAGAGGCATGTTATGTGCTAATAATAAACCCTTGAAACATGGGAAATGTATTCAAAATATTGATGATATGGTCACCTCGAATGGGATGACCATCTACTGGAAAAAGATCAAGGGTCATTCTAAAGTAGAGGGAACAGACAAAACTGGAAATGACTTAGCTGATCAGCTGGCCAAAACCGGGGCCATCCAAGGCGATCTAATAGAGATTGAGTCCCTTTTGGGGGAAATCCAGGTCACTGCTATCACTAGGTCCCAGACAAATGCTCACAATGATCTCTCAACTGCACAATGGGGTAAGGAGACCCCAGATGCTGATTTGATTCCGGCTCAAAAAGGGAATACAATAATTGGTAAGTTTTATCAACACATTGAGGACCCTGAGAACTTTCCCCTGACGGATACCGATTACATAGGAAAAAAGGACCTCAGAGTGTTGATGAAATGTCCAAAAATGTTCTGAATCCAAGACGGTTTGTTGAGTGGGTGGTTCCTACCTCATTCCGAAGCCTGATGTTAAGGCACGCCAATGATGCGGCCACAGCCGGTCATAGGGGGTTTCATACAACACTTGAAATCTTAAGAGAGGTTGCATACTGGCCACACATGGGTCAGGACCTCGACCAATACTTGAAAGGGTGTCTTGTGTGTGCACAATTTCAGCCAACATCCCTCACACACCGTGCGTCTCTCCAAAAGAGGGGGATGACACTGCCATGGTCAGATTTGCAAGTCGATTTTATCAGGCCCATGATTCGCTCCTCTAGAGGAAACAAGTACATGTTGACCGTGGCATGCTTGTTTACCCAATGGATGGAATCTCTCCCGGCCCCAAACTGCAAGGCAGAAACAGCAGCTGCCCTGATGATCAACCACATCTTTTCGCGTTGTGGACTACCCCAAAGGATCGAGTCAGACAGAGGTAGCCATTTCACCAGTGAAGTAATGACAAAGATGTAGGAGATACTTGGGGTCAAAAGGAAGCTACACATTGCTTACCGGATAGCCTCTAGCGGTGCAGTAGAGAAATATAATAGAACAATTGTGAGCATATTAAAAAAGTTTGTGGCAGATTCTGGGCCAAGTTGGGATATTCGATTCCCTCTTCTCCTAATGGCCATCAGATCTACCCCTTCATCTGCAACTAAAATGTCACCATTTGAGATGATGACTGGATGTAGAATGGTGCTTCCTCAGCATCTGCTCTACAGAACCCAAGAGCAGACATTGATCAATGCCTCCACAACTCATGAGTATGTTGAAAATCTGAGAAAACACCTTCAACATGCTTTTGCCTATGCTCAGCGAAATCTAGAAAGATCAGCAGACAGCATGAAGACCCACTATGACTTAAAGACTACCAGGAAAGAATACAATGTAGGAGACTGGGTCTACTTATACAATTTCCAATGGAAACAAGCCAAACAGCGCACATTTTTGCCTACCTGGAGGGGTCCTTTCGAAATTGTAGACACAATCTCACCAGTCGCCTACAAAATCTGCATTCCCAAAGGCAGTTTGGCAGAAGGGGAAGATAAGTGGGTCCATATTAATCAACTAAAGTTCTGACATCCTAGGCACACTCTGCAGCAACTGTAGGAGTCTTCTGGAACCCCAGAGGGGGCCACTCCAGATCCATAAAATTCCAACTGTAAAATATTCCATATATAGCCTATAAAATACAATAATAAAAATGTGTCCTGATTATCAAATGTATGTGTCCGCCCCATTACATTAATAGTGGTGGGGAAATGTCTACGAATATGTTTTTGCTTTGTCATCCTAGGATTGATAAACCATGGAGACGGAAACCAAGGAGGACTACCCGGGGACCGGGAGCAAAGATCTGAGGGGCCCGGAGTATCGCTCAATACACACATCAGGACTGGCGAGGAGAACCGATCGATCCACCCCTGATGGAGGAAAAGATGAGGAACTTTGCCATTTGTGGAATAAGAACAGATGAAACTAACATCCAAGTCTTGCGAATTCCCATTGATGGATGATCAATGCCAAATCGCAAGGGGGGTGCTTGTGGGATGTTTTTCCCCACTAGTCCAGGCTCTGCAACATTAAAGTGCATTGCTTGCATCAGGAACATCAGAATGGCCACTGGAAAGCATTCTGCTCGCTAAAATCACCCAGAAATGTGCAGTAAAAATCTGAAAAGTAGGCCGCCATCCACTTTTGCCTATGTCAGTGGTAACACAGGAGACCACTGCCAAAACCCACCATTGGCTGCCCACAGAGCAAGGCTGATTGCAAAAGAAACACAGAGCTGTGTGGAAATCCGTTTTTCTTGGTTGTCAAATTTGCTAAAATCATGGCTCACAAACCACCCAAAAGACCCAACCTCCTTGTTGGGTGCTAAACATCATTCTACTTCAAGAATGTTGAGCAGCATGCAAAATGGCTGCCTAGTGTAAGAGCTCCGTGCCCAGCCGCCTTTTATCCGTTGACATCTGCGGTTCTGCTTTGGATCCTGTGTCCCTGCTACGATCCCTGCGGCCAACGAGCACTATCCGCACGTCGAATCTTGGGAGAAATCGGACCCTCAGAGCCGGAGATCTTCACCCTGCTGTGTCTTGCTGAGGGCCGCCCTTGGGCCTCCGCCCGGCACTGTCCTCATCGTGGCCTGATCGGGTGCCTCCCGGCGGATTCCCTGCTGGCTGCTCTGCCCCTGGCGCCTTGGGGCACACACTACACTCGTGGGCCGGTCCGTTCCTGCCCCGGCCCCGCCAGACTGTCCTTTCCGCTGAGGACTGAGGGCTTAGGCTTAGGCCGCGGCCGCCCGTGGTGCGTCGGCTGCCCGTCTACGGTCGTGAGGGGCCTGGGCTGAGCTGTCTGGTGCGGACCGGTGGGGACCGCTGTCGTGGCCTGTTTCCTGCATCGCTGCTGATCTGTAACCCGGCTGAACCTAAATGGTGTGTCCATTTTCTAAGGGATTTCTGTCTTGACGCGGATCCGGTGCCGGTCAGGTGAGGAGTTGAGGGGGTGGCTCCGCCTGGGCCCTACATTCTACCCTCTCCCTTGACACTGGCTGGCGGCGTGTGCATTGCTTGGTCCGTTCCCTGGAACACCGGGACATGACCACTCTACGGCGGATCGCCCTATCACCCACACTTCAGCTGCGTGGCTATAGGGGGTACCTCTCCCGCTGGAATCTCCCTCTGCCGTCCTGCCATACATTGCTTCGGAGCTGCAACCTCCCTGGATTTGACATCGCTCCCCGAGGGAACCGCAATAGAGAATGTGATGATCCATCTTGGCTGAGCTATATAGTTAGACTCCCCGCGTACGGGGCCTCCTCAATACCTGACTCACTAGCTAGATTGACCAAGGGGGTCTGTGTTCTCAACTTGCCGGGCTGCTCTCGTCGAGCCTGTGGCAGCCCTAACGCCACCGGAGCCCGCTCCTTTCATCTTATTACCTCCCCCTCTGGTTCCAGCCATGTCGAGTCGCTCCAAAGGATCTGCTAAAGGGGGTGCCATGGACAAATTTGCTAAGACGGTCCCTCGGCCTGAGGTGGGCCACACGTCGCCCCCACAGGAAGAACTTGGCAACGACCCTAATCCGGGGGTGGCGGCGCCAGACCTCACTGCCATGATGGAATCAATGGCTAAAAACTTTGTCTCCTTTCATGAGAAGCTTGACGATATTAATGCAAACGTTGCCTCACTCAAAGCCCGTGTAGACCAGGCTGGATCTAGAATTACTGAAGCTGAAAACCGGATCTCCACTAATGAAGATGCGATACATGCACTTCAGGACACTGTGGCCACCTTATCGCGCGACATGAAGAGCCTTAAGGCAAAATGCGATGACTTGGAGTCCCGCTCCCGTAGAAACAATCTTCGCATCATTGGGGTCCCTGAAACTGCCCTGAAGGGGCGCATGGAGAACGCGGTCGAACAACTACTCAAGGACTTGCTGGGTGATCCGGAACTCTCCTCTTATTTCACAGTGGAGTGGGCTCACCGGGCCCTCTCCCTGCGACCCAGACCTGGCGATAGCCCCAGACCCATTATAGCCAAGATTCTTAATTATCGTGACAGGGACCTCATCCTTCGCCTCTCACGGGAGAAGGGGGAGCTGCGACTGGAGTCTCACACTATCAGAATCTTTCCAGACTTTTCGGTAGTGGTGCAGCAGGGGAGACGTCAATTCCTCGGCGTCAAGAAAAGGCTCAATGTCCCATATGCCATCTTATTCCCTGCACGACTCAAACTCACCCATAAGGGCAAACTGTACTTTTTCACCGTCCCTGACGAGGCGGTGAAATTCATCGACATGCAAATACCGTTTCAGGGCTCTGGAGAAGGCTGTGTTAATGATAATTGATTGCGAATGGCATGGATTGTAAACATTTATCGGACTTGTTAACTTAATCTGCAAATGCGTTACTGGTAAGGTTACTGGTAAGGTTGCTCTGTTCACTGTAACATTCTGCGCCTGTGATGAATCACGTCCCTGCAGTCCTTACGAGCTACAGCGTTAATGTGCACATCCTTATTGGCGTGTTAGTGAGGCACTCCACAGAGCTAATCTTGCATTGTTTTGTTGTCCTACCTCACTTTCTGTCTTCCTGTTGTTCAAACGCAGGTCTTTAATCTCTCTACGATAAGCCCTGTTCCCCATATATGTGACATAGGGATGTACACTATTTGACTGTTGAAACTGTTTTGGTTTGTTTCGAAACCGCAGGGGCTCGTGCGCAGTCCCCGACTACCCGCTCCGCGGGCGGGGCCTGCATCATGTTTCCGCCACCACTGTTCGTTTTGCAACAGAGCCATTTGGCTCCAAGCGCGCTGGCACATGGCAACGGTGCACCCCATTGCGATTGCACTGTTTCTTTTAAAACCTTTGGTATGTGTTGGCCCCAGTTGGGCCTTAGGGCAGGTTGGGCCAGGTTGGGGACGGCCCAACTGTGCGCAGTTAAGGGGGGGCAATGTTTACACTGCTGATCCATGGTTAGTGGTGAGGGTGGGGGGGTGGGAAAGGGGTGGTTTTTCAAAAAGGCACAGGAGGTTTCGCGGCGCATGTTGAAGGGCCACATGTCCACTTGCTGTTCCAACTCTGAGAGCTCATGCCATCACTGGAGCTGGGATGTTCACTGAAATATGGGTACTGTGTGTGTAGATGCCTACCTCTGAAATGGCTACTGTCATAATGTCTTGGAATATTCGGGGGCTGAGCAATCACACTAAGGCCCGTAAGATTGTGGCCTATGCCAACAGACACAATTGCAAGATATTGCTTCTACAAGAGACACATTCCAATGGACTCATTCCGAGGGCTGTTGCCCCATCATGGGGTTCTGCCAGGTTCTTTACCTCCTATTCCACACAATCTAGGGGCGTTCTCACGATGATTCACACATCAATCAAGTTTGTGCTGCATAAAAGCTACGTCGACCCTGAAGGTCGTTATGTTATACAACACTGCACACTGGTCAATAAAGAGTACCTGCTGGTTAACACTTACTGTCCCAACGTAGATTCTCCGGAATTCTTTGACACTGTCACTACCATACTGCTGGGCTTCGTAGGGGTGCAGATCATATGGGGGGGGGATCTGGACCTTATTCTGGACACTGTCCTGGACAGAACTGCCACGGCTGCCAGAGTTCTGTCTGGAGCGGCACGCAGGCTGCATGGCCACATGCAGTCGCTTAACATCTGTGACGCCTGGAGAACACTTCACCCCCATCAGCGGGAATACACCTATTACTCTTCTGTACACGATAGCTCATCCAGGATAGATCTGTTCTTGGTCTCTAGAGAGGTCATGGGTAGGGTGGAAGATACATGTATTTTGCCGCGCACATTTTAGGATCACGCTCCAATTACGCTGTCCTTAGGACTGGGAATTCCCATTCCAACACTCTGCACCTGGCGCGTTAAGTCCGAAGCCCTAAAAGACATTGGGCCTCATTACACGGTAGGCGGAGGACCAAGGTGCTATTAGGTCCTTGGTCCATGCCGGTAAAATACCGGCACCGCCTTGCTGGAAAGGGGAATTCCAAGGTTGGCGGGGCGGTAATCCCCCTTCCCCTATTGCCCTTCCCCATTCCCATTTTTGCCCCATAGGGCTCTATTGGAATGGGGAAGGCGTTAATTACGGTGCCGCAAATTGCAGCACCGCAATTAGCACCCTAGTCCCTTTGCGGGTTGGTTTTCAACGCCTGCTAAACAGCAGGCGTTAAAGTACCTACCCGCAAAGGGACTTCGTAGTAATGTGGTATGGGTTTACCGGTACTGGTGCCCTTACCGGTACCGGTAAACCCTTACCGCCATCCGTGTAATGAGGCCCACAGTGTTTAAGTCTGAGATACTAGCTGACATTGAGTCGTTCTTTGAACTTAACTCTCTTCAGGACACGTCCGCCGCGGTTAGATAGGAGGCCTTTAAGGCTTACATTAGGGGTATGTCTATCTCCCGGGAGGCTGGGGTGTTAAAAGCTATTAGAGCCGCTCTTGGGCGATCTGAGGCCAAACTGAAAAGATTGGAGCAATGTTGCTCCTCCGGAACTGACCCCACCACTCTTGCCCAAATCTCGGATGAACTCCAAGTATTTAACACACTAGCTACCAGCGAAGTTAATTAATTCGGCCGCCCGCAGGCCGCCAAGAAATATGGAGAGGGAGACAGACCCGGGAAAATGCTTGCGACACTTGTGAGGGGGGAACTGGGCCGAACGCAGATCACTTCCATCAAAGTTCGAAATGGTGATGCTCAATGGGCAGACCAACAAATATTGGATATATTTACCGAGTTCTATAGATCCCTTTACTCCCAGCATAGAGCACACCGAACAACATATGCGAGAGCTCCTTGACCAGATCCCCACTACGGAAATTTCCCCACAGACCCGGGACCAGTTGGATGCCCCGTTTACGCTAGACGAGATAGTTTCAGCTATCTCAGACTTACCTAAAGGCAAGGCGCCGGGACCTGACGGCCTCACTGCGGACTTCTACCAAGAGCACATAGCTATTCTGCCCCCCCGGCTGTTGGAGGTCTGGAATGAGGCACTCCTCTATCCTTCCCCCTTCCATGCGGGAAGCGGCCATCACGGTGCTGCTCAAACCGGGTAAACCTGATCACGTGTGCGGGTCCTATAGACCTCTCTCCCTCATGAACCTCGACACAAAGATATTTGCTAAGATCATTGCTAATCACTTTCTGCCCATTATGACGCACTTGGTACAAGAAGACCAAGCAGGCTTTGTTCCCGGCAGGTGCACCTCCCATAACATCAGGAGATTGTTCAATGTTATGTCCTGTATAGATCAAGACGTCCAGGCCATAGCGGTTACGCTGGACGCTCAGAAGGCCTTCAATATGGTCTCTTGGAAATACATGTGGCTGGTCCTCGAAACAATGGGCATTGGCCCAAAACATGATAGGGTTCATTAAATTATTATACACTTCCGCTGTTGCGCGGGTACGAGTTAACTCACTAACATCTGAGATGTTCACGCTATTCAGAGGCACTAGACAGGGTTGCCCCTTCTCCCCGATCCTGTTCGCTTTGGTGATAGGACTAATGGCGGACTTTGTCCGTGCACGACACTCGCGTAAAGGAATAAGACTGGTTGACGATCCTGAAATAATATCTTTATATGCTGACGATGTCCTACTATACATCAGAGATCCCACAACCCACTTAGACCCCATACTCAGAGACATCACCCACGTCGGCACCCACTCCGGATTTACGATTAACTATTCCAAATCTGAGATCTTCACAATCACTAAAGCTACTCTACAGCCCACCACCGAGTATCCCCTGCGCTGGGCCCCTGAGGGTGTTAGATACCTTGGGGTGCAGATATCCCTCACTAAACCCACCATGCTCCCCGATAATCACTCAGCTGTAGCACGAACAGTTGAGACCAAAATTTCACGATGGCGCACTCTTCCGTTGTCTGTTGCTGGCTGACTATCTCTTATTAAAATGATCTTGCTCCCCAAGCTCTTATACACCTTTTGCAATATACCCATATGGCCTGGAAGGGCTTATTTAACTAAATTGCATACGCTTTGTGCACAATTCCTTTGGCACTCCGGCGCAGTGCGCAAGAAGTGGACCGACATGGCACTTTCATACAAACGGGGTGGTATTGCTGCTCCGGACCTAGCACTATACTGGATCGCGGCCCAGGCCCAGCATGCTACTCATTGGTACCCTGGCTCCCCAGTGCGCCCACATGTCAAACTGGATCGGCTTGCGTCCGCTGGTATCAACTTAATGTCCTTAATACTACATCGACACTATGCACCTGATTCCCCCATCGACCCCATTGCTGCGACTCTGTATGCCTGGTCACGTCTGCTGTACTCGACAAGTAGGCCCTCCCCATATTACAAATGGCTTCCCGTATGGGCCTTCCCTGGCCTGGAGCCCACGCTGGATACCGCTCTGGGCCGACACTGGGGTGCACTGGGGTACCGGGTGCTATCCGACTTCTATCCCGAAGGCAAATTCATAGCTCCCAAAACTTGGAGACGGGGGCACACCAGATCCCCCCTAGAGACTCTTCAATACTACAGGCTCCGCGCCGCGTTCTGCACCATGTGGCCCTCCTTTCCTGATGAGCCCCCAGATAACCCGGCAATAGCATATATCGCTAGCTTGGGCGGTGCACAGGGCGTCGTCTCTTCACTGTATCAAATTCTACACGACATTATCGCCACTCCGGCTCTCGGGGCACGCGACGGATGGTCGGCTGAACTGGGCCTAGAAATACCTGATGAATTGTGGGAGGATATGTGCTGCCACACTCAAAAAGTCTCCCTCAACTTCCGTTTTCGTGCCATGCAATATAAGCTTCTTAATAGGCTCTACTACTCTCCACGCAGGACTTCGGTGTTTGCTCGCTCTGAGGTGCACCTCTGCCCACGTTGAAAGGCAGTGGATGCTGATCACTTGCATATGTTCTGGACCTGTAACAAATTGTCCGATTTTTGGGACGATGTTCTACATACACTAAGTGCAGTAACTGAAACTGTAATTGATTCCGATCCTTTGGCAGTTCTGTTTGGGGTCTGGAGGACTGATGAGACTAAGCCCCTGAAAAAGTTTTTAAATATAAGTTGCATGATTGCCAAAAATGTATACTCCAGAACTGGAAGCGCTCCTCCCCACCGGCCTCTCAGAAATGGCTGGGTATGTTCACATGGTCACGGAACTGTGAGGAAGAATATCTGACTATGCTGCCCGCCCAATCTCACCCCAGGAACATCTGGAGCAAATTTAATACGTATCTCAACAACCAAAGTGAGAACACGCCCGGATCTGGCTTATCTCCAGTCTCAATCCATGCATCATGATCACTGGTGTGTCCTTCTTTATATGTTGATGCTCTGTAACCACTGTTGGAACTATATTTTGTAATCATTATGATGTTCTATGCTATGCCTGGTTTATATGCTTGTTTCCTTGAAGTTTGTGCCTTGTGAACCTCTGCCGACAAAAATAAAAGTAAAAAAAAAAAAAGAATCCACATAAATACAATGTCCACAGAAGTACACTTATCAGAAGAAAATCCACATTGAAGATTACTTGCTGGAAAGAAATCTGTCAAAAATGGGTGCAATACATTTACCTCTGTCAGAAGCTGGCGATTTCTAAAACCTGTCATGTGTAAAGTTGGACATTAAACTTAAAGTATGCCAAAGAAAGACTTGCTATCAGAAGCCTAAGAGGTGGAGACAATTCAAAACTATATTTTAAAAAGGCTTGAATTAAGAAATTGGTTGATGTGTTTGTTAAAAATATAAGTTATATTTTAAGACAAGACAATTTCAGACATTTAGGCCTCATCACAAGTTGGGCGGTAATGCCGGTGGTATTACCGGCGGTATTACCGGTGGCGGTATTAGCCCTACCGCCAACCCCCGGCGCTATTAATGCCAGATCATGGGTTTGGCGGTAATGGAATTCCCCATTCCCCACTGAGCCCATTCGGGAATGCCCCATTCCCCATTGGGCTCAATGGAGAATTTTCACGCTCTTACCGCTGGCGGATTTCCCACCGGCAGTAATAGCGCGAATTTTCGGCGGATTTCCCCTCAGCCCAGAGCTGGGGAGAAATCTGCCGTAGCCCTGATTTGGTGGACCCTTAAATCCGTCGGTAATAGCGCGACCGCCGGATTTAAGGGTTACCGCCAAACTCGTGACGAGGCCTATTGTGTTGAAAAGTTAAAGTTCGCCACACTGAGCTTCAAAGACATTCCACACCTTTTCCCAAACAAAGGAATCTTCCCCCTGCTCTCTGCTAAGAAACTGGCAGGCTGATGTGAAAGGAACTGGGAGGGGCACTCTGGCAGGTTGCTCTGAGTGTAGATTACGAAAAAGTGGGGGGCCAGAAGAGTAGGTTAACAGGGAAATGCCCTTACTCTATAAACATGATACCACGATATGTAGGGCAAATGCCAGCTGTGATTGTAATTTGGTTAAAACCAAACCACTTCTGATCTACAAAAACAAGCAAAGCACCTGTTTTATAGATAAAAATACTGTGGTTGAGGGCAGAATGAGTTTATAAAGAAAAGACAACAGAGAACTGCTGTGGGTTTTGCCACTCGCAGAAAAACAAGGCTGTGAGAGAGGACAGAACAGGATAGAGTTGAATATGTAAATATCCCTTCCTCCTACCCAAATCTGTCCCTGTGTCACGCTGGTGTATCGCCTACAAACAGGAGACAGGAAAAGAAAACAAACTAATAACTTCTCGTTGTTGTTAATAACATTCAGCCTTGTTGTAGTCATGCTCCTCAACCACTCTCTTTCACTGTGTGTCTGTGTTGGAAGAGACAAATAGCCAGATTCACACCCAGTGATGTAGTGGTTGGGTGTGTACACATCCACAGGGTTGTAAAATCTTTAATGACCCAGGGATTGTGTAGCAACCACACACACCGAAGTTTTAAAAAAAAGACACAAACACGAATTCAGGTGACTATGACCTAATGGTAAACAAACTCCTGGAGAACCGGAATCATTACAAAGTCCTAAAGGAGACCCCACCCGAGATCTACGACTGGCCATTGCAAACATCGTGGAAGAAGCAGCCTGTGAGGAATACATAAGCGCCAAAGAGGCGGCCTTTCTCACTCCCAGATTTCCAAAATTACCGGTATTTTATGTGCTACCAAAAGTGCACAAGGGCATAACACCCCCGCCGGGAAGACCTATGGTAGCAGGGATTGACTCCATCTTGGAACCCTTATCCCAATTTGTGGACTTCTTTTTAAGACCTGAAATTCCAAAGATGCACTCCTATTTGAAAGATACAATGAGTGTTTTGTCCATGCTTCACGAGGTCACTTTCGATCCAGCAACTCAATTCTTGGTGACATTAGACATCGAAGCATTATACACAAACATCCCACAAACAGCAACATTGCAAATTGTGGAAAAAGTGCTACGAGATCTGGAGACTCCACCGGCAGTGCCAATAGGAACAATCATGCAGATGGCTGAATTAGCACTAACTCGAAACTTCTTTCTACACAAAGAGATCTTCTACCAACAATGCTCAGGGACTGCCATGGGGGCTACCTTTGCCCCACCCCTCTCTAATCTCTACGTGGTGGAATTCTAAGAGCTATATATCTACACACCAACCAATCCCTATCGATCACAGGTATCCCTGTGGACAAGGTACATTGATGATATCTTGGCGATCTACACAGGGACACAAACTTCATTTTTGGAATTCCTGGACTGGTTGAACTCTCAAAACACTTTTTTGAAATTTACACACTGCATCTCGAAAGAGGTGATACACTTTCGGGATGTAGAAATCAGAATAAACGAGGGACAATTGTCCATGACAATTTTCAGGAAACCCACAGACTGCAATGCCCTTTTGGACTATATAAGCTTCCATCCAAGGAGATTACATGCGAAATTACCCTTTGGGCAATTTTTGCGCTATAGGTGTAATTGCTCGAGCTTACAAGAATATGACATCCAAGCACAGACCCTGGCAAACAAATTATCAGAACGGGGATACCCCAAAAAAAACATCAAAACGGCCAGAAAAAGAGCTCAGAACATCCCTAGAGCCATTACCTTACAGCAGAAAGTACACCCAATAGGAGAAAAAACAATAACAGCTGTGTTCAGTTATTCCAATAAGGTGAACCAAATCAAAAGAGAAATTGTGAAACTTTGGCCACTACTGAACATGGGCCCGGTGACCCTCCCTCTACCACGTTTCACCATTAAAAAGAGGAAAAATTTGAGAGATACCCTCATATATTCCTATACGCCATCCCAGGCAGTTCTTGAACAAACCACCCTTTGGGAAACAACACGAGCATCTGGCCATTCTCCATGCGGTCAATGCAATGTATGTTCCCTGACAAGAAGATCTCAAACCTTGGACCTTAGTCTAAGGACCCCGTGGCGACAACAGTCGCTTACCAACTGCAACACCTCAAATGTTATTTACATGATTAACTGCCCATGTAATAAAAGATATATAGGCATGACCACCAGACCTATAAAAAACGTATACAAGAATATCAGTCATGTATAAGAACAGAACGAGAAAATGTTCCATTGGTAGAACACTTTAAACTAAATAAACATAAGGCCAATGAAATCACATGGACAATAATTGAGAAAGTGACCTGTCCAAGGAGAGGTGGGGACATGGCCAATTTACTCCTGAAAAGAGAACAAAAATGGGTCTTCCGCCTGAAATCAGACCAACTAGGGCTGAATGATCACATCCCCTGGCAAATTCTAGCTATGATTATCTAAACCACTGGACATAGAGACAACATGCTTTGATTGTCCTCTAGACATACCACTACATGGCATGAACCTGGAGACCTGTATGTATAACTTACGTGCAAAATCATGTCACTTTGAATACGTGTTGATATGTATAATTATGTATGCTTATTTGTATGACAACATGCAGGCATGACATTTACAAAATAATGACAACCTGCATCCACAAGACTTGTGAACCCATAGTGAAGTTACTTTGCTTTTGGGCCACAAGACGGCATGCACAAGAACATTTGAGCAAGGAATGGTAACAGTCTGTGCGGGCGCTTGCTCTTACTCGTCCTTTTCTGTCCCAAAAATCAAATACAGCACGAGCTGAGACCATAACATCCAGACACCGATGCCTGACTGAAAGAGATGCCTGTCTCCCGGAAACGCGTATTCGCGTTAACAAATGAAAGGCAATGCTCTTTCTGGCAGCCGTCACATGACCAATGACGCATTACACAAACGCACGTTAAATTATATAACATGACGTATTCGGCAGCTGTCACATGATCTGTGACTAACTGCACAATGGCTAACCAGACGGATACGGCGGATGTCCTCTCGAGAAGGAACGTACTGTAGAATCCAGCACCTGAAACAACTAGGTAAGACCTAGCAGTTACGGAATGCGGCTCCATAGCAAGTGACTCGCGGCACATATCTCACGGCCCCGGGATGGTTTATTACCGCCCCTTGTACTGTCTTAAAGTCCTTGAGAGCATAAAAAATATTACGACACAGAGACAGGGTGAACACTAACTCCCTCTTCCCCCTAGCAGGTCAGGACTCGCCAATTGACCATCAAGGACAAAATGTAACGCATTAATTTTGCCGCATGACCCTAGATGAAACAACCATTTTCACTCAACTCTAACACTCAGGTTAGTGATTTTTAATGGTCTTCACTGGGTTATGAAAAACATATATATTGTAATTATTATACATGCTAAGGGTTCTGTTGAATATCCTACTGCCAATGGTATGTGTAGAGACCAGTAGTTGAGAATACTTCAAATGGGGGGTTTCCCTTTGTAAAACAGTAAACGGATCATAGATGAATGATAGAAAACATCAGTCTGAGAACGATGATAAGAGATAAGAATCAACCACAGCTTGTATTGTGTATTTACAGGTTGAATACTATTAATAGAACTGTTAATTCGAAAGCCATATATATTTTATTTTTACCACACAGGGTCACCCGTCTATCCCAGCCATTAAGACACACTAAGGAGGTGGTAAAGTAACTCTCCCGCCTTCTTTCATTTCTTGAAATCCAACCTTTGATATGTACTAAATTACACCTACCTTATAGTTGAATACCATAAGACTGTTCTGAAGAAAGCGACCACATTACACATGCTGTCGCTGAAACCGGTAGACAGTAATTGCTACAATTTATAGATACAAATGTAATTTTCTATATATGAGCAATTTTTTACCTCAATCCACCAGATACAGTAAGAATAACATCTAGGGAAATGTATAGTGAAGTGAGGACCGTCTCTATGTTGGTCTGTAACACAACTTGTGAGTTTTTATAATTCGTGTTTGTGTCTTTTTTTAAAAAACTTTGGTGTGTGTGCTTGCTACACAATCCCTGGGTCATTAAAGATTTTACAACCCAGTGGATGTGTACACACCCAACCACTACATCACCGGATGTGAATCTGGCTATTTGTCTCTTCCAACAGAGACACATAGTGGAAGAGAGTGGTTGAGGAGCATGACTACAACAAGGCTGAATGTTATTAACAACAACTAGAAGTTATTAGTTTGTTTTCTTTTCCTGTCTCCCGTTTGTAGGCTATACACCAGCATGACACAGGGACAGATTTGGGTAGGAGGAAGGGATATTTAGATATTCACTCTATCCTGTTCTGTCCTCTCTCACAGCCTTGATTTTCTGCGTGTGGCAAAACCCACAGCAGTTCTCTGTTGTCTTTTCTTTATAAACTCATTCTGCCCTAAACCACAGTATTTTTATCCATAAATCAGGTGCTTTGCTTGTTTTTGTAGATCAGACGTGGTTTGGTTTTAACCAAATTACAATCACAGCTGCTCTGAGTGTAGACAAAGGACTCCCTTGAGCTGAATGAAAATGCTAATTCGGGTGTGACTGACATCAACTGCCCTGGCAAAATGAAGCTCAGGTGACTCTCTGACTCAGCCAAGCTTGGAGGCGGGCCAGGCTGGAAATGTGGATTGGAAACTAAAGTAACTGTATGTTTTTGGAAAAGACTTCTAAAAGATTGTACGGAACTGACAAACATATGAAACTTAGAGATTATTAAAATGAAAAATTCACTCACAGTTTAAAACTAATCTGAAATCTGTGCGACATTCAGAGACTGAACCACAACATTTTTAATATTGTAGCTATTGTGATTATGCTAGGAACATGAAAAATTACAGGAATATGCCCAGAGTGTATGTGCATGTATGTATAAAACATTGTACAGATTTGAAAATGTGTAACCAGCCAAAAGCATGTAAAATTGTCATTTATAAACCAAATCTCGTTGGAAGATAAGATTTGGACAGAAACGTACCTTCAATCTGTCATGTAATTATGTGTTATTAACAAGTTGTGCATATTGATAAAATGTTTTTGGGGAAAATAGATTTTCTGGGTAAAAGCAAAGGGGAGGTTCTTCCCTAGATTATAAATGGCAGCATCACTCTGACACATCATGACACATCATGACACACTGTTCCTTTCTCAAATCAGGGAACAGGGAATTCTCTGACCTATCAGATCCTTAGAGGGTTGGGCATTGTGAAATCAGCCTCCCACCCCTTTGGAAGATGGATAAATAGGGACTGTGGAGGACCCAGAGACACACACATTCACTCATCAACTGATCCACTGGCGAAGCACCCTGCAGGAAGATCCAGACTCTAAAACCAGACTCCAAACCAGACTCCAGAACCCTGAAGCAGAGGCCTTACCCAAAAAGCTGAACCCTTTTCAGCAGGCCTTTAAAATCTAGCAACGTGATTTTAACCCCTAAACTTCCACGTGGCCTAAACCATTCAACAGCCTTGCTGAGCTGTTTGCTGCTTCTAGCTAACAACCCTGTGCTAGAACCAAGATCCAGACCCACAGAGCAGAGCTGTACCCAGAAGCAACCCATCATATCCAGTCCAAGAGGCCGTGCAGACCCGAGTGCCTTGCTGAGAGCAGAGTCCCAGTGCCCTGATCCTATTCGGTAGTGAGCGAAGTCCAGTCCAAACCTTTGACCAGATCTTTGACGGGCCCATTCCATTCCAAAGCCATAGTTGTAAGTATTTAGCTTAGAACTGTCCATAGTCATCTCTTAGTATTAAGTAATCCCATCCAACTCGTTCCCATATATCCACAACTGCATTATTGAATTTCTTTTGTCTTTCCTAAATCTTTCTCTCCTCCACATAATGCTGTGATAATTGTAGTGATAAGCATCTTGGCACTAATATATCATTTCTGGAGAATGGCAATCGCCTCAGGCAGATAGAAACCATCCGGAGGCACCTCTGGATAGGTGGCTGTGCTGTCTGTGTAGTTTGCAGCTCGATAGACTCCCTATTGTTAAGAAATCTTTGTTCTAAATCTTCAACAGCGCATCTTTCCTTTTGAAATCTTGATTCTGTTTCTGGAAAATCTACCTTCACAAAAACCTCTGCAACTTTTGAACAGTACGTCCCAGAAACTAAATTTAAATGTCATTCTGAAGCTAACATCCTCAGCTTTCACACGAACCCAACATTCCTTATAGTTTTTTCATAATCACGTTTCTCGCACATGGTAAAGTTGCAGCGAATTTGTATTTGGCTCAATTTCACTCCATGTAAAATTGCTATTTCTTGATTTCACTTCTGAATTTCGTTTCCATATGCTAATCATTCTACAATCATTGCTAGTGTCTACCTGAACCAATCCAAAGCCACTCTCACTAGTTCTGAATTCAATTAAGCAAATTAAAATCATTTTTAGCATTTTTCCCATCACTTCATATTACATTGAAAAGCAATTGATCTGTTTTAAAATCATACCTGTTCTCTCTAAGCTTGCTGGGGGAACTGGGATTGAACTGCATTGTTGATTGTTATTCCTGAAACCTGTTTGCCCTCATTCCATCTCTTCATATTGCATAATGGGGGAGGGATTGAGTAATATCACGGGGAAAGAGTGATCACCTTGTCTTTGACTGAGTTCAAATCAAGTTTGATTTCTGTGTTGCATTCTTTCCTATCATTGCATTTCCTTGAACCATACAAAGTTATTCTCTGCTACATTATTTTTCCTATTCTTACTCCTAATTGATTAAAGAGATTGTTGATATTGTAATATTACCCACTGCAGATCATTGCATAAATATTCATAAGTGTGATATTCAAATATTATTCCTATATATAAAAGTGTGATATATATTGTTCAATTCTTCAAATAAATCTTTTAATTTGCAAAACAAAACGACTTCTTGGCTGAGTGAGGCCGGGGGGGTTCAAAGAGAGGGGCGTTATGTAAGGGTACATCATCCAGAATTAAAAGAACTTTTGACATAAAAATATGTAAATAAGGGTTTCCATTGGGCATCCCATACTAGGCATTAACTTAGTTGGAGTGCTGGATTGAAATCACTTACAAGCCGCTCTGGCATTTATGTGCCGGAGAGAACGCCCATGCAGCGGTCGGGCCCAGAGGGCCCACCTCTGCACGCTTAAGGCAAGCCCATCTCTGCCCCTCCGTGCACAGGCCGTGCAGGGCCTGCATGCCGTTACTGGTGATTCTAGGGCAATCTCTTGCCTGGAGCACAGTGCACTGCTTTCCTTAGCCCCCTGCAATACTAGATGGCCTGTGGGCTTTATTATGTTTCCCATAATTGATAAAGTGACGCCGTTAGTAGGCTTGCAATGTGGGCTGCTGAACACCCTCTGCTTAGTGGTGCACTCTATGGAGTGCCATGACTAAGTAGTAAGCCAATAGCCTGACTTCCTGTTCTTGACAGAGACCTGGCTCTGTGAGACATCTGGCCCTGCCATTGTTCAGGCCCTCCACCCCGACTATGAGCTGGAACATGTTGATCGTATGGCTACTCATCCTGGTGCAGGAGTGGCCATTATTCATAAAGCCAAATATAAAGTTATTTGCACTGTGCCAAAGCACTCCCTCAAGATGAAGTGTCTTCTGTCTCGTATCTCCTCCTCCCCTACTTCAACACTCACCTTTTTGGTGATCTACCGCCCCCCCGGCACAGACAGCATGTTTTGTGTGGAATTTTCAGCCCTAGTGCTGGAGCTCCAGATTTATTGATTGTCAGTGATTTGAACCTTCTAGTAAACTTAAACATTGGTGGGCAGGTATCCAACGTTTTGGCCCTGATGTCTGACCTTGGGCTCCCTCAGCGGACCTTAGAGCCGACCCATCAACTTGCTAACATCCTGGGCTTTGTTTGTGCCCCCAGGCTATTCACTATTGTATCCTCTCCTTGTCGGGTAGTGTGGTCTGACCACTTTCTGGTTCCTTTCTTCATTCTTCAGTCAGACACCACCCCGCCCCTCTTGAAACCAGCTATTCTTAAATGTAGCTTGTATAAGGTGCCCAACCATTACCTAATTGCCTCTCTTCAGTCTCTGTGTGGTCAGGATGTCCCCTGATCCCTGGCTATGCTGGATGCTTCATTTACAGCAGTTGCTGACCTGATGGCCCCCTTTAGGCTATGCAAACAAAAAAGTCACTCCTCAAAGCCATGGCTCTCTGATGAACTCGGGGTGGGAAAATTGCTATGCAGACAAGCGTAGAGAAAGTGGTGAGCTAGCTATTGTGTTAAAGCTAAATCAGTTTTTCACCATTCCTTGATAGCCAACCAGAAAGCAATTATCAATGCCAAAAAAGCTTTTTTTAGTCGCAAGGTGGAAAGTGCTGTCAATCAACCAAAGGCTCTGTTTGAATTGGTCCAATCTTTATTTACTCCTACCAAGGCAGGCCCTCATGTGACACCCTCATAGGACCTTCCTGACTCGCTCTCCTCCTTCTTCCGCACTAAGATCATGGCCATCCGTGAAAATATTTCTGGTGGGGTGTGTCAGCCGGCTGTTGATGTCACCCCTTGTGTTTCTCTTCCACTCAACTCTATCTGGTCCACCTTTCCTACTTTTTCTGACCAAGACATATTGGAGGCTATCCACCGCCTCAAATCAGCAACCCCTGCTGATGACATCCCTTTGGCCCTCCTGAAGGAGATCTCGGGTGACCTGATTAACCAAATCACTACAGCAGTTAATGCCTTGTTTCGTGATGGGGTTATCCCTAACACTCTGAAGCATGCCCTAGTGATCACTTTGTTGAAAAACCCTCTTTGGACCCCAAGTTTCTTGCCAATTTTCATCCTATCTCCCTCCTGCCTTTTCAGATGAAGATATTGGAGGCGTTGTTTTCTCCCCAGCTTTCCACCTTTTTGGAGTCCTCTGAGTTTTTTGACTCTTTCCAATCTCGGGTTTTGGCCTGGGATGATCACAGAATCAGTCTTAAACTCTGTTCTGGATGACCTTGTCTGCCTGGTGGATCAGGGCGGTGTCGGAGCAGCTCCTCTGTTTGATCTTTCAGCTGCTTTTGACACTGTCACCCCACCCTGATCTCCCGTCTCTGTGCGGCGGGTCTTTCTGGCCAAGTTCTGGGGTGGTTCTAAGCCAGTGGTCTTCAAACTTTTGTGGCCTGGGCCCCCCCTGAGCAAAGATTGGCAGGCCGGCCCCACCCAAAAGTGCCAGATAGACAGTATGTAGAAATTGCTATGAACTTTTGCATGCCGTCACCGCACCATACTCCCAGTACAGACCCTGGGCTCTCCCCACCCTACTCCCACCACTATCCCAGTGCTGATGCACTTCCTGCTCCCACCACAGTCCCATAACACAAGCATACACACATCCATACACATTAAAATAAAAAATAAATTGCCATAAACATACCTTGCGTGGTTGCTAAAATGTCCCGCTCCAGGTTGCTCTGACCGTACGTGCGAGGAGGCGCAGGAGCACCCCCTTGCACATAAATACATGCAGTGCCCCAGCCAGCATTTCCAATGAGCTATGCAAGGCTGGCGAAGCAAAATACCCCCAGCGTTGCACGGCTCAGTGATCATGTGCGGCTGGGAAAAAGAACTGTCAAAGGCAAACAGAGTTTCCCTTTGACAGTTCAGCCAGCCCAGGAGCACTCCCTCAGCTGGAAAAAGCAGCTGAGGGAGTGCTCAATGTTTCACTGGGCTGGCTCCTCGGCTCCTCCATAATGGGTGAGGTGGCTAGTGGTTGGACACCCCCTCATCCATTATGGATGAGCCGGCAGGCTTGGACTGGCCTATACCAAAAATGCAAAATGCTAGTGTAGGCCAATAAAAATGGCCCACTTTTTTGGCCAATGTGTGCCAGTTTGAGGAGTTACTTCACTATGCAGCTAGTAGTTTTGACCATTGTTGCTGAATATGTATTCTTTAAATATCACCATTTGTTTACATTTGAACAAAAAACAACCCGTTGGGTACTATTCAAACAGTCTGTGACTAAACACTGAATATCTATTTGCAACTGCGCCCCACAGTTTGAAGATCCCTGTTCTAAGCCTTCCTGGCTGATCGCTCCCAGTCAGTCTCTCTTTCTCCATTCTGCTCCAAACCAGCTCTGCTTTCCTGCGGAGTGCCTCAGGTATCCGCTCTTTCTCCTCCACTATTCAATATTTATATTAGGCCCCTTCTGCTTCTTATCCTAGCCTATGTTTTCCGCTATTATTCACACACAAATCTTGGTCTGCCTCGATCTCACTCAATCTGACATGGCTGCGTGGCTTAGGAGGTGTCTAGAGGACCTGGGTGCCTGGATAGTGACCAATTGGTTAAAGTTAAATGGCAACAAAACTGAGGTTCTTGTTGTGGGAACCACCTCTCCTCTCTCCTTCTGGACAACTGATTTTTGGTCTCCCTTGGTCCTTTCCCTCTGCCATCACCCTCAGTTAGGAATCTGCGGGTAAAAATCTCTTCATGCCACTCTATGGGTGAGCAGGTTGCGGCGGTCTGTAAAACCGGCCACTTTAAGTTACACACCCTTCGGAAAGTTCTTCCTTTTATTCCGGTTAAGTGTCGAGCTCCTGTGGTGGCCGTGCTTGTCCTGAGTACGGTGGACTACTGCAACTCACTCTACTTAGCCCAGCCTCGTTTTCTCATCAATCGGCTTCAGCTACTTCAGAATGCTGTGGCCAGGGCCATTCTCAACCTCATATGTCTCCTCTGCTGAGACAGCTCCACTGGCTGCCTATTGAGAAACTGATTATTTTCAAATCCATGTGTATTGTTCATCATGCCTTCTATGGCTTAGCCGTAGAATATTTATAGGCAAGTTCCCTCGCTATGTGCCTGCTAGTTGTCTTTGATCTCAGTCCACCCTCTGGGTGCCTGTCCCTTTATATCAGACTATCCCGTATGGGCGGTCGTGCCTTCTCGGTGGCCACTGAAAAGGCCTGGAACGCCCTCCCCTACTTGCTCTGTTCGACGGTAGACCATCTCACTTTCCGCCAGTCAATGAAAACTCTTCTATTTTAAGCCTCTTTCTAAAATTGCTGTCTCCGGCTGCTAACACCAAGATGCCTTTGGGCAAACGTGCGCTTAACAAGTATATCTAACATAACATAACATAACATAACAGCTTACTGCCTGGAATGCGTAATAATGATACATAAACAGTGTTGTATTTAATCCATTATTTATGGGCTTGAGGCGACTTATGAAAATAATTTTGCATGGCTGAATATTTTTTGAGGTAACATTTGGTGGCAAGTAGTAGGTCTGCCACAGTGTGTGTCGGTGAAGGAAATATGGTTGGGGCTGAGTAAAACCTCATTTGCACGTCTTGTTTTGCTTAGGCGCAGCACCTTGTTCTTAAAAGCACTTAAAGGCTCTGTGTGTCCCTGGCTTAAAATTCTTGGAGTTTACCATGATGAAATCCTGTAGTGTGCCATTAAATGAATATGGAAGCCTAATATCTGCATTGTTTCCAACTATCAGATACACTTTTGAATGGGAAAAGGATTTTCACCAACACATTAAGTAATTATGTAAACCTGACTCACACTTATTTGTCCCAACAAAAATATTTGCTCAAGTGCTCCTCCTCAGCTTTGAGGATAATCCATCTGCTTCCCATTGCAATTTGTGACCCACGTCTGGGCATTTCTGAGTCAAATAGAACATGCAGGATATGGAAATTGGTACATGTTCATGAGACTAACACACAAGTTATGACTATAAGCCGGGCAATGGGTAATGGTTACAGCACCTATTTGGAGACATTTGTGTACGCCTAAGACTTAAAACTGGCTATTTCTGTCAACTTTGTCTGTATGGTAATAACACTGCCTTAATCATTGCATTGTATAGAATATGGCAGTTAGTTGAAGTCAAACTAAAGTATGCACAGTCATAGAATCGCGAGCTACATGAAGTTAGCTGTGGGATGTTTTAACTCACTTCTGTTCTGTTATACTGCAGCACTGTGTTATGAGGGTGCCAGAAATAACAAAACGGACGTGAAACCCTTGTGCGCGCCAAAACCTCTGTAAATCACAATTTGCAAAGCACAAAAAGATGGCTGCCCAATCTGCCACACATGATGTCAGTGGTGGAACAGCGATATCACTCCTGGAATATGTCACTGGGCTCCACAACAAGTAAAAATGGAGTACAGAAGGAAAAAGCAGTGTTGCTAAATGAAACCCCAAAATCTTGCCTTAAATCTTTTTTTCTTTGTTGCTGAGACTGCAGAATGCTGGGACAAAACACCCTCAAACATCCAAAATTCTTGCTGGGTGCTACAATTCACTTAGTTTAAGAAATCATTGTGAACTTGCAAGGTCCTGAAAAGCTGAAAGCATAAAGGGATTTCCACAGCAAAAGTGGCCTGTCTGTGGATTTCGAAAATCTCTGTGCAGCAGTGGACTGCTGAGATGACAGCTGTCAAGAGCGTGCCTGATTAAACTTTAAACATGTGTAAACTGAAATCAAATGTTTGCACTCTAAGAGGCGTGTTAGTGAGAGTAACCATCTTGTAATTGTTTTGATCCCATGGTTTAAAATCTTGAATCAGAATTCTAGCTGCTATTTTGAAATCACAAGTTTGTTTAAGCTAAGGGAAAATGCAACAGAATTAACAATTAAATCAAGCCTGGCTAAAAGCTACCAAACTGGAATATAAGGTTTCTCCACAGAAGGAATGCCTTTCCCCCACCAGAAAATCACACCCAATTGGTAATTATAGGGTTTGGAAAGAACTTGGTCTACAGAGGCAAAAGGGAACAATGCACAGCTGCTGCTAAGGAAATGCGGGTGTGTGGACTGTTGTAAATGGCCTCTGCCAAGAGCAAACAGTGAGGAGACTGCTTCTGGATTCCAGGGAGAGACCAAGGGGTGGATCTAAAACAACCATCTGTGGCTGAACCACTACAAAGAACATTTTCTTAAAAGACTTATAATTTGCCAGTGAAATTTGTACAAACATAAGAATAACAGATTTGTGAATCTAAATTTTGGCTGCAAGTTTCAAGAGGTGGCAAAAGTCTGAAACGTTATACACTTATGCCCATGTTAAACGCGCACACTTGTAGAAATGTGCTTATAAATTGGACATTGTGTTCCTGATGAAAAGGGCAAAATTCTGTGAAAAGCCGAGACAAGATCCCACAGCTACGGGGGTTTGAGGGATAGCTGCTATATAAAACATGTAATCTGTATATGTGATTGTTATAGAGGTTGCACATGTGTAAATATGTATGGTGCCAACAGTAGATTTTGTGTTCAAGGTGCTAGGGGTGGATTCTCTGCCTCAAAAAATCACACCATTAAGGTGAAACACTGTTTCTCTCCTCCTATCAAGGCAGAGAGGATACTCTGAACTAATCACCTGTCCAAGGGGCGAGCTTAGGATAAACCAGCCTACACACCCCTTTATCATAGCATAAATAGAGACAGCTCACCACTCAAAAAGACAGACAGATTCACCCACTATCCTGATACTGGTGGAGCACCCTGCTGCTGAACTCTACATCTTCCTTGCTCCAGATTCCAGAAACTTGGCAAAGCAGAACCCATTGCATAGCTGAACCATTTTCAGCTAGGCCTCAAATTCCAGAACCAGAACCCACAAACCTAAGGGGAAGCATCGAAATACAGCCGGGTTGCGCTGTACTGCTTGCTTGCTAAAATAATTATCCTCAGAACCAAGAAGGGCAGATCCAATCCAGTTCTGTGCCGTGCTGTGACCAGAGTGCTTTGCAGATCCAGTCCAGTCCTGTGCCGTGCTGTGGCCAGAGCGCCTTGCTGATTACAGATCCAATCCGATGTGCCCAGCTGTCTGTCCTAGAACGAGATTCCAGTTCCCTGACCAGAATCTTGTTGTGCCAAAATCCTGACGGTTCTGTTTAAAAACATATCTAGTATCTATAGATAGAACTGTGTCACTAGCATATGTACTGTCCATAGTCAATCCCTATCTTAAACCCATCCTATCTTGTATTCAGAACCTGTATTGTTAGGAGTACTTTTGAATTATCTGAACTCTCTCCAAACCATTCTATCTTCCTCCTGTAATAGTATTGCTAAAACAATCTTTGCACTGATCTTTTCCCATCTGAAGTAGGCGAGTTCTCTGCAGGCAGCCATTCTGATCAAGTGGCTGTGTTCCTGCGTGGCATTCGTTTTGTTCATAGTCATCCTCTAGTGTAAGAAATCCTTTTGTCATTTTAAAAGTGCATTCCTGTTTCCCATTCTTACGCCTATCTCGAAAAAACAACCTCCACTAAAACATCCATAACTTCCTCAGTTTTGTGTTAGAAACAACATTTCAACTTCTGCTTGTAGCTAAAATCCACAGCTTTAAATCACATCTAAAACTGCATCCCAAATCCATACGGTTCTCCCATTATTGCGATTATCGCACCGTGAAAAGTTTGCAGCGAATTTCGTTTTAGGGAAACAGCTTTTGATTGCTTCCAACTTGATTTTTAAGATTTCAAATTGTTTCTTGGTATTAAATCATTGCTTGTATTTGTGTGCAACTATCCAACGCGTCTCCCATAAGAATTTATAACAATTTCAGCAATTTTGACCACATTTAATGTTTTTACCCAGTTAATTTTAAGATAACTTTAAAAGCCATTCTGACAGCTTGACAGTCAATTCCGTTTTCTCTTGTGTTTGAAAGGGGGAAAGTGGGATTAATATTCTGTTTGATTTTGCCATTCCTGAATACCTGTTCTCTCCTCCTATCTCTTTCCATTGCCTATTGGGGGTTTGAGGGGTGTGCAGGGGGAACCTTTAACCACAGTGCTATCTGATCTGAACACACACACACAAGTATTATTTCTGTGCTGAATTGTTTTGCTCACTACTACTCCTTGTGTATTAAAGAGATTATTCAGTGTTACATTACCCCATTGGTGATAATTGTGTACCATTAAAACATAGTGTGATTAAATTGTAAATACATAAATACATATTTTAACTTTGCAAACCAGCCTGATTCCTGGTTCAGTGTGACCGGGGGGGTTCCAGGAGAGGGGAGTGATATGAGTGGTATATTGTTCATAATAAAGAACTTTTAGACAAAAATAAATAAGGGTTTCAGTTGTGCACTACACGTTAGGCGTTGACTTGGGTGTGTGCCAGATTGAAATCACTTACAGCTTGGGGGCTCGTCACGAGATCCTGAATTAGACATACCACTTGTGACAGTCTAACACAGCGTGCCAACTGACGGGGTACATACACCTTGTTGGGCTACCATACTGTGCTACACTGTAAAAACACCCTTCAATAGAAATACTCAAAGGATTTGGGCCTGTTTTGCAAAAGTAAAAGTAACCCTGAGATAAGTCAGAAGGAAATTAATATTTTCGGAATGGCGACCTTAGTGGAAATCAATATGCCAAAAGATCACTTACTGCACAAATGGTTTGACGGGGTAAATGGGTAGAGCAGGATGAGAATGTCTAGCTGCAGGAAATCATGCAACAAATCACTGCCATAGAATTAGATACATGGCAGGACCAGGGTCCATTACACCAGGCAATTAGTGAATTGTATATGGCCCCAAAAGTAAAAGAAGAGAAATGTAAAATTGCCAAAATAGCGGCTTACCTATATCTCCACATTTGAGTAATACAGGAAAAATATGCCAAAAACCTAGATCTGGCGAAGAGGCAAGTACAATCCCTAGAAAAAACCCAAACTGATCTGGACTCTGCAGAGCAAAGGCTACAAAAGAGCCAACATTCAGAGAGAGAAATCGGACAGTACCTGACAAAAGTAAAGGAAGATCTGTATCTCCTGCAGCAAGAGAAGGTAGAGCAGGACACTAAATTACTGACACTGCAAAAGGAGTGTCAAGAAAGGTTGGATTCACTACAACAGATCCAACAAAAGCTGGAACAGCAAGTAAATTACGATAGAGCCTGCGCAGGGCAGATAGTTGCCCTAGAAAATTAGATTGATGAAATGAAGGAGGAAAATAATAAATTAATAGTGAAGGATCTCCACACTCAAACAGATTTTAATGAGTAGCGCCATAAATTATGTGCCATTAGAAAACAAAGGGATGACATGGCTGCACAGAGGGGTACTCTAATTCAGGAAAGGGACGCCTTAGTCTTGTAAGTCAGCCATTTAAAAGCCAAGGTGGAAGAAAATCACCTGGCCCTTCAGGGACTGGGTGAACTCAAAATGGACTATGAAAAACTGTTAGAGCACACCAGGAGGGTGGAAGATGCTCTGGCAAAGAATGATCAGGCCAGTAAAGATCAGACTGAGGAGGTGAGCCTCCTGCAGCAAAAATTTGCCAAATACTCCCAAAGCAGACAGGAAGCATAGAGAGACATTGAGGCTCTCTGTGAAAAAAATGACAGGCTCCATAGACAGATAGCCATGCAGGAACGCCTTAATAGACTTAAAGCCTTAATAGAAGAACACAAGGGTCAGATTCATGCATGTCAACAGGGAGTAGGGGCTGAGAGAGATGAGGTCAGATGGGACAGGGAAACCCCTGAGCAAAACCTCAGGAACCCTGTTCTCGCCAAAGACTTTAATCCCTTCAATTCCATGGACTCTGTCACCCCCATGTCCACTGGCGGCTCACATGAACCAAGGACCACAGGGATGGTAAACTTCAACCCAATGGGAAATATGGGGCTAATAGGTCAGTGCATCCCAGAAATGGATGGGCGGGCATCTCTGTACAGGTTCCCAAGTGCTAGGGCCATCTTCTCTGATCAGAGAGACTCCATTGAGGGGAGAATCAGATAAATGGATACACAGAAATATAATTTACCAAGAGATCAGGCAGTGAAATTTAGTGTGGAATTCCATGAGGCTAGGCCCACTAAGAGCATATTAAAAACCTCTTCCCAGCTAGGACAGTGTGGGGGGGAGGGGTACTCAACTAATCCTGGGAGCAAGGAAGAGTCAGAAGACTATTCTGAGTGCCACAGGTCCCAAGAGACTAGGCCCCCACATTCTGCCAGCCATTCCCAAGCTCGCAGAATCTGGGAGGGTCTAGAAGACCAGATAGCCACCTCTGGTAGCAGTGCTTCTGAGTCAGAGGATGAGTGGACCAGGGTGACCAGAACTAAAAAGGCCAACAAAGTTAAGAGGGATTTACTCAAGGGTCCCCTGAAACAAATAAAAGCTATTAGGAGCGTCATTACGCCCTACCACAAAAATTTTGGTTTGGGAGCACCTTGAATATTTTGAGCAGATGATGGAGACTTTCCATCTGAAGGACAGCCAAAGCTGTATTCAGTATGTAAAGTGGACGTTTTCTCCTGAGTACACCAGCTTCTTTGCGGGCTGGAGGATTAGAACCATTCCAGATGGTCCACCTATAGGGCGGCCATCCTGAAACATTTTTCCATTCATAGGAACCCTCAAGAGGCTTGCAAGGCAACCTACAACTTCCAATGTGTGGAAGACCAGACCCCACAAGAATTTTTTCAGGAATTAAAACGTGCCTTTGCGCAGACCACTAGAAGGGTGCGAACTGACAGTAACAAATTTGTGAACACCTTCTTTCATGCTCTCACTAAGTACATTATGACCCAGCTAGTGAGGGACTTTCTTGAGAAAAGATCACTAGACTGGATCATTGAGCAAGCAACGCGCATCTATGAAGTACAGAAGCCGTTGGAAAGTAAAAATATCACCAAAAGCCCCAAACCAATCAGCACCCCTGCTGCTGCTAAGGTGGCAGAGGTGAAGGTTGCCCCCATTTTAGATCTGGAAATGGGGGTAGCCTAAAAACCTCCCCGCGCAGAATCCGACCAACCCCAAACCCAGAAGGCCCTCGAGCGAATCCCAAACGGGGAGCCAGGGAGGTAACCCCACAAATGGGACCCCTAACTCCCCTGACTACATCGGCCCAAGCTACAAGGGAAATAGACCCATCCTGGGCTATGTGTGTACTCCTCCATCCCACGGGGTGGATCCAACCAGGTAGCTGGAAACCCAGGAAACTTCCCTCCTCACTTTCCCTAGGAGGGCAGTAACCCCCCAAATGCCGGACCAAATTCCTTTCCCTGGAACCCGCCAAATTTCAACCCCCAAAACAACCCTTCTTTCTTTCCCTACTTTCCTGAGCCCAGACAGCCGAATTCGGGAGAGGGGAGGCCAAGGGAGGCCAAACCTTCCTAACCAGGGGTATTATGCGAGAAGGGATAGTTACCCTTCTCGGGATCAACCCAGGGTAGATGTGAGGACCCCATACCAGCCAGAGCAGGTGTCCCAACGAGAGCGCCAGGTCCAGAACATGGCACAGGATCTGAGTCGCATGCTGAGGGCTCAACAGAACCCTCAGATGAGCATGGCGGCTCAGAACTCCTCAAATCCAGGGTCTGGTGCTCCAGAACAATGACAGGGGAAGAACCCCAACAATCCAGCAGTTCCCAGGGAGGAAGCTCCCTTCCCCACTTGTGAAAACCCCCTGGAAACCCAGGAACTGGAACCAAAATCTCCTGCCCCCGAAAGACTGCAACCCAAGGAGAAGAGGGTGGGGAGGAGAAATAAAGAGTCTAAAAAGGCTAATTTTGAGGAGGCGGTGCAAATCTTCCAGTTTGAAGGAGAGGGGTCTTCAGAGGATCCTGGGAAAAGTATCTTCTCCTTCAGGGATGGGGGAACTCCTCCCAAAGAAACATGGGCCCCAAAGGATCCAAATCCAGACTGGGTAGATGTGGGGACCGAGTTAAAACCGCCCATCATCAAAGCCCAGAATGACCAGAATGAAAATCCCCCTGTTCAAACCCATTCTGGTGACTGCCTCCAAAAAGGGGGGACAGCCCAGAATCAGAACCAGGCGAACCCAAAACTTCCCCCATATCTAGCTGTCATCTTTTTCTTACAGGTTCCCAAGATGCCAAAAAAAATCCTGCCCAAATCACCTCTCTGTCAGTATCCAAAACAAGGAAAGCAACCCACCAATTCGCCAAAAATGTGCATTATCTTTGCCCCCTTAAGGAAAAGGAGGGAATATTTTATGCCCCGGTCAAAATACAGGGGCAATGTAAAATTTTGGCACTGGTGGACAATGTATCCCAAGCTACCCTTCTGTCAAAAAGGGCCTTTGATCAACTGAATTCGGGAAGGGGGAAGAAATACCAAATTCCTCTAACCCCTCTTCCTGACAATTTCAGAACTTCGATGGGAAGGAAATTCCTGTCGATGGGACTGCAGATTTAGACATTAAAATTGGGCGACACAAGGTGAAGCACCCGGTCATAGTTGTGACTCAGAGGGCACACCATGTTTACTAGGGAATGACATCCTGCATAGATTGTGTAAACAATGTCCTCTGGACCCAGACTAACCGACCAATAAAATTAAAACAGAGTGCCAACCATGTTAGTTTAAATGGCACATGCCAGACGGTTGAACAAAAACCAGACCAAATTGAATTTCACTTCCAGAATAATCAAATCCCAGATGTGACAGTAATTGCAGTAGGACAGCCAACCGGTGATGGGGAGTCCTCACTATTTCTGAAAATCAACCTTCCTTCTAGTTTAAGGTGGCATTCCACACTTGAAGGAAACAATCTGAAATTCTATACTAATTCACAATCAGAAAGTCCCTTTCTGATAGTCCAAAAAGATGAGATATCAGCTCCAATCTTGGCTGATATTCAGAAAATTGGAGAGCAGTTGTTCAACCCTATTCAGTTAAATGAGGGGAAGGACTCTGTTCTCGCCTGAGTGTGTGTGAACAACGGTAAAAGCTTCATCAGCGAGGCCATGTTCCGCAAACTCCCAAATGATCCGATCATTCCCACATTTAAACTGTTAGACAAATGGGAAATGGACCTGGAAACACAGAATTCCAAACATCTCCTTCCTAGCAGGTATATGCTCAAAATGTCCATGTGCAATAAGAGCATAGTCCATAATTGCTGGGTCGTGCGAGATGTCCCTGCTGCATTTTATTTAGGCAGTGACATTCTCATTCGCTTGCCATTAGTTTGGACCTGATAAACTTCAAAGCCTGGTCCCAATTAGCGGGTATACCAATGGACTTTGATTACCCACAGAAAGCATTTCGGTCAGCTCAACTGCTGCCATATGCAGTTGAAATTCAGATTGTAAAGGAAGTCACCATCCCAGAATGGACCCGACAATTCTCCATGGAAATAAAAAAGAAAAGAGGACAGAAACTGAAAAATCCTGACGCCTATGTTCATCTTACTGCTCATTTCCAACAGCAAGGGTTGGGGGTAAACCCAACACCTCTAGTCAACATAGAACACGACACCATTCCAATAGAGGTGGATACAGCGACCTAAAGAGTATCACTCTGGGCGCAGGCACCATTATTGGAATGGCTGTTGAAGACCAACATTTTTCCATAGATTTAGGTAGCAAACTGTTAGGGCCAATCCCCAAGGACTGTTTTGACAGTGATAGCGACGATAACACAACACCAGACAGGATCTTCACCCGGCATGGGGGGATTTTCCTGGTTTACTGTTCCTGTCCTTACAGTAAGGAAGATGTAACTTGTGAGGTGATCTTTCAAGTGCACAAGGACTCCCCATCTGAAGCCATCAGTCCAAATCAACACTTTGACCAGGGACTTCTCCACCCAGCTGGAGGAGGCCGCTGAGATAGCCAAACCAGAAGTCGTTCCAGGCTTCAGGCAGATGGTTGAAGAGAGAGTCAACCTAGCTTATGCCTGTGAGACTCTGGAGCAAAAGCAAAAGTTGAAACAAGTTTTCTTAGATTTTCAAGATCTCTTTGCAGTGGACTCATTTGACTATGGTCGCACCGACATCCACACAACAACAATTCCCACGGACCCTGGCATGACTCCGGTGCTTGTGAAGCAATATTGCTTGCCTCTCGCATCAATGGAGTCCCTTACTGAAATAATTAAGAACCTTGAGTGCCGTGGGATAATTCGTCCAGTCCACAGCACCTTCAATAATCCGCTGCTGGGTATTTTGAAACCTAATGGCCAGTGGAGACTCTGTGCTGACCTGAGGGTGCTCAACAAACGGGTCCATACTTCCCGATGGCCTATTCCCTACATTGACCAAGGGCTTGCCCAGATCCAGGGGTCGAAGGTATTCACTGCCATTGACCTGACCAATGGGTACTGGACTGTACCTGTCAGTAGGGAGGACCAATACAAGCTGGCCTTTACCTTCAGGGGGCAGCAGTACACTTGAACCCGGGCTCCCTTCGGATACATCAACTCCAGCAATGAATTTAACATCTTTCTACATAAGGCCATGCCCGACCTGGGTGAGAGGGGCAACCTGGCCTATGTGGATGATGTTCTAGTCAAAAGCTCAACTGTGGAGGAACACATAGCAGAGATCTGTTATGTCCTGACACAGTTGAGGGCTGCCGGAGCAAAACTCTCTTTCCAAAAGGCACAGTGGTGCAGAACCCATGTCAATTTCTTGGGGCATGAGATAACTCCTCAGGGTCTCTGTCCCCAGGAAAAGAAAGTAGAAGCCCTCCAGAAAATAAAATACCCCACAACTCTTTTGGAACTAAGAAGCCTCCTTTGACTAACTTACTACAGCAGAAAGTTAATTGAGGACTACGCAGAGATCACAAGACCCCTGATCCATCTTTTGAAGGGGGGGGGTCAAGTGGGAGTGGGGTCCAGAACAAGCCGAGGCATTAAGACAACTCAAAAGAAGCCTCTCACAAGCACCTTGACTAGCTTACCCTGTCAAAAAGAAGGTGTTCTTCTTGGAGACAGGGATCTCAAATACATGCTTGACTGCAGTATAATATCAAAAGCATGACAAGGTCAATAAAGTAATCTCCTATGCGAGTAAGACTTTATCCTCTGTGGAGGAAAAATTCAACGATTGTGATAAGGCATTCCTGGCAACGGTGTGGGCATTGTAGAATTACCGCCTGTTTATCCAGGGGGAACACAGCATAGTAGAGACTCCACACCAATCTTTGAAATATCTTCAAAGTGACAGAATCTGGGCCGGAAATGTGAGTAATTCCCGAATTACTTCCTGGATTCTGTCAATGCAAGGCTTTTCTGTGGAGGTCAGATATGGCCAAAACAAGAATAGTCCCCTCGCGCAAGGTCTGGATGACTTGCATGATTGTGCCAGAGAAAACTGTCTCAAGGGCAAAAGTCTTAAAATCAAGGACAACATGGAGGCCTACCTTAATTCCCCACACAAAGTCTATGAAGAAGACAAGTGTGAGGGAATGCCCACTTTCTATGTGGATGGGTGCTCCTACCATGTTGACAACAACGGGGAAAAGGAACTTGTGGCCGGCGTAGGGAAGGCATGTGTGAATAATGCCCCAGAACCCTCTGCTGGGTACAAAATCGGTCCCCGAAGTAGTCAAGTGGCAGAGCTGATGCTGTGCATCAAGCCATGCTCACTGCTATCCAACACCAACTCCATGAACTGGTCATAATCACAGACTCAGATTATGTACGGAACGGGTTCATGGGGCACCTGGTTAACTGGATAACCAGAGGCATGCTATGTGCTAATAATAAACCATTGAAACATGGGAAATTAATACTAAATATTGATGATCTGGTCACCTTGAATGGGATTACCATCTACTGGAAGAAGATCAAGGGTCATTCTAAAGTAGAGGGACCAGACAAAACTGGAAATGACCTAGCTGATCAGCTGGCCAAAACCAGAGCCATCCAAGGGGATCTACTTGAGATCGAGTCCCTGTTGGGGGAAATCCAGGTCACTGCTATCACTAGGTCCCAGGCAAATGCTCACAATAAACTCTCAACTGCAAAAAGGAGTAAGGAGACCGCAGATGCTGATTTGATTACGGCTCAAAAGGGGGATCCAATAATTGGTAAGTTTTATCAACACATTGAGGACCCTGAGAACTTTCCCCTGACGGATACTGATTACATTGGGAACTAGGACCTCAGAGTGTTGATGAAATGTCCAAAAATGTTCTGAATCCAAGACGGTTTGTTGGTGAGGAGATCCATAGCTGACCATGACCAGAGGGTGGTCCCTACCTCATTCCGAATCCTGATGCTAAGTCACACCCATGATGCGGCCACAGCCGGTCATAGGGGGTTTCATACGACACTAGAAATCTTGTGAGAGGTTGCATACTGGCACACATGGGGCAGGACCTCGACCAATACTTGAAGGGGTGTCTTGGGTGCACACAATTTCAGCCAACATCACTCACACACTATGGTCCCCTCCAAAAGAGGAGGCTGACACTGCCTTGCTCAGATTTACAAGTCGATTTTATTGTGCCCGTGATTCGCTTCTCTAGGGGGAACAAGTACATGTTGACCGTAACATGCTTGTTCACTAAATGGGTGGAATGTCTCCCAGGCCCAAATTCCAAGGCCGAAACAGCAGCTGCCCTGATAATCAATCACATCCTCTCACATTTTGGATTACCCCAAAGGATTGAGTCAGACAGAGGTAGTCACTTCACTAGTGAAGTGATGACAAAGATGTGGGAGATACTTGGGGTCAAAAGAAAACTACACATTGCGTACCGGCCATCCTGTAGTGGTGGAATTGAGAGATACAACAAGACTATTTTGAGCATATTAAAAAAGTTTGAGGCAGATTCTGGGCCAATTTCAGACATTCGATTACCTCTTGTCCTGATGGCCATCAGATCTACCCCTTCTTCTGCAACAAAAATGTCTCCATTTGAGCTGATGACTAGACGAGCAGACCTTGATAAACACATGAACAACTCATGAGTATGTTGAGAATCTGAGAAAACACCTTCAACATGCTTTTGCCTATGCTCAGCGTAATCTAGAAAGATCCACAAACAGTATGAAGATCCACTACAAGCTTAAGACAACTAAAAAAGAATACCAAGTAGGAGACCGGGTCTACTTGTACAATTACCAAAGGAACCAAGCCAAACAGTGCAAATTCCTCCCAACTTTTTGGGGTCCTTTTGAAATTGTAGACAGAATCTCACTAGTCGCCTACACATTCTGCATCTCCAAGGGCAGTTTGGCAGAAGGGGAAGACAAGTGGGTCCACATAAACCAGCTGAAGAGTAGCCATCCCAGGCAAACTTTGCGGCAGATAGAGGAGTCAACAGGAACCCAGAGGGGGACATTCCGGATACCTAGAAGAATGCAACTGTTAAAACCATTAGTAAATACAGGTGGGGAATATTGTCAATTGTATTTCAATGTACGCATCTGCCCCACTACATGAGTAGTAGTGGGGAAATCTCCATAACCATGCTCTGTTCTGTCTCACAGCACGGGAACCAAGAATTTCTAATTAACAAGGAGGACCACTTGGGACCGGGAGGAAAGAAACAAGGAGCCCGGAGCATCGCTCCATACTCCCATCCAGAACCGGCGAGGAGAGCATGTCGATCCATCATTGATGGGAGAAGCAGACGACTTTCTCCACCTGGACCAAAGAACGAAACAACATCCCAATCTCCCGACTTCCCCTTGACAGGCGGTCAAACTCAAGTTGTGAGGGGTGGCTCTGTGGGATGTTTTAACCCACTTCTGCTCTGCTATGCTGCAGCACTGTATTATGAGGGTGCCAGAAATAACAAAATGGCCGCAAAACCCTTGTGCGCGCCAAAACATCTGAAACTCGCGCTTTGAAAAGCACAAAAAGATGGCTGCCCAATCTGCCACGCATGTTGTCAGTGGTGGAACAGAGATCTCAGTCCTGGAATATGTCACTGGGCTCCACAACAAGTAAAAATGGAGTACAGAAAGAAAAAGCAGTGTTCCTAAATGAAACCCCAAAATCTTGCCTTAAATCTTTTTTTCTTTGTTGCTGAGACTGCCGAATGCTGGGACAAAACACTCTCAAACATCCAAAATTCTTGCTGGGTGCTACAATTCACTTAGTTTAAGAAATCATTGTGAACTTGCAATGTCCTGAAAAGCTGAAAGCATAAAGGGATTTCCACAGATAAGGTAGCCTGTCTGGGGATTTCAAAAATCTCTGTGCAGCAGTGGACTGCTGAGATGACAGCTGTCAAGAGTCTGCCTGATTAAACTTTAAACATGTATAAACTGAAATCAAATGTTTGCAATCTAAGAGGCCTGTTTCTGAGAGTAACCATCTTGTAATTGTTTTGATGCCATGGTTTAAAATCTTGAATCAGAATTCTAGCTGCTATTTTAAAATCACAAGTTTGTTTTAAGCTAAGGGAAAATGCAATAGAATTAGCAATTAAATCAAGCCTGGCTAAAAGCTAGCAAACTGGAATATCAGGTTTCTCCAAGGAAGGATGGCCTTTCTCCCCACCAGAAAATCACACCCAAGCAGTAATTATAGGGTTTGGAAACAACTTGGTCTACAGGGGCAAAAGGGAACAATGAACAGCTAGTTGCTAAGGAAATGCAGGGTGTGAGGACCGTCATAAATGGCCTCTGCCAAGAGCAAACAGGGAGGAGACTGCTTCTGGATTCCAGGGAGAGACCAAGGGGTGGGGCTAAAACAACCATATGTGGCTGAACCTTCACAAAGAACATTTTCTTAAAAGACTTATAATTTGCCAGTGAAAATTGTACAAAATACAAAAAGAACAGATTTGTGAATCTAAATTTTGGCAGCGCGTTTCAAGAGGCTGCAAAATCGTGTGACATGTTCTGGAAAGAAATGGCAGAAAATGTGATTTTACTCAAAATTTATTTTCGCTAGAAGTCTGAAACTTTATACACTTATGCCCATTTTAAACGCGCACACTTGTAGAAATTTGCTTATAAATTGGACATTGATGAAAAGGGCAACATTCTGTGAAAAGCTGAGACCAGATCCCACAGCTATGGGGTTGTGAGGGATAGCTGCTATATAAAACATGTAATCTGTCTATGTGATTGTTATAGAGGTTGCACATGTGTAAATATGTATGGTGCCAACAGTAGATTTTGTGTTCAAGGGGCTAGGGGTGGATTCTATGCCTCATAAAATCACACCATAAAGGTGACACACTGTTTCTCTCCTCCTATCAAGGCAGAGAGGAGACTCTGACCGAATCACCTGTCAAAGGGGTGAGCATAGGATAAACCAGCCCACACACCCCTTTATCATAGCATAAATAGAGACAGCTCACCACTCAAAAAGACAGACAGATTCACCCACTATCCTGATACTGGCGGAGCACCCTGCTGCTGAACTCTACATCTTCCTTGCTCCAGACTCCAGAAACTTGGCAACATAAACCTAAGGGGAAGCATCAAAATACAGCCGGGCTGTGCTGTACTACTTGCTTACTAAAAGAATTATCATCAGAACCAAGAATGGCAGATCTAATCTAGTTCTGTGCCGTGCTGTGACCAGAGTGCATTGCAGATCCAGGCCAGTCCTGTGCCCTGCTGGGACCAGAGCGCCTTGCTGATTACAGATCCAATCCGATGTGCCCAACTGTCTGTACTAGAACCAGATTCCAGTTTCCTGACCGGAATCTTGATGGGCCAGAATCCTGACAGCTCCATTTAAAAACAGATCTAGTGAGTATCTATAGATAGAACTGTGTCACTAGCATATGTACTGTCCATAATCAATCCTTATCTTAAACCCATCCTATCTTGTATTCAGAACCTGAAGTGTTAGGAGTACTTTTGAATTAACTGAACTCTCTCCAAACCATTCTATCTTCCTCCTGTAATAGTTTTGCTAAAACTATCTTTGCGCTGATATTTTCCCATCTGAAGAAGGCAGGTCCTCTGCAGGCAGTCATTCTGATCAAGTGGCTGTGTTCCTGCGTGGCATTCATTTTGTTCATAGTTATCCTCTAGTGTAAGAAATCCTTTTGTGATTTTAAAATTGCATTCCTGTTTCCCATTCCTGCGCCTATCTCTAAAAAACGACCTCCATTAAATCATACATAACTTCCTCAGTTTTTGTGTTAGAAACAAATTCTGCTTGTAGCTAACATCCTCAGTTTGAAATCGCATCTAAGTCCGCATCCCATATCCTTACAGTTCCCCTGTTATCGTGATTATCACGCAGTGAAAAGTTTGCCACAAATTTCATTTTAGGGAAATTCTGACACGTGTAAAACAGCTTTTGATTGCTTCCGACTTGATTTTTAAGATTTCAAATTGTTTCTTGGTATTAAATCATTGCTTGTGTTTTTGTGCAACTATCCAAATCAGCTCCCATAAGAATTTATAACAATTTCAGCAATTTTGACCCATTTAGTGTTTTTACCCAGTTCATTTTAAGATAACTTGACAGTCAATTCTGTTTTCTCTTGTGTTTGAAAGAAGGAAAGTGGGATTGATATTCTGTTTGATTTTGCCGTTCCTGAATACCTGTTCTCTCCTCCTATCTCTTTCCATTGCCTATTGGGGGATTGAGGGGTGTGCCGGGGAAACATTTAACCACAGTGCTATCTGATCTGAACACACACACAAAAGTATTATTTCTTTGCTGAATTGTTTTGCTCACTACTACTCCTTGTGTATTAAAGAGATTATTCAGTGTTACATCATCCCATTGTGGATTATTGTGTACCCATTAAAACATAGTGTGATTAAATTGTAAATACATAAATAAATATTTTAACTTTGCAAACCAGCCTGATTCCTGGTTCAGTGTGACCGGGGGTTCCAAGAGAGGGGCGTGATATGAGTGTTATATTGTTCAGAATAAAGAACTTTTAGACAAAAATAAATAAGGATTTCAGTTTTGCACTACACGCTAGGTGTTGACTTAGGTGCGTGCCAGATTGAAATCACTTACATAGCACTAACGTTGCTGATCTTATCACCCAGTTTGACAACTAATTGGAGCTTACTTAGATTTTGTGGTGGATATGTATCACTCTAGCATGTATAGGAATGTTGCTGTGGTTTTTAAAATGTAATGCTCATTGTGAGTTTTTGTGATGAATGAATACTTTGATTTTTAGACTGATGATTGTAGTGTGATTTTAGGTACATTAAGTTGTATTTATAGGGCTAGATATGTTATGCATAGGATGTTTTGTGTGTGTAGTTATGCACTAATATTTTACTTTTCTTATTAGCTGAAGTATTTTGTAGAAGAGTTTGCATAGATTGAATGGTTAATGCAATTTGTATGTATGTAATTATTTTGTTGTGAAAAAGTCTATAACATACTAATAATAATTACAAAATATGTATATTTATTATATTCTTGATTTTCGAAGGAATGCCGCTGACATCGCACCGCACCTTCTTAAGCACATTACATATCTATGTTTTATACATTATAGTTAGGTGCTATGCAGCTCGCCATTGCTTTTTGTATTTTGCATTCGCAAGGCGTTCCTTACTTTATGCTTGTGCGGTTCCTTCCTTTTGTTCTACGGGTATTATTATTATATATTTTTTAATAATACTTTACTTTGTATTCTGACCATTTGAGGGCTTTGTGAGGTATTTGTCGTCTCTCTCATCTATTCCCTCTTTGTTGTACTCTGTGGCGATAGCGGCAATTTTAAATTTGTAAATTGCCGTTTAAGCGCATTATTCTATTTAATGGTTTTATTTGAGACTATTAAGGTCGATATGAGGTAACACTTGGTCACTACAACATGGCCAATTGTTTTTCTCCCTACATTGGAGTTACGTGGTGTACGAGACTCTCTACACATTGCAACCATAGAGTTTGAATTGTGTTTTAATGAGTCCATTTTCTGTGTTTACCCTACTATCGTGAACAAGCGGTCAGTTGATCGCGAAACGGGTCGGTGTAACCTTCTCGTTCTCCCTTGCTATGCACCTTTTATTAATAAAGAACATTTGGTGCTACCTGATCTTTGCCGTGCAGCCATTTATTTGCTAAGTACTGGATTCCCTGGACCTGGCTGCTCTTGGGAGTGCATTCCGCAGATTTGGCCCTCCTTTGGGCTTAATTTTCGCTTGAAAATATATATATATATATATTTTTATACGGTCACCATGTTGGATTTTATTATACGTATGATCCAGCTAACCTTCAACCTAAACTTTAACAGGAGTGTGGGGTAAATATTCGTACCTATACTTCATCCACTGCTAATTAAACTACATCTCTTACCCTTCCCCACTCCTTTTTCTACCAGTTTATACCACAACCCATTAT